>NC_046164.1:65507019-65865019 GCF_011064425.1 Rattus rattus | reverse complement strand
TTAGGATGAAATGTTCTGTAGATATTTGTTAAGACCATTTGGATCATAACTTCTGTTAGTTTCACTTTGTCTCTTTAGTTTCTGTTTCCATGATCTGTCCATTTCTATGAGTGGGGTGTTAAGGCCTCCTACTGTTATTGTGTGAGGTTCAATATGTGCTTTGAGCTTCAGTAATGTTTCTTTTACATATGTAAGTGCCTTTGCTTTTGGGGTACAGATGTTCAAAACAGATACTTTCTTGATGGATTTTTCCTTTGATGGGTGTGTAGTGTCCCTCCCCATTCTTTTGGATAATTTTTGGTTAACAGTCTATTTTACTGGATACCAGAATTGCTACTCCATCTTGTTTCTTGAGACCATTTGCCTGAAAAAAAATTTCCCAGCCTTTTACTATGAGGTTATTTCTGTCTTTGTCGCTGAGATGTTTTTCTTGTTTTATAATAAATTACCTCATTACTTAAAATAAGTAAGAGATGATAACTCTTTGCAGTGTTTCTGTGTGTGAGAGTTGTATTTAACTATAGTGCATAGGAGTGTACATAGATGTACATGCCCATACATACATGTGCAGGTCAAACCAGAACATCAGACTGCTTGTTTTCCACCATTGTTCTTCACCGTTTTGTCTTAAAGCATGATTTTTCATTAAACTGGAAGCTAATCACTTTTGATAGCCTAGCTGGCTAGAATGCTTTCAGGATCCATCTATGGGTACCCACCAGCACTAGAGTCATAGACTAACATAGCCATCTGTGTACTTTATATGACTGACAATTATTTGAACTCAGGTCTTTGTGCTTGAAGAATAAGATCTCTTACCTACAGAACCATCTTTATATCCTCAAATAGTATCTGAATCTAAGATCAAAAACAACCGTTCTGAGAAATATTCCTTAATGAGAAATAAGTTCTAATTCTAAAATAACCCAGAATATATTCTGAATAAACTAGTGTTGATGCTATCTAAAGGAACAAGCTTGATCAGATTGGCTTAACTGGCTATCTTGTTTATGTCAGCAGATATAATTGAATAAACATGAGTGGCTTTGATAACTATGACTTGAAAGGTCTCAATTTGCTAAGTAATAGTTGCTAATGCAAGAATCCTCAAATCCATCAAACAGCTCTGTTCTAATTATAGCAGTATGCTTTAACATTCATGGGTAAGTCCTGTATAGATGTTGAGATTATTTATGAATTTCCTGCTCCCAGTGGGCAATCTGGCCAAATTTTATCCAGTGAGACACTAGGTAATGTCCAGATGACCAGCCTTGTGTTACAACAGAGCTGAGACGTGGAACCAATGTAGCATCCAGCACTGGGAACCAAAGCATGAGGACTTCACATGAAGGGAAAGATGTGGTGGGATCGCAGTTTCCTAGATGCAGAATCAACTGGGTAAAGTATCATTGCTCTGCTTGCCTGGGAGCCTGTGCCAAATGTAAGAGGCAGGAATAGCTATCTCCCTGACATAGCAAGATCTGACCAAATCATCTCTGATTTGTGATGGCTAGGCTCACTTCACTTGATTTCATACTACTCAACCTTCTTTAAAGACAATAACAAGAAGTATAATTACCTCTGCAAGCCCCTCACTCTGTCCACATTTCAATGTTCATTGGGAGGAAAAAAGGCATGTTGATGAGAAAATTATGTTCTGTGGTATTTTGTCACTTTGCTGGAATATTGAGCAAACATTACCAACGTTATTATGCACAGTGTGCTGTGAGAGGGAAAATATTGTCGAATTCAGTATTAAGATCTTAATGTAGCATGTAGAAATGACTGTGCCCATGCTCATGCAAGGTAAAGGTGAACGGTCTCCAAAGAAACAGACGGATACGGAATGGTGGGTTTTGTTGTGGGCCAATATGGATGACACTGTAGTCTTGCTGTGGTATTCTTTGTTAAATTGTTTTTGAAAAAGCAAGAAGCAGTTCTTGAATAAAAGGGACCTACAGGCCATTGAGATCTTCTGTCAAAAGCCTTTGCAACTTCACATCTTATGGACTTGTGACTTTTACATGATACCTTAGCTACCCTCATTCTGTGTAGACTTGTGCCAAGGTTGCATATTGGATTCACTTCTTTTTCTCGCTTTCAGCCCTCTGACCTGATATCTGGTTCAGGGTATGTAGCCCACCACAGTGTAGAAAGTATTAACAAGATCAAGGCAACAGACACACAAGGCTAGGGCTACTCACTCTGGTTCCTCTCAGGGGCAGAGAAACAGACCCAGTTGGCTACTTTTAACAGATAAACCCTACCTCCTAGAAGTTCCAGGACCTTCCCAAACAGTGCCTTCAGCTGAGGGTCAGATGACGAGAAGGGTATCTCACATTCAAATTCTAATATCAGAACTTTAGCCTTACATGCTTAAAAAGCATATAGGCTGAGGTGCTTGAATTTTGGAAAGTGTGGGAATCTGCACTCTGATTTGCCCCTCTTGCTGGAAAAGATGGTCCAGACAGGAACGGTGATATAAAACTGGGCTTCTGAACATGTGCACTGATGACATTTTTTTGTCATAAGCTGAGGTGATGACGAGAAACTATGCACAGTGTCTGAAAAATACAATGGACTCAGTGCATCTCATTATTATAAAGGTGATGAAGGGGCCTGAGAATGGGCAGACATGGGCTGCTTGCACCAGGCTTTAACCAAGGAGGGTTAGGAGTCTGTTAAGTACCATTCTCCTTTTATGTTTTACATTGCGCAACAGCTATGTAAGGGTTCTATGTGACACTCCCATGAGGCAACTTCAAATATGACATTCTTTCCCTTGGCCAGCTCTAGATACAGCGTGGATGGCAGGTGATGTGTAGCACACTATCAATCCTCTCTGGTGCTTTGATCTTCATAGGAGAAGAGAAACAGACTCGGAAAAGAAATCTAAGCAAGTTAGAAACTAAGAAACAAAAAGAAAGCTAATTTGTCCGTTAGAGTTCATTTCACATGTAGAGGGAATTAAGATGGGAAAAGTATATCTCAGAAGGTAATTACATATTGTCTGCAATCAATAGAACATACTGGGGAAGAAAAGCTCCTTGTGTTACACACAGATGAGGCTTTCCTCGAAGCCTGAATTAGCCTCCCTCATACCAACTGGAGCAACTCCAAAACCCTAGATGTCTCCAAAGTTTGTGACTCATGTCCCACCGTCTTGTTACCTCTTTCTGGGAAAGCATTTGTTGTCTACCATAATTATAGTTGTAATAAAATGCTGTGATCTGTTACGATGAGTAATGAGTATCATTTTTCATACTAATATTAATTAGGTGACAGCCTCAGGGGACTTTCCTTTCCCACATGCTTCCCTAACACACACTCCTTTTCTTTCATTTTCATGTGTGTGATGTGCGTGTATATGCATGCATATTTGCATGTGGGTGGCTACATGTGGGTGTAGGCATGGATGTATTGTGTGTGTGTGTGTGTGTGTGTGTGTGAGCGTGTGGTTTATGACAAGAGTAATCCAACATCAGCTCTTTCACTTTGTTTTTTGAGTCTGTCAATCAAGCCCCAAAATCAGCTATATTCCTAGTCTTGCTATTTAGCTTACACTGGAGATCCCCTATCTCAGTCTTTTCTGATTGGAATTAGAAGAGGACAGCTATGCCCATTTATGTGGGCTTTTATGTGAGTTCTGGCAGGGGACGGGTCTGACCTTCAGTCTTCATACCGTCATGGCAAGGGCGTTTATCCCTGAACTATATCCCCACCTCTATTCAGTGCTTCTTAAAAGGGCGAGGATATGAAGACTTGATCCATTAATAGTAGACGTTTAAATAGGCTGTTACAAAGGTTTTGTGACTCGTGCTAATGTCCATATGTGTCAGAATGAAAATCACTTGCAGGTCATTATTCTTATTGAGAGGTGCTTCTGGGATAAGTGTTCAAATGGAACTTGTTTTCACACCAGGGCTGCTTGCTACTTGCCATCCTCCTGACCATATATCTCCTTGTTTCTCTTGCTTGAATCCTCAAGATGGGAGTCTTAAGATTTCTTAATGTCCTCATTGTCTATTTCAGAACCCTGGCTTTTTAGGGGAGGGAAATCCAGCTCACATATGCTTTGAAAAGAATAAATATATTACTGTTGGACTTGCATGGCGGTTTCTGATTCATCTGGGCCTGAAGATTCTGACAGTAACAAGCATTTATTTTCCCTTCTCTTCCATCTCTTGCAATTGATTTTTATTGACTTCATCTAAGCATGTTGTACTGTATTCAGAGAACATGACCAATGACAGTTCTGTGCTATATTTTTACATATGAAAAGAAGATTACAGTTCCAGAAATCTCATGGCAGTCTCCAAGGGCTATGCCTGGGGCATCCCCTTCTTCCCAACTTCAACAAGATGGACTTTATCTACCTAGATTTCTTCCCTCCTGCAACTTATGCTATTAGGGGCCTCAGTATGTGAAAGATGATGGAGAAGACAGTAATCAGTAACATCCATGTTCCTTTTGCCTGGGTGCCAGGGAACCGACAAGCGGTGTGGATTTTATACTCTAATTATCTCTTGCAATAGTTCTGTCTCCATGCTCACCTGCCATTGCCATCAGTTCAGATCCTCACTACTGTACCTGATTGACTTTCCTGGATTCTTGTCGGCTTTTGCCTTTATTTTCAAGTATCCTTCTGTAAGCCCAATTTTTTTTCCCTGAGCAATTCTTCAGATATCCCTTCTGTATACATTATCCTTGTGACCTACTAACCTGTAAGTTCTTCCCCAGAATCTAGATTGTTTTTAATTCTTCACATGTTTACACGGACTGTTTAGTACCCCTTTCTCTTGTTCATTTGTGAAATCTCCATTTATGCATTGACAAAGATGGATGCAGAACTATGTCGTACCCCATGGGGGTCTCTAGGACCTAACCACTGTGCCTTCAATATTTCCCTTCTAATGTATATAGACTGGTCACCCACTCATAACCACAGAATGGGGAAAACAGCTGCAGTAAAATATTGAAGTCTAGGTAATTAAATGTGATACAGTTTCTGCCTTGTAAGTTGGGGTACATACCTTTGGGGTACGGGACTCCCAGCATAGGAAGTTTAAGTACCAGGAGACTGTCATGTTGTAAAGAAGCATGGGATACATAGAAAGTCACACACTAGTAGCTATTTTAGCTGGTACACAGCACCAGCTTCCTCTCAGTGCAGAAGATGCTCAGTGACAGCCCCAACATTGTAGTATGTCTCAAGACTTGTCAGTTGAGAGCGTGCATGCTCAGAAACAGAGGCAAGCACTCTCCCTTGAGGTAATCAATTCCTTACACATAGGATCTGAATATACTAAAAAAAATAATAGTTGAAAGGTTCTATATTTGAAGCTCTTTTGCTATGTAACCATTATATCTAGTTCTCCATTTGGGACCCTCTGTCTCATTTCAATCTCATAAACTTGTTTTCTCCAATTCAAATTTTTATTTGACTAGGTCATGCTTAAAAATAACTTGTGGATATCTAAGATCCTATATTCTGATGTGAATTCTGTGATGACATATACCAAGTCTCATTCATGTTTCTTGTTCAAACAGCCAGTGCACAGCAAGCAGGTATTAACTTATTCCATGAATGAATGATGTAGCAAGAGAGATTCCTTTCCACACAATAGTTTAGATATTGATTTAAAGTTTCTGTGAATACATTAAATATGAAAATCTGAGGATGATATCATTGAGGTAAAAAATGATCAGTAGCAGAATATAAACCATGGCTCTAGTTCCACTGAGATTATCAACTAGAAATACAGCAGGGCTCATACGCCAGGACACTGAAGAAGCAAATATGTAGGGAAAGTGGAATTTTAATACAGGGGAAGTAAAATAAAACTAAGTCAAGATGCAAGTCTTACAACTAAGGGGAAGAAATTAAGGGCAGGGCCAACAGTAAGTTACTGACCTCATAGTTGAGGCCAGAACAATTCTTCTTTAAGTCCATGAAGTTCCCAGTACCCCACTCCTGATACCTCCTTTCTCAGACCTTGAATTAAGCCAAGTCTGGATATCACAGTGGTTTTTCAGGTGGGCTTAATAACTAAATAGCAGGCACAGGCACATTGGTCACTGGCTTAGATTTTCTTCTCCTATGGCATTTTGACAATTTTCTCCTTGCTGGTCCATGGTTCTAGAAAATGGGGAAGTTTATTTCCATGTGACTTTTTTTCGTTGTTTACGTTGGCATCAAGAAGATATTGAAAAGAGGAACAGGGTCTTATGGATGAAATATGGCTTTCTGTGTTATATTAAGCTGGTAGTGACTTTTCTAGGGTTCAATCTAAGATGCAAAGGTGAAGTCTTCATAATCAGAATTGTCAGGGACCATCAATCATGTAAAGTTGTCCTGCATCACTGTTCCTGAAGAATCACAATAATTATTTAAAATTATTCTGAAACCTTGACAGTGGACTTATTTGCCATTTAGGATTGCCTGATGACCAGCATTCAACCTGCCAATTGCTTGAAGCTCAGATGTCCCTGCTTCAAAGAAACACTTCAGATTACATTAAAACAATGGGCTTCTAGCTCCCTTCTTAGTACACAGCTCATACTAAGTTCTCTATGTTGGAATACCTTCCGTCTGCTGATCTTGTTTCATCAAAATTGCATTTGGCTATGTATTGAGTGGTGAGATTCTTCTACATAGGGTGTGGTTCTTCTAAAAGATTTCTTAAATGAGTTATATAGAATGTTATTTGTGGTCTGCCTCTACCACTGGACCAGATAGTTCATTAAAGTTGTGTCTTAAGTACCTTATCCTGGAACTTTCCAATGACCCAGTGAGGAAGGACCCAGATATTTTCATTATTGTGCACCTATGACGAGGTATAGAGGTTTGCACCATGATTATTCTTCAAATGGAAGAACCACCAAATGCATTCAATTCAAGCACAACATCCCCCACCCCCATGTAATCCCTCAGAAGCATCTTAGATTGACTATTGGAGACATTGCTAGAGTGTGGGAACTTTTGTGACCAGTAAACTGTCAGTTCCTCCTTCATGTTACTCCATACTCTCTGAGAAATGAAAAGGAGTGAAGATTAATGGAGCCATTTGGGGTTTTGTAATGGATCGAGCTTCTCACTCTTCAGCTCTTTTACTTCTGCTGTTGGCAAGCCTTGAATGGTGGTTTGATTCATCCACAAATATGTTTAATATTATGAACTAACTTTTCATACCACTAATATACCATCCTGTCACCACAAATGACGCAAAAATCTAGCTCCAAGGGCCTTGGGCATTTCCAAAGACATTGATTAAAGGACTAGTGATTGTTAAGAACAGAGATTGGAAATTTCATCCATGTGGGTCATCAGAGAAAGTGATTGATAAAGGGGTTCAGTAGCTTCAAGTCTGCACTGGGGCCTGGATACGAGTTTGAGAATTCAGTAACAGAAGAATTGGAGCATTGAGCACAAGGTACCTAAAACAAAGCGGTCTGGTTTCAAATCTTGTCTGCCTGTCATCTTGGACCTGGTTGCATAAGGTACTCTCAGGGCATTCTGACTGCTATCACTTGAGGGAAGCAGTCTTATTTCCATGAGCTGATACCTCTGCTACAGGTGGCAGCCGTACCATCAAAGATGCGTGCCCTCATTTAGGGGGTGATAGGGTTTGTGATGATCACATCTGCTTGGGGTAAAGTTCTGTCTCTTTGAAAGATGCTTATTGATTGATTCTGTCATTCCCAGAGTCCAAGGTGACTGAGGTGTGGGCGCCTGTCGGGAGTCTGGAGCAGGTCATTGTAAAAGCTCATACTAGGATGCCTTCAGGAGATGGATGTAAAATGAAGGCAGTGGTGCCAGGCTTTTATCCTATTTTTAGTTGCCTTGTAAGCCCAAGTGAGCAGTCAATGCTTTTTAGCAAAAGCAGCTTCTAAGTGCCTGTTAAAATCTGGCAACATATATCTAAGGCACTGAATTTTTAAAAAAAAAAAAAAGAAAAGTAAACTAAGATGGCCACGAGCTTTTGCAGTAGAAATCAACTCTCTGTTGATGGTGTACACTACCCCCACTTTAAAATGTACTGACATGGCAAAAATTGGCGTTGTTTGGCATGGTTAACATTTTGACTGAACCATCCCCATCACCCCAATCTCTATTTTCACCCCTTCTCAGTAAAATACAATTGTATTCCAGAAACTGGGCCAAAGATAATGTAATCCTTGCATAATTTGGTTAATTTGGGCAGGTATTTTTATAACAAAGACTTCAATTTTAAAAAATGCTTTATGCTGTTCCACAGAACTCAGTCTAACTCTTGGGGTCTTCCCCAAGTAGTCAACCTCTTTAATTTGCCTTCAGTTTAAGGATTTTACTACAGCTACAGAGTTGTAAAAATAGTTTAAGTGTATGCTTACTTCATTTTCTAAAGGATGTTATATTTATTTTCATAGTGGCTTCTCTTTTCAGTTATTGATTTGCACATAGCAGATGGATAGAAAGACTGAGGCAGAAGACAGTTCTTGAGGGCTGCTGGGTTTGGGAGTCTGAGTCACCACTTGACAGAAGAGCTCCAATTAGAAGCAACAGTATACAAATGCCCTAATGCAGTGGTTCTCAACCTGTGAGTAGAGACCTCTTTGGGGGTCAACCAACTTTCACAGGGGTTGTCTTCGACCATCAGAAAACAAAGATATCTATACTACAATTCAAAACTAGAAAAATTACTGTATGAAGTAAAAGCAAAAATAATTTTATGATTGGGATCACCACAACCTGGGGAACTGTACTAAAGGGTCACAGCATTAGAAAGGATGAGAACCATTGTCCTAATAGGTTCCCTAAGCAGATGCTTTCCCATCCCCAATGGAAGGCATGTTTCACTGCATCCAGAGTGAAAAGTACCTTCCCTCTGGACTGAAATAGAATTAAAGCATGCAAGCTGAAGTCTTAGGAAATCCCAGCCTGTGGTGTGTTAGTTGATTCAGCCCAAGTTCAGGGACTTTTCCACAAGGAATAGAGTTCTAGGGCTCAGCCAGCCTTGACACACCCACTGTGTGGTCCGGTGAACACAACAGTTTCTCTATGAATCATCCACTTAATGGAGAGGTAGTAGGCATTTGATTGACCTCTTAAATCACAAACATCAAAATGTAAAATGAGAGATGGTGCAAGGGTGCATTTTATGTGAATAAAAATTACGTGAAAAACTGTCTTTAATCATTGTAAAGTGCAGAGTGGGATTAAAGTACTCTAATTATGTAGTAGTTTCTCAAAGTGTTTTTGCGTATTTTAAGACATATTCAGTCATAAATGTATGGTGTATATACATATAAGTATATATGCTTATTTCAGTGCCACAAATGTCAAAATTAGATGATGTTGTTCATAACGAAAAAAACTGAGAAAGAATCATTTCCTGTGAGTTAGTGGTTCAGTTTTATGACTTGGGAGAACAAAATGTTGGTAGTTCTGTTGCCCGATGTGGTAAAATTAGTGAACTAAGATGTGGTTATAAAAGGTGTGAATGATACATCTTCTTGTAAAGATTATCTCAGCTCAACTTTTACAGAAGCCAAATGAGAAAGATAGTATCATCCCATGTTATACACGAAGGTCTTAACAGTCATAGAGGTTGAATCAATGAATCATAATGATCACATGTAGGAGCAAATTTCAACTTGCTTGGCACTACCACCTTAGGCCCTCAGTTTGGTAACCACATGATATGTTGTTATTTTGCTGCAGGGTGGGTTTATTTCAACTCATGATTAAGGTTATCATTTATTATAGAAAAAAAACTAAAGGCAAAAATTGAAGCATCCAGTTCCATCCATGGTGAAGAGGGGAGAGGGAAAGACGGAAGATGTCTACCTATGCTCAGCACCTCTCTTCCGTTACAGCCCTGGATCTCTACCGAGGAAATGTTGCCAGCAAGTTCACAGGGTGAGAGGGTTACAGGCTACATACTTCATGTATTTTTAATATCCACAAGGAGCAGTTGCTTCTGAAATGTTGGGGTACTGCATGTAGCCTGATCTTTCCAGCTTCCATGAGAGAATCACTGAGACTCAGGATGGAACCTGGAACAGAATACATGATTTAAAAAAAATATTAGTACTGCTCTGAAATCTTGAACTCTTTGTTCAAGAGAACTCAGTACTTGGTCAGACTCTAGAACCTCCTGCACTTCAGGTTCTAGAATGGGGACTTTCTGGTCAGTGTCCATTATGTGCGATAGCAAGAATTATATGCTCTGAGCAGATTTAACTCTATCCTTATGCCATGTACCTCACAGCGTCTAGGCAATCTTAAGTAATTTCATCCTCCTATCTGTAGAGTTTGGTCTTGTTAGTTCTCTTTCTTAAGAAAGACTTTTCACTCATGCAATGTTTGTGGCTTACATATGACACTATACATTAAAGCAGCTAAGCTGGAGTTTAGATGAATCTTAATAGAATTCCAGCATGGATTTGAAAAACAACTACCTATTATTCACAGATCTGGGAAAACCAAAGCCCTCTGTAAGTGGTCTGGTGGAAACCAAGATCCTCTAAAAGTGACAGTTTATATTTGAGGCAGATTATACTTTACACTTAGAAATATAAAACTTTTATTTCATTATTCCCTACTTTTCCCCAAAGATTTTAACTCTCTACTTAGTTGGACTTCTTCACAGCTAGTGATAAGATCCAAGGGGTGACTGACAAGGAAAGACCTAAATGGTTCAGAACATCTCCAAACATCAAACTCCTATAATGAAGTGCTGGATGGTGAATGCAACTATGACCAGCGACTTCTATCCAAAGTTTAATTGGTTAAAGGAAAATTTTGGCTCAAGCCATGGGTCTTCTTTCAGTAGGTGGTATGGCCATATACATACATACATATTCCAAATTATTTGATTCTTACTTCCCTATTTTTCTGGTACAATGATACTTTTGAAAACTCTAAAACTACTTGAAGTAATCTATATTTTCCATGTGTGTAAACTTAATAGAAAGAGCATATATATATATATATATATATATATATATATATATATATATATGACTCTCCTGGGACATGAGCTAAGAATAATATATCCTCTTGTGAGCATTTGGTATAGCTGGTGTTAAAAGACTCTAGCTATGCATTATCGCATTTTTGTTACTGTGACAAATGAAACAGAAGAGGTTACTTTATAAACAGGCATGGCTCTACCTCACTCACAGTTACAGAAGCTGAATGACCAGATTGGTTTGCTTTATTGGTTCACTCACTGCTGAGAGCATGTCATCAGATGGGCCAAAGGAAAAAAAATTCCATAGCTAGACAACAAAGCAAGGCATAAAGAGGTCCCATTATACCTTCTGAGGGGATGCTGTCTTTGGTCTAAGGGTTTCCCATCACACTAAGCTTTACTGCTTAAAGATCTTCTGACTCTCATAGGAACACTTGTGGAATCTATTTATGTCACATTCAAACCAATCCAAGGAGAGCATGTTCTTATCAATCACTAGTCTTTATTGTATTAGCAACCAGGCCAACATAGAGTAGGGATTCCAGAGTGATTGGCATCCTGTACCCTGACACGTGATGCTAACTGGCAAAACATTCAGAGTTGACAGTTTGCAAGTCACCAGAGTATGGCTCATTTACTCTTCATCCAATTTTGCCACTGTCTTAAGCAGGTATTGTGGGACTCCCTTCTCACATGGACCATTATTCTGACGTTGCCTGTTGCCCTTGTTATGTCCGAAGAGAAGACCACAACCAGTGATCATCTGAAGTTCATACTCAGCTTCTTCAGGCCTCATCGTATCCCTACATCTTCAGCTACCTTGGCTAGAAAACCTGGGATAATTAATGCCAATACTAGAGAAATCATCAATTAATGTTCACTCCAAAATGGGTTCCTCTGAATGTATCACAAAAAAGCCAACTCCTGAAGGCCATTTGCTGCTGTTGTCTTCTTGTTGGGTTCTTGACTGAAATTAGTCAATACTTTTATTTGTTTTCTTATTGAAACTTCTTGTTCTTTGAAGTGAGTAATTCAAAATAAAAAATTTAAACTCCTGAAAAGTATTTCAGAAATACTCTAAATTATTTGATTCTTATTTTCCTATTTTTCTGGTACAATGATACTTTTGAAAACTCTAAAAGTACTCGAAGTAATCTATATTTTCCATGTGTGTAAACTTAATAGAAACAGCAAATATTCAGAGAAGGTTTTTCTTGGGTAAAAATAGGACTTGTTCTGATAAGGGGAGAATGTCAACTTTTAGTAGTTACTTCATGACACCAGATGTTTCTACCATGAGGAATCCTGCTTGTTTGGGAGAGAGTGTCTTTTGTGTTTTTAAATATTGTTTCTCATTTTCAACAAATGTCTTGTAAAAATCCTGCCAGTTGTGGCACCAGGTAGAGAGAATGATATTAGACTGTTCAGGAGAAGATCTGCTGAGAAAAGGTACCTGCTCCTTACCGTCACCTCCCTTTGACATAACAAGATTTGGACAGTCTCATAATTTCATCTGAGGGGATGCTGCCTTTGATCCTAACATCTATCACCTTATGATATCTCACTCCTCCTCCTTCTTCCTCCTCCTCTTCCTCTTCCTCTTCCTCTTCTTCTTTTCTTCTTCTTCTTCTTCTTCTTCTTCTTCTTCTTCTTCTTCTTCTTCTTCTTCTTCTTCCTCTTCCTCTTCCTCCTCCTCCTCCTCCTCCTCTTCCTCTTCCTCCTCCTCTTCTTCCTCCTCCTCTTCCTCTTCCTCCTCCTCTTCCCTCCTCCTCTTCCTCCTCCTCCTCCTCCTCCTCCTCCTCTTCCTCCTCCTCCTCTTCCTCCTCCTCCCCTCCTCTCCTCCTCTTCTTCCTCTCCTTCTCCTCCTTCCTCCTCCTCTCCCTCCTCTTCTTCTTCCTCCTCCTCCTCCTCCTCTTCCCCCTCCTCCTCCTCTTCCTCCCCCTCCACCTCCACCACCACCTCCTCCTCTACCTCCTCCTCCTCTTCCTCCTCCTCTTCCTCCTCCTCCTCCTCCTCCTCCTCCTCCTTTCTCCTCCTCCTCTTCCTCCACCTCCTCTTCCTCCTCCTCCCTCCTCCCTCCTCCTCCTCTTCCTCTTCCTCCTTCTCTTCCTCCTCCTCCTCCTTCTGGGAAACATTTAATTGGGAGCATCTGAGCAGACTGATATTGAAAAAGGAGATGATAGTTAGTTACATCTTTTTTTTTCTTTTTTTCGGAGCTGGGGACCGAACCCAGGGCCTTGCACTTGCTAGGCAAGTGCTCTACCACTGAGCTAAATCCCCAACCCCGTTAGTTACATCTTTATCCAAAGACAGAAAAAGATTGGCTTCTGCAGGCAGCCAGGAAGAGGCTGTCTCTTCTGCATCAGTGATGGTAGGACTTTCTGAAGGAGGCAGAGGTAGGAGGATCATAAGTTTGAGGTCAGACCTCAATTCTTAAAATAATTAGGAGGCTCATTGGAAACAAGCAACAGATACCACCAATTGTCATTGTTCATGCAGCAGGGAGGGCTTTCCGGGGTCCACTTACAAGCTCCTCCCTCATCCTCATTAGAGTCCCAACCAGTAGACATGCAGTGCCCTAAGATGATGGGCTAGCCTAAGTTTCCCACATTATCTGTAGCAGGTTAGGTGCTGAAAGCGTAGAGATAGGTCTTGAATGTATTAGTGGAAGACTTTCTTTTAAGAAAGATCCTAGTGAATCTTGGATCATCTCTCCTTCCTCATGGTACTTTTCTGTCATAAACAGTACTTAAAGAGTAAGAGGAAGCATTGGCTGGTAGCTAACCGTGCCTCCTTTCCCTCTGAAGTTCATTATTTCCTCCATCCCATTTCACATGAAAAGCAGTCCAGCCACTCATAACAGTCTGACCTCAAAAGCACAAGGTCCGAGAAAACAAAAGAAAAGAGATCTTGTATATTCATACCACCTGTACTGTTTCCAGAATACAGTGACCTATTTCAGTGTGTTTGACCTCTCAGCTGCTATTCAGTGTAGGTCAGTGTTTTATGGACAGCCCCAAAAGAGGTAAATGATATCATTAACTTTAGATGGGAACCCTAGAATTCTAACGTGTGTATCAGACTTAGCAGATTCCTACAGTGAACAGGTGACAGAAGGAACAGAGGTTATTGGAAATTTGGGTGATAAATAATAGGGTTGTTATTTCTCTCACTTGTGTCTTCAACACTAAAACTGTAGACAAAATCACTGAAGGAAAGGGGATGACACTGCTATCCCCTAACCATCTGCCCAGTGCCAAGGGTTGAACTAGATGGAGTCCTGACCCTTCATCATGGGTGCTTTCTGACAAGGGTCATGCAAAACAACATCATTCCCTGAAGAGGAAGAGGTAGAACCCAGAGCCTTTTGCTCTCAGCTGCATCTCAAGCCCTGGAATGGTTTCCTGTATTTGTTTGTTTGATCACCTAAATGGTATTAGGACTGCAACATTAACAGATTGTGAAAAGAAGAGGAACCAGGATAAGGAAGTCTTCCCTGACCCATCAACATCAACACCCCAGACAAAAGAGAAGAGGATAGAGTCGGAAAGAGGGAGTGTGGTAGAACTCACCAAAAATTATAAGGGAGCCTAGATCTATGATCTTTTATTCTGGCTGATTTATTTTCTATTCTCTCTCTCTGTCTCTGTCTCTGTCTCTGTCTCTCTCTGTCTCTCTGTCTCTGTCTCTCTCTGTCTCTCTCTCTCTCTCTCTCTCTCTCTACCATATGTGTGCTTACATATATAGACACAACGTCCTCAGTTCATTTAGTGTCACTTGTATGTGTATAGTTTCAGACTGTGTCCATTCTTAGAGCCTCAAAAGCCCTTTTATGGAGATCAAGAGGAACTTTATCTCAAAATGAACTCAAACAGCCTTTTCTGATTTTAATTTTCTGAACTTAAGTTCATATCTATTGCTTTTTTTTCTCGATGATCAAAAAATCATGATAGACTGTGATATTATTGCTGTCTTTGGTTGTTTGTAGACGGGGAGAAAGTCTGCTTAAGGTTACTCCTATCTGAATGGCATAGTCACTGCAAACCTGACATGATCATTGTGTGTTCTTTACAAAACATCCATTCCAAATTTAAGTTGAGTGTGTATTGAAAACTCAGTAACTGACAGTGCAGCACACACATGGTAAGTGCTTTACAAAGAGACACATATTTAGGTTACCTTACAGAGACATCCTTCTGCCACCAGGCAATGCTACCTTCTTTCCCCAGAGACCATCAATGGTAGCATGCTAAGCTTCCCATCTGACCACTGCTATGTTGTTTGTTTTCATCCCAAAGTAGCACAGCAGTGCTCTTTCTATTGTGCTTTCCATTTTTTCTCTCCTGGTTGTAGGGAAATCCTCCTGTGATATGCCCTGGAAAACAGGAATTGGATCTCTGATTAGCAGCAGGCTGATCTTATTTTTTTGGTGGTGTAAATTAATCTCTCCATGTTCAGAAAGTCCCGTCCCCACAGGAGCTTAGTTTCTGGATACTTCAAAGCATGTCCCCTGTGTCTAGGAAGCTGTGAGGATTCTAACTTAAACACTAAAATGTAATGGCTTTGCTTACGCACAACTAAAGACAGGTTCTAAGGTCAACTTGGCTTTTTGTTGTTGTTGTTGTTTTAAAATCAAAGAGATTTTCAGTTGTAAGAACTCATTGGATTTTCAACATTATTTAGGCTCATTTCTCAAGAATCAGGATTTCTGTTTTCTGCCCTTCCTAGAGGATGACGTTTTCACTCATTTATCCTATTTTTGGTGAATTTTCGCTCTCTACAGGGGAAGGCTCTTCTGCGCCTTCCTACCACTCAACATTCAGTTAGCATTGGATGTGGCATTCTCCACTCAAAAGCCAATCAACATGAGATCTGGGCTTCTCCACTTTTTGTGCAAGAGTGATGTTATCTGTCACTGCACTGTTAAAATATGTTAAAATATGCAGTTAACTATCTCCTGGTTGGTCATGCACATTGTGGGAGTAGGCACTTGGGTGTCTGTCATGTACAATAGTTAAAAGAATACTCAGTGTCTAGTAAACCTTCAGAAATATTGATTGATAGATAATAAAGTGAATAATGACATGAGCAGCCTATCTTAATTTCCACAACAACTTTTCATGAAAGGTAACAGTTTTCAAAGATTTTAGATGAAAAAAACCCAAGGATCACAATGCTTAATTCTTAGCAATGTTTGCATAAAAACAAACAACAGGAACCAGATTAAGTTCTAATTTCCAAAGCTTAGTATTTCAAACTCCCTCTTCGTAAATTAAAGCTTATAAAAGACTATAGTTCTGATTGCTTGTTCCTATTAAAATTGTTTACATTTTGTGTGTGTGTGTGTGTGTGTGTGTGTGTGTGTGTGTGTGTGTGTGTGTGTGTGTGTGTGTGTTTCTGAATGCACGTATAAATGCATGCTGCAGTGCAGGTCAAAAGACAGCTTCCAGAAGTCAGTTCTCAGTCTCCTACAATGTGGTTTGTGAGAAATAAATTCGGGTCATATGTTTAGGCAAAAAGTGGGTAGAAGCTATTTGAGCCATGTCAGATGCCCTGACTGTTCTCAAAACAATCACTTCAATAGGCAAATATATCTTAGTAGATACTGCTTAGAAATTAGTTGTATAATTTGACAGTTAAAGGAGTGCTGGGTGATGTGTATTAGAAAGAACACCTGTTTGCAAAGTCACAAAAGGATCTGTCATTTTAGGACTCTAAGAACCAAAGAAACTAAAGGGCTATGATCCAATGCTAAAAATAATAAGAAAAGGTTATAGATGATGACACTCCAGGACTTGCAGACCCAGTTTGGCTGAATCACAATGAAGGATTGGGTATGTAGCTCTTGCTGGCTTCATGTGAGACTGGGCAAGACTCGGGTCCATGGGATGCAGAAATCTCACTGATAGACAGCACATTTACTTCTGAGTTAGCACAGAATCTTACTCATTTCCCTCCCCAGAGACAGCATTGAAGGAAAACAAATCCTCTTCCCCTGGCATTTCATTAAACAGTTTGGAGGATGGCTGTAAAATTTAAAAGCAGAAATGAGCGTAGTCCAGGTAATCTAATGGATTGCATGCATTTCAAGGTCACCACACTTCAAGGTCTATAAGGTAAATGATTGTTTGGCAAGTGTAGAGAATGGCAGTAGTTTTATCTAGTCTAAACTTTACAGCAGCAAAGGAGGCTATGAGAACTGTGAGAAATGTTGGCATTTTGTGAGAACATTTGGGGTTCAGGATGAGCTTAGTTCTTTATTAACTGCGTGACATTGGGCATTTCTCTGCTTCTCTGCTTCTCAGATTCTTAACATGGGAGTCCTCAAACCTTTCTCTCATGACAACGAGAGTCTTTGGGA
This sequence comes from Rattus rattus, assembly GCF_011064425.1. Classification (NCBI taxonomy): domain Eukaryota; kingdom Metazoa; phylum Chordata; class Mammalia; order Rodentia; family Muridae; genus Rattus; species Rattus rattus. The sequence continues at coordinate 65,847,700 of NC_046164.1, read as the reverse complement.
CAACTTACACTGAATTACCAAATATGATTTGTTGTGGAACTCCAGTAGGGTGGTGCTGTTTTCAGCTTTCTCAGCAAAATCTGTCACTGACATGGCCTGGTTCCCATCTACAGAACAGAAAAAATTAAAATCCTACAGGGCTGTTGTAAAGAAAATGAACATGTTTAAATTCAGAAACTCAGATCGCTTAACACTGAAAGCATCATTTTCTTTACTGGGATCCTTCTTCTCTGGAAGTTGCTCTTATTATAAATTAGAGATTCATAGTGTCTGTTGCCCAAGGTGCTGTTAACAGCTGGGGCTCTGCAGTGATCATGTTCTAAAACCTCACGGAACTTCCGGTGTTAAAATTATGAGATAGTGCCTTGTGGTTTGTCATCGTCAGTCAATGCTCTCTATATGAAGTGTTTTCCTTAAAGTGAGGATAGAGAACAGGGTTCATAGCCAGTCACTCTAGGGATGGTCTTTTGTCTATACTCTCTGACAAGACATTACATTACAGAGAGTTGTGCTTGTATTTTGAACGTTCAGATTGAAAGACCGAGCCTCTTATCCATGCTCACTGGAGCATGTCGCACTACTTCTATCAAAGGCAAGCGTGCACTCAGAAATGGACAAGCGAGCTTCGCAAAAGCTGACAGCACTTTCCATGGTTCTCAAAGCCTTTGTGTAGAACAGAGGGGGAAAACCATCATGATTGTCGTGTAAACAAATCAGAGGTGATTAATCAATCCAGGAGTAATGGCTGCGATCTCAGTTATGGAGGAACAGTGAGCTTTCACTTATGACTTTACCATCATCTAAATGAATTCTCTCTGGAGGAGTGCAATGACTATTGTGTTAGAAAAGTGTACATTGCATGAAACCCAAAGATCTCTTTTTGATCTCTGTCTAAAGAAATGATATTTATGACCTGGAGACTGACAGTGTGGCCTTCTAGACCAACCCTCTTACCTCCCATAGGGGTCAAATGTGAGGCATGCTTACTGGATGTTGTATATGATTACAGGATATTGCTTTGCAGTTTTTGCCCTGCTTCACATGTTATTGCTGTACAATTATTATGCCCACAGGACTGATAGCCCTCTGTGAGGTATAAAGTAATCAAACTCTGGTAAATTTGTTCAAGAAGTTAATATCTTGCCCTGGAGAGAAATGAGATTCCCGTGTTCTATTGGATGAAGAGATAACACTCATCCCTACTTACCTTCAACTCAGAAACCTTTCTAGAGTCCCATGTCTCCAAAACAAAGAGAAAGAAAAGTCTTATTTTGAATGACCATGTTCACCTGGATACTCAGTGATGCTCAATGACATGAGGCATTCCATATGGTTTTCAAGATTGATTTCTAGACCAACTTTGGTCATGATGAGAATCACTATTAGTCGGGACTGTGTCTGTCTGTTGGTGTCTGTGTATCATTGACTCTCTCTCAACCATTCTCCATATCAGATTTAGATGAAGAGTCTATCATTGATCCTGAAGATCATTGGTTTGAATAGGCTGACTAGTCATCATGTCATGGATAGTATAGGGTCCATAGCACAAGAAAAGCTTAGTACATGCACTCCTGGGTCAATCTGTTATGAATCCTTGGTTTGTCTTCTATGAGATTCTCTTTAGCAACATGACACTGGACCGTCTTTTCCCTTATTTCTCTTGTTAAGTGGGAAGAGTAAATCTTACTTTCCATTGATAAATAAATGAGCAATGAATTAGAGTGAATAGGAGAGAGTTTTGTAAAACAGAGCTTAGCAATCCGTAAAACTCTTGCAGTGTGGGTGTTAAGTACTCTGCCAACCACCGCAATGCCTGACACATGCTTGAAGTTTCATCAGTGTCTATCAAATGAATGCTCTTTTGGGATGTGCCTTGCTTTTGGCTCTGGTATATCTGCTGAGTCTGGCTAGCCCTTCCTCAGCCAGTGCCAGGCAATGCTAGAAGCAGCTTAAGAAAATGCACTTACTTGCTCACGCTATGTTAGTCTTTTGCGTTTTTCATGTAAAAATAATCTTCCTTTAACAATTTGTAGTAATGCATTAAATGAAATTACAGTTGTTTGCCATGAACTAAGTTTCACTTGGATATTGTTAATGAAGAGAGGATTTCTAAGCAACATTCTAATTTATAATAGGTATCAGTAGGTCATTGTTGTTTTTTAAAAGATACTATTCCTTATTCTTTTTTTTTTTTTTTTTTTTTACTATGCAGTCATTATCCCTTCCTGGTCCACCTCCTCCCATGTCTCCAAGACAATGTCCCCTACTCTTATCCCCCACCCAACCAGACCTCCCTACTCTCTGAGGCCTTAAGTCTCTCCAGGGTTGCTGGCTTTTAAGAAAGAAATCTTTACCACTCTTTATCATATTTATAATTCTTGTCTTCACTAACAAACACTAAATGTTATAATGAAACAACATATGGTTTTCTTTTATTTTAACATCTTACTCTATTCAGTCCTTATTCTATTGTATATTTGTGTGAATCCAGGTCATCTGAAAGCATGTTCTTGGTATGAATTATTCATTCTTTGTGCAACATGTAAATGAACGAGTCGAATGCACCCAAAGTCAAGTTTACAGGAGCCCTTTCGATGTTCCAGAAATAAATCCATTATATCACCTTCCAGCAAGCAGGTACATTGGGACCAGTGATGATCATGTGTTAAAGCATTTCACTGCCACTTGACCTTGAAGCCATAACTATCAATAAAAACTAAATGTTATCTGTTACTCCCCAGCTTTCCAGTTTGCCTTAACAAATCATCTTAATTCTGAGCCAGAGGAATAACTATTTCCCTTATGTATCTGTCTGCTTTGTTTTAAAACAAACAGAAGTTAGCTTCTTAAAGCTTTGGGAATCTAGAATCCTAAGATCAAAGTGCCAACATGGATATGTGTTGGTGAGACCATTTTTTCTTTTCTGGTTTGCAAACAGCAGCCTCCATACTGTGTCCTTTCAATGAACAGACAAAGAAAATATGAAAGAGGAAGGAAAGAGAAGTGGAGGGGGGAGAAAGAAGAAGGAGGGGGAAATGGGGGACAAGGGAGAGGAAGTGGAAGGGTGTACTAAGGACTTGGTGTTTCTTTCCAAGGACATAAGTACCTCAACCTCAATTCCTATTACCCATCACAAGGACTCCATTTCAAATGCTTTGTACTTGAGGCTTTCTGGGGCTACAGAGTCTATCTGACCTCATTTTCCTACTAAGAACATTTTACCTCAAGCTTGCTGCAAAGGACGGTCAAGTGTACACAGGAATGAAGGCAAAACTGGAACCCTTCAAAACCTCTCATTCCTTGATTCCATAGTCTTTCAAGAAAAGTAAACTCTATAATTCTTCACTTTTGTCTCCAGACAATTCTCTTGACTTCACACCAAATAACTTAAATCATTCAGCCTCAACTGGGGGATATTTTTCTGGACATAAGTAATGGGACAAGTTAGTAGTGGTTAGTTGGTTGAAGCTAGAGTTGCTGTTTAATATGTGAGAATATTTAACTTGGCTGATCCCATGAAGAATGAGGTAGACCCTGGATTCAACTGTGCAAGGTTTAAAAATCCCAGACGTGGACAAGTGAAGATGCTGCATGTCTTGTTTTGTTCTGGAGCTTTCTAATCCATCAGGTGATCTGACAAGGAGGCTGACCATGTTCAGTGGTCAGAATTCTCAGCCACCCAACTGATGAATACCCAACTCATGAGTTTAGGTCTAATATTTCCTGTTGTAACCCAATATAAAAATCCCCTGTTCTTATATAAAACCCCAACACATGCCAATACAAGAATGAATACCTAACCCATCATAATTCATAGTTCTAAGATAGCCTCTAAATGTATCAACTTTGCATTCTTGACTTCTGTATCTCCACTCATTGCTAACAGTTCTTGCTGATTGATGAGTATCAGACCAGGATGTGGTGGGTTTTGTATATGCATAAAACATAGGATTTGAGTGAGTTTCCTATGCATCCACCGGATGGCTATTTAAAATAAATAAAAAAAAAAAATCCCCTGTTCTCTGAAATCTGGTCAATTAGTGTCAGCTTCAAGTGTAACTGCCTCCAAACACAAAAATCATTACGGAAAGAGGAAGGAGAGAAAATTACACAGAAAACCTGTCATAAAATGGAAAAGGAGAACAATAATCAGAGGTAGAGGATAAGGAAGAGTGGTGAAAGAAAAGGGGCGGGGAGAAGGAGGAGGAGACTCGAAGGAAGGTAAAGATAAAAGGGGCATAAGGAGGAGAAGGAAGAAGGGGAAGCTAGAAAAGATGAGAACGTTCAGTATTTAGAACTTTTGGCGATGATGAAACTGTCATCATGGAAAAATTTAGTCTTTCTGAACCCTAGTTTCCTCATTCAGAAAGTGAAATGAACAGTTATGTTATCTGTTACAATATTGACTATTTATATATAATTATCTGTGTATGACAAGGCACCAAATTAAAGTTAATAACTATGATGGAAATAGTCATTAATGAGAAACAATCATTAGTCATAAACAACAATTCACTATATTTATAATAATTATATTTCATATTTTGTATTCATAGGTACATATTTACTTTATCTATACAGTATTTATAATAAGATATTTTATCACTATGTGTTTCATGCATTTAAAACTGTAGTCAGTTGAAAATGGTATTACGAGTAGAACCAGGTCACATTTCTGCACCATCATACATTCGTAAACTCCATTTGAGCCCTAATTCCAATGTTTTAGAGGGTTAAGTGACCTGCTCAAGAAGCAAGCTGGAACAGTTCAGTCCTGAGATTCAAAGTCAAGTCAGATTACTCATGATCTCTCATTCTCATTTATGCTGTATTCAGCAATGCAGGGCTTTCAAAATGGTACACCCATAAATGCAGGAGTGTGGAAAGTCAAGGTAGGGCAGAGAGATGTCACTGATGTCTCTGCATAAAGACTGTGACCATGTGGTTCCTATTGCGTCCTTGGGCCTGGGAGAAGGTGACCTGCTTGCATAAAGGGAGCATGTGATGCCAGAAATGTTCAGAAGGACTTGATTGACTGTCCTACTGGATTAAACAGCCCCTGCCACAAAGGTCCACAGGAGTGGGGAAGTACAATGAAGTACTGCAGAAATGCTAAAGCAATTGTCCTCCATAGGACCTCCTATGTGACCCACTCCATGTAGGGTATCCATAGCCTCCCCCATGGCTTGCATTCAGCCCACACTGCTCTCTCATCTTCAGAGCATTCTCTGGGAGTATAGCTCCCAGGTCTCTGGTTAATTAGCCATCTAAGGGATGCAACTCCTAACAGGGTGTCACATTCTCTTTCAACTTAAAAGCCATTGTTCCCTCCCACCAGGAACAGCTGACCTAGAAAGAAGCTGTATTGTGCCAATGCTGGGACTATTTATTAAGCAGCCTATTTTCTGCTCCAGGTCAACCAACAATGGAAGAGGCAGCACTAAAAGGGGTGACGGATGCATGGAGAGGTGAGTTCAGTCACCAGTTGGGAAGTCATGACAAAAAATGAGAGGGAAAGAAGCTGTGTGCAATTGATGGCATTCAAATTCAATAGTGCTATGGGCCTGGCAGGCCTGGCAAGGATCTCTCTCTCTCTCTCTCTCTCTCTCTCTCTCTCTCTCTCTCTCTCTCTCTCTCTCTCTCTCTCTCTCTCTCTCTCTCACACACACACACACACACACACAAAACACACACACAAACACACACACACTGAATTCAGTGAGATGTCTCTCTGTCTTGACTCTCCTGCCTGCCTGTTGTACTCTGTTGCACAGATGATGGTCCTCATCCTGAAATTGATGGCGATGGTAGAATTTTAATCTATGGCTCCTCCGGGAGGTAAGCGGTGCACACTGCCCTTGTCCACCTGTCTACGTTAAGCATGGTCTAAAGTTGAACATTTCCAAGGGCAGAAGAAATTCACACAGGTACCATTCTTTCTCAAGCATATAACAAAAGACATCACTGAGCTTCCTAGACTCCAGAACTGTAGTCTTTTTCATGATAGCATAATGAGGACAGCAGATAAAAGAAGGTAAGCTTCTGTATATCAGTAAGGCTCTGTCGGAGCCTCTCAGGAGACAGGCTCCTGTCAGCAAGCACTTCTTGGCATCAGCATTAGTGACTGGATTTGGTGGCTGCACATGGAATGCTTGCAGTTAACCATTGGACTGAGCAGGGGACCCTAATGGAGAAGTTAGAGAACGGACTTAAAGAGCTGAAGGGATTTGCATCCCCATAGAAGAACAACAACATCAACCAATCAGATAACCAGAGCTCTTAGGGACTAAACCACCAACCAAAGAGTACACTTGGAGAGACCCATGGCTCCAGCCACATATGTAGCAGAGGATGGCATTGCCTGGCATTAATAGGAGAAGCCCTTGGTCCTGTGAATGCCCATTTCCTCAGTGTAGGGGAATGCCAGGGTGTTGAGGTGGGAGTGGGTGTGTGGGATTTGGATCATCTTCATAGAAGCAGGGGAAGAGGGGATGGGAGAGGGAGGAAAGGGGATAACATTTGAAATGTAAATACATAAAATATCCAATAAAAAATAAATTAAAAAAAAGAAGGTAAGCTACTATTTGCAAGGGGCTAACACTTGCTGGAGGAATTGTCAGGGTCTGTAAAGTACAAGCACCCTAGAATTTCTTTTTTCTTTCTTTGTTTCTTTGTTTCTTTCTTTGTTTCTTCGTTTCTTTCTTGCTTTCTTTCTTTCTTTCTTTCTTTCTTTCTTTCTTTCTTCCAACTTTTATTTATATGAGTTCACTATCCTATCATCAGACACACCAAAAGAGGGCATCAGGTCCTATTACAGAGGGTTGTCAGCTAGGAATTGAACTCAAAACCGCCAAAAGTGTAGTGAGTGCTCTTAACCAATGAACCATCTCCCATCCTAGCATTTCAAACCAGGAACTGAATTGCTGTAGAAAGTAAGACTCCCTGTTTTATCCATCTGTGCAATGGACAAAAGTGGATGTCATTTGACTGCCATATTCTTGTTTTCTCCATTGACTTACCCGAAGGGCAAAAAAACCATCTCTCTGGAGGAGAGACAAGTACCCTGACAAATATAAGCAAGTGTCAGCAGTTGGGAGCTGATCAGGTATGTGCTAGAATAGCAAAGCCACAGTCGCAGTTGGCACTGGCCACAAACACTCAAGGTACTTCATTCATAGAAATGAAAAGAACCAACTTTGATGAAGTCCTTGCTAGAAAACAGCCCCCTGTGCTTTTGCTTCTGTCTCGTGTGATTTAACCTCTGTAGTAAATTCTCACAAATACAAGGTGTAATAGGGTTTCAAGTTTTCCTTTAAGTTTTCCTAGTAACCACAAAGGTCAGTCCATACTAAATTCCGTGTAGACATAGGTTTCTGTGACAGAGACCCTGAGCCTCTGCTCTATCCACTTCCTCAGCATGCCTGATAGTGAGTCTCTTCTCTCATCCACAGAGAAATGGTTGTTGGTTGAAAAATGTCTAAAGAAATATAAACAGGGAGATAGAAAGAAAAATGGGAGATATAAGTGGGAGGAACCTAGGAGTCCTGTCGAACGTCCCCATTAATCACATAACAGGGGAAGAAACAGTCCATTAATGAAATGTATGGTCTGCGTTTGGAAGGTATTGTAATTAATCACTCTCTAGGATAGTGAGTAAGACTATTTGAAGACCCAGCTTGTGCAGAGGAACATCCAAAAGCTTATTCCCATTCAGTCCATTTGGAACTCAGACAAGAAACTTCAGCCCTGGAGCAAATTAACTAATAGAAGGCCTCAGCCAGGAGGAGCTTGAGAAGAGAAAAGCAGACATGCATTTGACAGCAGCCTCGGAACTTTGCACGTTCAAAAAATGCCAGAGCTATTTCCAGAAGCAGGATAATTGTGGTGACATTTGATCAATGTGGGAGGAAGTGATAGATCCTTCTTTCAAAGAGCCTGGGGAGACCACACCCTGACACAGGCCTTATTTCCCAACCTTTAAATGCTAAGAGAATGTGAGTCTGAGCAAATAGCCAAGATCCTACTGAGAAATTGAGCGACTGCATTATTGCAGAAAGCATGGAGAGTTTTCTCTGATGACAGAGTATTCCCTGAGCATTCAATGAATCTTTTACTCTTATCGTGGGGCTTCTAGTAAGAAAGTCAGAATGCAAACTTTGTCCTGACTTAATTGCATCTGAGGAGGGTGATGGCTGGAAGCAGCAGGAGAAAGAAGAACGCTTAGACCATGCGAGCTTCATCCAGCATCCAATGACCTGTCCATCTTCTCCTTCCACTGTTTTGCCTTTGGGGGACCCACTTTACAGGATAAGATGAGGGAAAAGAACCTATTTACTATTTTCATTTCCCTTCTCTTTTGTTTGTTATTTTCTGAGTTTTGGTTTCTGGTTTTTGTCACAAATACTCTGAGGAGTGGCATATATGCATCTCCTTGGTATCTTGATTACAAATCTTTGGAATAAAATTCAATGCTCCGAGTCTGAAATGGACGGACGTTTTCCTAGGACAGCTTAAGTAGATGGGGAACGGGGCATGAGAATAAAGGCAAAGCTGACATGGGGTCCTGTGGGAAGAGCAATGGATTGAGTACCAGATCCAAGATTGTTCCCTCCTGTATGTCTGATATCCTCCTGCTAGAACCCTTGGGTTCTTCCAATCTAGTACTGAAGGAATGGATGGCTTCTTTGCAAGATTCAAATTACAGGTAACTTCTTAATTTTTTCTTGAGCCTTGAAGGATGGGTTTGATAAAGACTTCCTCTTCAGGCATGAGTGTTTCAAAGTGTCTCACTCTCTGCACACTGTCCATTTGTGGGTCTGTGTGTAGTTACCATCTAGTGCTTCTCTGGTGGAGATGAACTGATCTAGGGTACAACAATTTCATCCAGGGTCATTTAATTGCTATTTCTTTAGCACGATAACAGTATAGGTTTTCCCAGGGCCCATGACGTATCTTGTCTCAGGTTCTTGTCACTTAGCAGTGTCAAATGTGGGTACCGTCCCACATAGAGGGCCTTAAGTTCAGTCAAAAGGTGGTTGGTTACTGTCAGGCCTTTCTGGTTTCAATAGTCTCTGCTGAAAAGTTCTGTGTTATTCTAGTGGGGCCTGACTATATGTGATTAGACCGTTCCCCTGGCAGCTTTTGATATCCTGTTTTTCTTATTGTTGTTGTTGTTGATGTTGCTGTTGTTGTTGTTGTTGTTGTCATTGTTGTTGCTGTTGCTGCTGCTGTTATGGTTGTTTTCACAGTTTTGACTATTATGTGTCTTGGGAATTTCTTCTCTGGTTTTAAATATCTGGTAATCTCTATGCCCCTTGCACCTTGATAAACATTTCATTACCTTAGGAAAATTTTCTCCTACCATTTTGATGAATATATTTTCTATGCTTTTGACTTCAGTTTCTTCTCCTTCTTTTATAACTACTACTTATAAGGTTGGTCTTTTTATAGTGTTCCAGATTTTCTGAAGGTTTGCGCCTGTATTTATTTAGGTTTAATATTTCCTTTGACTGACTCATTCATCTCTTTCACCTTGTCCGGGAGACCTGAGATTCTATCTATCTTCCACATATTTTCATCTGTGGGCAATGCTGATCTCTGAGTTTTTTGTTTGATTTCATAGGCTTTTCATTTTCAGCTTTATTACACTTTGTTTTTCCTTTAACAATTCTATTTCTTTGTTAAATTACATTTTAAGTTTTGAATTTTTTATTTTTTCATTCAGTTGTTTATTTAGTGTATTCATTATAGCATTTATTCATTTACTGCTTAAGGTTGATAACTGTTATTTCAATTGCCTTTTTTGAGCTGCATTTAAATTGATTCCTTCAGGGTCTATTATTATAATAAAATACTGGTTTGTGGAGGAGGCTTATTGTCTTGATTGTTCACACTTGTGTTTTTGTACTGGCATCTAGGCAGCCACAGTTATGATGTTTGAGGTATTTCTTGGCATAGATACGTCCTGTGCTGGCTACTCATACATCAACTTCGCATACAAACTAGAGTTATCCGAAAGGAAGGAACCTGCAATAAGACAATGGCTCCATAAGATTCAGCTGTAACGCATTTTCTCAATCAGTGATCAATGAGAGAGGGCCTAGCCCTTGGTAGGTACTGTCATTCCTGGGCTGGTGGCTCTGGGTTCTATAACAAGACAAGCTGAGCAAGTCACGTGAAGCAAGTCTGTAAGCAACACCCTCCATGGCCTCTGTATCAACTCCTGCCTCCAGTTCCTGCCCTGTGAGATTTCTTGTCCTGACTTCCTTCAACGATGAACAGTAATATGGAAGTCTAAGCCAAATAAACCCTTTCGTCCCCGACTCAGGTTTTAGTCATGGTGTTTCATCATAGCAATAGGAACTGTAATTGAGACACCTGGTCTAGCCTTCGATGGCTGGGTGTATTATTCTTTTGTTGTGGTTTCCCCAAGCTAGGCCATAGCAAGTATAATAGCTATGGGGAACCTGAGTCTCACTCAAGTGGTTTTGGATCCCTGGTAGAAAGTGGTTCTGTATTATTAGTGAGGGGTCCCAAAGAAATGAAGAAGGACTAGAAAAAAAGGTTAAAAAATGGTAGTAGAAAGAATAGAAGGAGTGCTGGGTCCACCTCAAGAGGCCAACTCCCAAACTGATGGACTGTCTAAGAGGAAGTGTTGAGGTGGGCTGGCAGTAAGTGGTCTGGGACGTGTCTGGAGATGTAGGAAGGAAGAGGAGAGCAGGTCACCTGACAGCTACCTGGGTCTTAAGAAAATCTGGATCCCTGGTAGAGAAAAGTTTTCAAAATGTTTCTTGACTTTTGTGAGTTGCTCTTCCAAGTACACAGTGAAAATGTGGGTTTCATAGGAAAGAAAATTGGGTTTCTATTAAATTAACACCCATAATCACAAATATTGGTAATTTTGTTCTCCTAATTCTTCAAAAGTAGATTTTTGTGCATTTTCTTGCTTAATACTCTACAAACAGCTTAATGTTTTAATTTAATTTCATATTGTAACTATAATTCAATTTAAAATTGTTAATTAAGTACTTAATTTAATTTAAAAATTATAATTACTTTTGCAAGAATGCAATCTAAGATAGTTTTTGTTGAAAAATGTATAACAGAAAGAAAAATACATGCTCCTCTCTTAGGCAAAATTACAAAATAAGAAAATCAATGATCTAATACAGCAAATATTTTAGTAGTTTAACTTTTCAAAGATAAATGTAGAATGCTTACCCACAAGTAACGTCAAACATGTGATGTGACTATTTCTTTTGTTGCTGGATTTCTTTTCAACAGTTTTGAGCACCTGACTGACCCGAGAGTGGAGAAATCACTGATACCTAAATGTGGTCACCCAAGAAACCTGAGGCAGGGACTCCTAAAATGAATGCCTTTATGCTGTTCCACCAAGTGTCTACAATCACACTGTTGGACAGTCACTCTTCGATGTTCCTTTCTGAAATCTTTAGTATATCACCACTAACAGTCAGGGTTGGGGGCAGGATGACTCCATGATTAGGAGTATGTTATCATCCTGTCCTTTTTTATATATTGTGAACGAATCAACTTCCATGAGTCTCCATTATTATTTGTGTCTTTCTCCACCTCTTGCTTTCCTTGTGACAGCCTGTGCAGATTCCTGGGTACAGTTCCTACTGGCTCGGTTGTCCTCTTCCCGCACATGCATTTGCTATTATTATGTAAATGTTATTTAGCACTTCGGGTGCTAAGTACCTGTTGATGATTTGTGAGGTATTTTAGGGAAAGGAAGACTAAAGAGTGCTTTACTTAGCTGGGTATACTCAGTGTTTCTCGCATGTCTAGATGTTGAATAATTTGTTGTAATAAAGTGTGAGAATCCATCAGAAGTTCTGCCTGTCTGTCTAGACAGGTTATCTGCTGTCAAGACCTTAGTGTGGTCATGATTCCAGGTGTGTCATTAAAATCCCGTGAAGCCACAAGCACCTGCATCTAATTCCAAGTATCAGAACTACAGTCATGATGCTCAGAAAAGACTCATTCTGTTGGTATGAACTGTCAAGTAATAGTGATATTGCATTCATTCATTCATTGACTAATGTATCTAAATTTAGATAGAAAATAAAGTTTTATTTCAGAAAGAATATAATCCCAGTCACCTCATTTTTTACATTTTGTTGTCACCTTGTTATAATGAAGTAATAGGATGACTATAGGAAAATACCATCCTACATGTCCCTTTTCTATAGGATTTCCCATAGTCGTAGCACACAAGTTGACAGAGTTCAGTTGAACAGTCTTACTTGGGGTAATTAGCCAGGTTCGAAACAATTTTAATGTCTTAAAATGTGTCATCCAAGTTCACCGAGAGTAATTCAAAGACCACCCACTATACATAGAGGGTAGGCAAAATGTCTGATTATCTGTGATACATTTGATTAGTCCCCAAAGACATAAAACAAAATCCCCTAAACAGTGCTGTAGCAAAAGTATATCAGAAAAAACACAACCAAAACAAACAAACAAACACAAATGTGACAAAAATGTTAGGCTATTACAATCCCTCCAAGACTTGAAGGCTGAGGGGCAGTGATTTAGGGAAACCTGTTTATCCAAATCCTGGAGAAGAAGAGGGGTCCCATGTCTCATAGACACAAAGCAGACAATGACAATATCAGTGCTAAGAAATTGCTGTGAGACATGAACCCTGAAGTGTGTTGTTGGGGTTCTTCTATTTACTCTCATAATTGTGAGGGATCATTCTCAACATGAAGAAACAGGGAATCTGAGTGCTTTTTTGGCTGAATAACAGCTAACGAGCAACAAGATGTTAAAACACAACCTTTTGCTACTCACTCACAACTGTGTGTAGGAAGGACAACAATATCAACTAACCAGAACCCCCCAGAGCTCCCAGGGACGAAACCACCAACCAAGGAGCACACATGGAGGGACCCATGACTCCAGCCACATATGAAGCAGAGGATGGCATTGTCTGGCATCAATAGGCAGAGAAGCCCTTGATCCTGTGAAGGCTTGATACCCCAGTGTAGGGGAATGCCAGGGTGGCAAGGTGGGAATTTGTGGGTGGGAGGGGGAGCATCCTCATAGAAGCCAGGGGGAGAGGGAATGAGAGGGGGGAAACTGGGAAAAGGGATAGCATTTGAAATGTAATTACATAAAATATCCAATTAAAATAAAGGAAAAATGGGAAAAATAAAGAAATAACAATGGTTAAAAAGAAAACAAAGGTGTGTTTCTCATTCACAAGCTCTATGTGCTCATATGTGTCTGGAAAATGTAAAACAAACAAACAAACAAACAAACAAGCAAATAACCTAGAGCCCAAAACCCAGAATGATTTAACAGCAGATAGGACAGAAAAATGTCTACACAGGAAACCTGCAATGAACTGGCCATATTGACAATGTTTCTATTGTTAGATTTCTGGAAAAATTATAATCGCAAACACATTTTATATAAATGATCCACTTGTTATTAGAATAAAAGAGTATTTTTTTACATTTCCTATCTATGCCTAAAAAATTGTGTGTGTGCTCCTGTTCTAGATGAATATCTCTGGTATGCAAATTGTCTTGCTCTCTTGTGGATCCTGAGAACACGCAGATTATTCTATCTAATATGGAAGCATGTGTGATTATCTGCAAAGTGTTCCCAAGTGTCCAGTAAGCATGGTTTATAAGGCACTGTGTGAGCAGAGCTGGGCGGTGAGAAATGGCAAATGTCTGTCTCACAGGTTAACAAGGCTGTGTGGAGTCATCTTTCTGGACAGACTATTTGCCTTCCTGCTATTCTCCTTTTATTATTAGAATTACAATAATAGCATGAAGCATTTTGAAATTTGGCCCCAAGACACCAAGATTGCTTGGAATTATGTGTAACATCTTGTTTGGTATACATAACTCACAAAAAAAAATCACAGGTTCCTGTTGGAGAGGTTTGTGAAGCAATATGTGAGGTTAACCAAGTTCCAAGAAGATGTACACACACACACACACACACACACACACACACACACACACACACACACACACACACACACACACACAAGGGTGAGTGTACTTGTCCTTCAAAGCTTTCCTTGGGTCTTTACCTTGGAATTAAGCACAGTGAAGTGGGATAGGAAAGGACCTTAAGTTTGATCATTTTTATTCAAATGCCAGGCACATGGTACCCATTTATGTGACCTTGCAGAGGGCAGTCAAAGCTCTTTTGTCTCAGTTGTGCCACCTGAAAAATGGGGAAAAAAATGAAGAACTTGTATGGCTTGTGGGATTAAAGGATTTACTGAATGTAGTGGCTATTCCTGGTTGTCAACTTCACTATCTGGAATGAACTTCAATCCAGAGTTGGAAGGCTCACCTTTGTCCTGATCTTGAAGCTGGGGGATACAAGTTTCTGACCTGGATCTTGGTAGGGAGATCTTGAGGCAAAGTGGCTATGAATCCCCAGAGCTTAAGGCAAGGAGATCTCTGAGTTCAAGGTCACCTGGGAGAAAGCAAGTTCCAGACTCAGGCATGGTGGTACACACCTTTAATCAGGGGCACACCTTCTGCTGGAGATTTACAGAAGGACATTGGAAGAAGGAAGAGTGTCTCTTTTTTGCCTGCCTGCCTACCTTGTGGGATTGAGCCACTGCTAGATCCTTGGACTTTCATTTCCAGCTGCTGCTGATCATTGCTGGACTACAGTCTGTAAGTTGTCAACTAATTCTCTTACTACATAGAGACTACCCATAAATTCTGTGACTCTAGAGAACCCTGACTAAAACAAATTGGTACCAGCATAGTGGGGTATTCCTGTGAAAACTTGACTATGTTTTGGGGAGGATTGTGGTAGAACTTTGGAACTTTGAGCTAGAAGAGCTATTGGGATGTTAAGAGGTTCTATAGGAGCTTGAAAGATAATGTTGAGAACAATGCAGAAGATGGAGGCCTGGCTTGTAAAATTTCAGAGGAAAGATTTAAGACTCTTATCAGGGCTGTTGCTATTTTGATTGTGAAGATTCTGTGGTTTCAATTAGTTGGGGCTGAAGAATCAGCTGTGATTAACAAGATACCAGAACTACTAAAGTAAATCTTTGAGTTACTAGGACTATTGATGCTGGCCAGTTGGAGCTAAGAAATTAGTGGTGATTAAGAAGAGACCAGCATCATTGAGGTGAAATCTTCTGGGAAGTGTTTCTGAGAGGACAAAGAGGCTGTGTTCCAGAGATAGCCAAGGTTGTAGCTCCTGCTGTGGCTGGACTTGGTAGTGTGTAAGAGTTACCCAGGTGGTACTGGTTTTGAAGGCATGAAGGGGTCATGAAGAGCAGCTGAGGCTGGGCACTGTGAGAGGCCATGGAAGGCCATTGGTGAAGGTGCACCCTCAGTTGCAATTGATGGCCCAGGACTGAAGGGATCATGCAAAGGAGTTGAGGCTTGGCACCATGAAGAGAGTCTGTGAGAGGCTATTGGTGAAGCCTAGTTGCAATGGAAGACAGCAGCATTTTGTAGATGCCAGTACCATGAGATGACCACCAAGAACAGCAGCAGCAGTGGAGTACAGGCATCTGGAGCCTAGAAGACAAGGTGTGTGCTACAAAGGGCAGAGCTGGAGAAGTGACCCAAGCCTTTGGAGGAGCCTAGAAGATCGTAAGTGGATCCTAGATGTTGGACAGTTAGTTTGATTTTGATTTTGATTGTGATTGTGCCCTGATATTTTTCCCTCTTGAAGTAAGAAGTATTTTAGTGGAGTCCACAGTTAAGAGACTTTGAATTTTAAAAGACACTGGATATTTTAAAGGGATTGAACTTTTAATATATAAAGACTGTGTGACTCTTAAAGTTATTTAGATCTTGGGGATGAATAAGAAAGTAGGGGCTGAGGCTTAATAGTGACGTGTTTGTGTGTCAAGTTGACAAGGGGTCAATTGTACTGGCTAGTTTTGTGTGTCAACTCGACATAAGCTGGAGTTACCACAGAAAAAGAAACCTCAATTGTGGAAACACCTTCATGAGATCCAGCTGTAAAGCATTTTCACAATTAGTGATCAATGGGAGAGGACCCAGCCCATTGTGGTGGTGCTGTCCCTTGGATGGTAGTCTTGGGTTCTATAAGAAAGCAAGCTGAGGAAGCCAGGGGAAGCAAGCCAGTAAGTCATATCCCTCCATAGCCTGTGCACCAGCTCCTGCTTCCTGACCTGCTTGAATTCCAGTCCTGACTTCCTTTAGTGATGAACAGCAATGTGGAAGTAAGCTGAAGAAACCCTTTCCTTCCCAACTTGCTTCTTGGTCATGATGCTTGTGCAGGAATAGAAACCCTGACTAAGACACTGAAGGAGATGCGTATCATCCTGATATCTCATAAACATGTCATCAGGAGCAACCATCATACTTCATCAAACCATGCATTGAAGAGTGCATTCTGAGACGCACCTAGGAGTGATGGTTTTCATCATCAGACAACTTTAGGTGTACTTACGTGCTGAACTGTGTCATCTGAATTGACAGGTCAAAATCCCAAACCCCAGGACTTGAGAATGCGGTTGGTTTTGAAGATGAAGTGATGTGTAGGGAGCCATTCTGAGCTATACAGTCACAAAAGATGTGGGGAGCGGTGCAGCGGCAGTCCCAACATGGCGCCCGTGACTGCAGTTAAGTCTCATGACTAGCACCTGACTTCCTCACACACCTGAAACTAGCCACGTCCATTGTGAGAGCTGCACAGGCGCACCATGACGAAAGATCAGGCCATGTGACGTGGACCTATGAACTGAGATTACGCAGTCTGGACTGAGGAGGCGGAGTTGAGGAAGGATATAAGGGAGTGTGCTGGGGGCTGGGAGGAGGAGAGAAATAAGAAAAGAGATTGCTGCTTGCATGCAGAAAAAGGTTCCTGAAAAACTGCTTTGAGAAGAACGTCGTGGTGTCTCTTTTTTTCTGCGGGACGGAGACGGAGGCGACAGTGATGAAGTGAAAGTTTCTGATTTCTTTGAAGATTCAGTTGTGTCATGAGACTGTCTTATGAGAGAATGTTTGGCTGAGACAGACACTTGAGAAGACAGAGACACGATATTTGGAAAGAATATAAGTAGAACCCAACTGACAGTGAATGATGCTCTTGCATCAGTTTACCGTGCAACGCTTTGCTGGCCTTTACTGACAACACTCTTGAAGTATTGGTTCACGTCGCAATACTTCGCTGGTCTTCGCTGATCTTCACTTCACAGAGAGAAGTGTGCCTCTTATGCTGGGTGCCACTTGCTGCTTCCATAGACTAGCTCCAATTTGCCAGAGCCTCAGTTTCTTCTGGATAGGGCCATACTACTGGTTCCTGCTTGGTGCTTGTGGATTGGATTGAACTGCTGCTACTGATTGGTGTTTGGAATGACTCCAAAGAAGTACTTCCAAACAGGTCCTCATGCCCCACTTCATATTAACCTTCTCCTCCCCTACCTTTGGTCAATGGGGGAGAAGGGAGGTTGAAGCATTTGAGACACCTTAGTAAAGTAGGTTTTGAAAAAATCTAAGCCGACAGGATGATTGGGGTATATGAGGACCTTAAATTGGGCCTAAATTTAAGATAATTGGTGTCTCCTAAGAAAAGGTTAGGAAAAAGAGATACGAGATACTTATGCACTCAGGAAATGCCACTTCCACCCTAGAAGGCAAGGAGCAGTGTTGATCTGCAGCTCCATGATTTCACAATCCTGAGAAAAATAGTACATTATTTGATGGCCTACAGTTTGTGGTCCCCTGGAGGAAAACCTAATCTAAGACACCAAGATCTACAAAGTCATTTTTAATTATTTTCCTGGAAAAATAAATGCGCTCATGTGGAGAAGTATAAAACAGGAGTTCAGAGTCGCCTTGGAAATGAATGTGTTGCTTATTTTTGTCTTCTTCCTTAAAATAATTCTATGAAAAGACTAATAAGCATGCAGTAATTTTAAATTGGGCTTTTGTTCTTACATTTCCAGATGCTCCATACTCTGGAATATGGGCCCACATTTCACTTAGCCTTTGCTCTTTTGTGGAATGCCATGTTATGAGCACAGTGTGTTTTTGTACTTAGCTTCTAATAGACATTTGGGTTTTGATCTGTCCTAAATGTATTCATAATGAACACCCCTGGCCAGGCTTTTTAATAGCCTGCGCCATGGTCCTTGATTCTACAGAGAAGTGGGTTTAGAAAATCACTAGAGAAAACCAAGAATGTTCTTAAGAGATTATCCGAACTCATTCCTTTCTTCGGTGCAGGAACTCTCCCTGCCAACACAACAATGTCATTTCTTCTCTTTTATACATTGTGTTAGGTATGTACTTGTATGTCTTTCTGGTTTAAAATTTAATTTCCTAAACGATAATGAGGTTAAACCTATTTTCAATGTCTTACAGGCAGACATTTGAAATTTCCCTTTAATCAGACATATTCGCATGTTTTCTGTTTTCTGTTGTACTGCTTAGGTTTCTTGGTGAGTAGGAGACCTTGGTAGATTCTTGAAGTATGCTCTTCATCAGTTATTCATTAGAATATGTCTTCCGTATGTGGATCTTAATTTTTTCCTTCAGTTTTAAGTCAGGTTCCTTGGTGGTAGAAATGCTTAATGTTAGTGTATTTTGTTTTATCAATTCTGCTTCTCTCTGTATCACATTAAATAAATGATTATCTGTCCTGACCATATTAAGACATACTCCAAGATTATATCCTATTGATAGTGCAGGCTTTTCTTCATCCTTCACATTAGGTTTTTGGAGATACTGAAGTTCTACCCTATCCAGTCTCCTGAGTACATCAGCGTCTTGACTGTGGCATGAATTAGCTAACGGGAGTAGAGTGTCATACAAACACTTGTGTTCTTTATGAACAAGCACTGTGGGGCACAGAGTTGAAGGAAGCCAAGCTGGAAATGACCTACACCCTGAACCTAAATACAAGTCCCCTAACTAGGAGCACAGAAACCCCTGCATGACTGATAAGGATATATCATCATAATATGGCCCAAAATTTTAAGGTGATCTTTGATACATCATTATAGACATAGGCAAGGAGTAGCCCCCCTGAAGCCAGCACTCTGTGAATGGTGACCTAGTAAGAACCTGTATACTCCTACCCTTCAAAATCACCAAAACTGCAATGTGCTTTCTAAAATGTCTGTTCTACTATAGAAATGTAGACTAAAATAGAAGCACTCAAAGGTATTTGAGTTCCAAGCCTTTTTTTGAACTTGCCTTGTCAGCTTTTACTACCTTGGTCATTCTGTGATGTTGGACATATCATTTTAAAGACACGTTTTATTTTTAAAGGAAGTCAGGGCTTATACCACCACAAAAGCTAGCACTGGGGGCTTCATTTCATCCCTTCTGTCTACTTGTGCACATCACCTACTGTCATTATCCTTGACCAGAGTGTTCCATTTGTTACAAATGATGAACCTAGGTGAATATATCATTTTCCATCAAAGGCTACAGTTTCCTTTAGGGTATGGCTTGGTATTGGACTTTGCATGGGATTTAAAGAATGTTCCATTATAAGTACTGTGCCACTATACTTCATACAGACAGATTTTGGAGCCTTAACCTCTCTATCTCTCTAATGCCCTGGCCTCTGGCAATCACTTGTCTTTCTCTTGTCTCTATAGCTTTGATGTTGTTTGTGGATTATTCTGTTATTGTAATCATATATTACATAGCCTTATCAGATTTCTTTTTCTCATTTAGATAGATGCATTTAAATTTCTTCCGTATCTTTTCATGGCTTGATAGCTCATTTCTTTGCAGCATAGAATATTATTAGCTTCCTTTCTTAGAATTGTTATATGCATTCTTTATTCACCCAAACTATTGCTTCTCACTGTCTTTTTTATTTATTTCTAGGATACCATGATATATTCTCAGATTTCTATGATTTTATGAGAAGTCTGTGCTCAGAATAACTTCTCACTGTTTTCTATTGGGTAAGCATGAAAGTTACGTTTAAATGCCATGTCACCATTGATGATCCCACTGCACTCATAGGCAGGATTTCTTCCTATTTTATGCACTTTTCATTTTGAACATCTTATTATATAAGTGGCATTTTATTTTGATTGCTTTGGCTTAAAGCTATTTCCCTATGGGAGCTATGTTTTATTTTTTTATTTAGTCATGACTCTTAGAGTGGAGACATTTTCCTTAGAGATGCTCAATATATATTCATGGACGAAATGTAGAGGAGGGGAGGGGCAATCAAATAACCTTTCTTGTTATCCTATTTGGAAAAGTATGCTTTTAAAAACTTACCAATTGACTCAGCACATCACTGTCTTATATTCTCTGTATTTTGTTCTACAAAGAAATTCCTGAACTATTATTAAGGTGATATCAATAAAATATTAATAAATACCTATTTTTAAAAATTTCCCAAGTAATGCTTTTTTGGTTATCTGGAAAAGTAGGCAAAAGTAGAAGGCACAGAATCTTAAACCAAACTACTATTACTACTACTACTACTACTACTACTACTACTACTACTACTACTACTACTTGTTCTTCCTCTTCCTCTCCTTCTCCCTCTCCCTCTCCCTTTTCTCCTCTTCTTCCTCCTCCTTCTTCATCAAAATACCCCCAGTATTATAAAGAAAAGCCAATTTTACAGAGAAATCAATGCAGTAAGTTAGAGGGTCAGGACTTGATGGCAATGAGGGAATACAGGAAGTGACACAAGCACAGATTTGGAAGGACATACAGCAAGAAGAGTCTGTGGATGAAGCCATGTGGTAGAAGTGGGTCTCCTGAGGTCCTGGGAAGCGTGACTTGAGGTTATGTGGTGTCATACCTGCTGCTGAATTTGAGGGTGTCAACAACCAAACTGAGAAGAGAGGTGGGACAAACCCCATGTACATTTTTCTCTGCATCTCATTCTTTGGTCAGATGAAAGTGAATTTGCCTGAAACTCTATGGAAGTCAGGGATATGGAAAGCAGGGGAGTTCTTCTGGTCACTGAGTAGGATAAGGAACTAGCAGTGAAGACCTGACCAAGGACTTTAGCTCCATTTGATGCTTACTCTTCCAGGAACCTTGATGTTAATACTGGTGACTAAATTCATGTCTTATCCCCTGTTAGAGGCCATATGATATCTCTCTTCCTTCCCTAACAAAGCATCTCAAAATATATGTGGAATTAGTTTTGCAATGTCTCTTGGCCTGAACAGATATCATTCCCTAGGTTAGAGACCGCATTCCTGTCTCTGGCACCCTAACTTCCTATGTCTGAGAAAGGTATAGAACTCATTCCCTATTGCTTTAATATCAGGATGAGTAAACTCCTCCCCTAGTCACTTGACTCCCCAGTCTCTCAGAACTCATACAGAGCTCGTTTTTCAGTCTCAAGTCCTGAGTAGAAATCACTACCCAGGTCAAAGTCACATTGCCTTTCTCCAGCACTTTAACTGTACATTCCTCAGTCCCATATGGAACCTGCTCCCCACAACCTCAGTGGAGTTTGCTCGCAGGGTTATACAGTCTATCTTTAGCCATCCATCATCCGAATACCCCATGTCATGGACGTCATCCTCCAGAGGCCCCACCCATACCTGTTTCTGGAAGCCCAACCTTCTCCTCATATCATATGTGATTGCCCTCATGTTCCTGGGTCAGAGGTCATACTCTATCACCCTTTATCATTCTACTCCTAGCACCCTAGGCCAAGTGTGGTGTCTCTTTCCTTCTTAGATCTGAGTTCACTAAATGCCCTGGAGCTGAACCACCAGATCTTCAATACCTGCTTCAAGTGCATGCCTGCCTTTGATGTCAGAGACCACACATCTGACACTCCTGGCAACCCACCCTTCTCTCTACCAACTCATGTAGAATGCTGATTCATTAGATCAGAAGCCACATAGTCCTCTCTTTGAGATAAGGTCACTCCAGCCATCACATTCAAGTATCAGTACCCAGTAACCCCTATATTTAATTTCAATGATTTTCCAGCTGACCTAACACCAGCCACATGGGATTAACAGCAAGCAGAGCCCCAATGGTCCTATAGGTGGGCCAAGAATTGACCCCAAAGGCAACAACCAATGAAAGATATGCAGGTTCCATTGTGAAAACACAGACTACACTGCATGGCAAAGCAATCAATTTCATCTAAATGCCACAAATCCCAAACCAACTTCTAAATATTCATGCACTCATTGATAATTGCTACCCGCTGCCTATTCACACACACAAAAATCTTCTCATTTCAGCGAATAGCAGTGCGTGCAGAGACTCACAGTGCTGAGAATAAGTAATTATTAAATCCTCACCCAGAAGCATGACATTTCTATCAGCCCCTGCCCCCAAGACTCAGGAAACACTGTGGACAAGGGGGCAGAAAGAGTATAACAACAATATACAAGAAGATCTGACGTGCTGTCTCTGGATATGACACAGCCACTGCAGGCATGAACTCATAGCATCTGCACTAGGCATACATGTGACTGGTCCTAACAGTAATTATTCATGTCTGAGACAGAGGCACATAGGGCTCTACCTTCCCTAACTATTGACAGTTTTGGGGTGGTAGAGAAGGAGGTTTGATGAGGATGGAAAGGAAATATGAACAGCTGGGGTGACAGTTATTAGAATATACTACATCATATCCACGAATGAAATTGCCAAAGGGTAAATTTAATTAATAAAATCAAAGACATTTTAAGCAGGAAAACTGGTGAATTTTACATGTTGATTAACAGCCACGAGTTCACCGATAGAGTCACTCAAACCCTTGGGTTCTCTTCATTGAAAAGTTTCACTTAAAAGTTACCTTTCTCCCAGATGCCAGGAAAGCAAGAGCCTCCCAGGACTTCATGGGGATGACATTAGCTGAAATGCCCCACAAAAGTGAGGGAGAACCTGTGGAGACCATATCCAGAGTTTAGGCCTCCTCCCCCTCCCCTAGTTGAGGGATGGAGCCAATCTCCAAAATTTTAACCCAGAATTGCTCCTGTGTAAAAGAAATACAGGGACAAAGAGTGGAGCAGAGACTGAAGGAAAGGCCATCCAGAGCCTGCCCCACCTGGGGATCCATCCCACACACAGTCACTATTGCTGATGCTTGCTGACAGGAGCCTGATACACATGTCTCCTAAGAGGCTCTGCCAGATCCTGACCAATACAGATGCGGATGCTTGAGGTCAACCATCAAAGTGATTACAGGGATCTCAATGGAGGAGTTAGGGGAAGGACTGAAGGAGCTGAAGGGGCCTTATCTGGCATCAATGGGAGGAGAGGCACTTGATTCTGTGAAAGCTTTATGCCCTAGTGTAGAAGAATACTAGGGCGTTGAGGCTGGAGTGGGTGTGTGGGTGGGGGAGAACCCTGAATGGGAATAGAATAGGGGGTTTACAGAGGGGAAACATGGAAAGGGGATAACATTTGAAATGTAAATAAATAGAATATCCAGTTTAAAAAAATTACCTTTCTGGATGCTAGTGAGATGGCTCAGCAGGAAGACACACTTGGCCTCATGCCAAGTCCAATGACCTGTGTTGTATCCCTGAAAGCTCACATGGTAGAAGCCAAATGACTTCAGTAAGTTGTCTTCTCATCTTCTTACATATGCTGCTGCTACGTGCACACACACGCACACACGCACACACACACACACACACACACACACACACACCACTGAATTTCTCAGGTAAATAGAATGCCATTAGTATTTACTAGCCCTAGATCCTTCCACTTTTGCAAACTAGGATTTACGAAGAATTTGCCATTTGTCACTAAGTAGCCATGC
Source organism: Rattus rattus (assembly GCF_011064425.1). Taxonomy (NCBI): domain Eukaryota; kingdom Metazoa; phylum Chordata; class Mammalia; order Rodentia; family Muridae; genus Rattus; species Rattus rattus. Next base: position 65,823,967 of record NC_046164.1, on the reverse strand, counting down.
ACCTTTCCATACATATGGACACAGTATAGTTCTCCCTCAGTTTTGGGCACAGTGAAATGTATGAGTTGCTCCCCTTGCCCTGGGTTTACAACTTGTGCTTTCTTTGTTTTTCAGCATCTCAGAAGGTGTATCCATTTTACACATCTCTTTGAAGAACTTGCAACAACAGTTAGTCAAACAGTGAAAAACTTTAAAGATGCTAATACTGTGGTGTGATTTGGAAATATGAGTTATTCATAAGAAAAATGCTAAAATATTAAAAAGAATTAGAGTGAAGGGGGTACACGATTGCATTTATTCTTGGTAAACATCCATGCCGCTTTATCTTTTTGAAGTATGTGTCTGTGTTAATTTGAAAATAAAAATAAAATTCAATTAAGAGATGGATCTGAGAAGTACATCCCTTATAGGTTGTTGTAAAAAAAATGCGATAAGCTACATCATGAGCAAGTGGGTATCATAACATAGGAATTCAATAAACGATAGTCATTTTATCTGCAATTTTTTACAGAGTATCATTATAAAAACATTAATGCATTCCCAAATATAATGAGAACATTTCACCTCCCAAACACATTATATGCTGTTAATTTATCTTTGTTGTTTTATTTCACTACAGACATAATTTTACATAGCAGAAAAAAATAACACGTGGGTGTGCTTATACTTATGAGCACTGGATCAACTAAAAGTCTTGTGTTTCTTTAACTATAATTAGTAATTTATATTCCATTTGATCGGGGTCACGCCTTTTTGAAAATATAGTAGTTTTAATTAATATGTGGTAATTGGACATGTTTATAGAACAGTATGATATTGGAATGATTGTGTGACGCCTCCATCTAGGGAATTTCTAGAGCTGTCTGCTGGATCGTACGTCATTCCTTTGTGTCGGGAACATTACACAACCGATCTATTTCCCATTTTGAATATTCAATTAATTGTTATCAGTCATCATTATCATACTGTCAGTGATGCAACTGTTCCATTTTTGTTGATGCTTTTAGTATAGTAAATGGAATTTCAATGGCATTTAAAAGTATATAGTAATTTGATACTGGAATACTTTTCTTCACTTAAATTCACAGAAGTGTGGTTGTTGTGAGTTTGTATTTTTTTCCCCGAAATCATTCCCATATTAGTTTCCAAAGTCCCTTTGTCAATTTACATTGCAAAAAGTTTCTGAGTGCACTGACCCCAGCAAAGGCAATAGCATCGTGCCCCATGGTGAGCATTTTAATTTCATGGTAAATTCAGGAATCTGATAAAGATTATTTGTAATTTTTCATCGAGAAAATTGAACAATATAGCTCAATGAGCAACATTATTCATTATTGCTATTATTCAGACCAATGTTTCTCTTGGAAATCAGTAGCTGAAAAAATGCACATATTTCTGTGACTTTTAGCTAAGGACCACAGTTCTCTTCCCTTACTCAAAATTCGGACTTTCTCAATGGGAAGCTCCAAGCTCCAATTTGTGCAAAGGAAGAATATAGTACATGGTTTTTCTACTCTCCTCTTGTTTTCCATAAATTTTGGTTTGGGTTGGGTCCTGACTGACCTCTCATGGGCCTTTGTTTACATCACATCATATTCTTTCTATACCATATTAGCAACCTATCACTCAAATTATCACTATCTTTTGATAATTTCTGCATTTACAAAAAAGGCTTTCCTTCAGTCTCATTACAGGAGAACCCAACACTATTTTTTTTAAAATGTGCTTTGACAAAAAAGGAAGTAAAAAATGAATTATTCAAGTCATTTTGAAAGGCCAATAAAATCTTGATATCAAAGCTGGAAGAAGATTATAAAAATGAAAATTACACACCAATCTCCTACCAGCATAAATGCAAAATTGCAAAGAAATTATTAGCCATTTGGGCCTCACAGAATGTATGATGTAACACTAATGCCTCACTAAACTATATGAACGATTGACGAATAAATATCAAAATATAAAACCAATTGTATGGTTATCCAAACCGTTAAAAAACAAAACAAAAGCAATGCAAAAATGCAGCAATTATGTTTTTATCTTAATAGAGATAAACTGTGTTTAATAAGCTTCATGTGCATTTGTAGCTAACAGACAAAACAGAACATTTTAACAATATAATGTACAATACCTTTTTAAATAACTAAGTATATCCAACATATTTAACATACTTTATAGTGAATTTTAAAAGTTTGCTCCTGCAATCAGGAATGTAATAAGATGTAGACATTCCATCATAGAATCTCTTCAATGTTTTTACTGGAAGTCCTAGCTAATGCAATAATAAAATGCACATAAATATACTATTGAACATTGCTAACAAAGAGACAAATTGATGACCTGCCCTGACTATATCTGCCAGGGCTACCTGAAATAAAGACAACCGAGCTCCTGTACTGGCCAAAGCTACAGAGGTGGCCAGGAGAAAGTTACCCAATCACCTGTTGCTAGTATCACTATGGTGGGTGAGTGTGTGATGGACAGATGGAAACGATAGAATTAACAGTAGAGAGATGGAAAAAGGAGAGAAATTAAGAGATTTGTATATTGTGGGAAAAGGTGGGACTGGAGAGTAGATGGCAGCAGTGAGGAACAGGTAGATGTTGGGAGGCCATGGTAAGGTCCTGGCTCAGGCTGCTACCAAGGGCTAGGTCCAGGTCCACGGTCCTGCCTCATCTAGTGTCTGTATTGATGTCTGTGGCCTGAGTTACCATCAAAGGCCAAGAAGGTATCTGTGGTCTAGGCTGCCATGATCTGGGCTGCCATAGTCTGGGCTGCCAACAGAGACCATGGGTATAAGGGTGGTACTGCTGAAAGGGAACACACTGATCTGCTTGACTGCCGCCTGAGGCTATGTGGGCTTACGAGCCAAGGCTGCTGCTGGCTATGATTGTCTCTGTGGTTCTATGGCATCTGGGGCCTGTGTTGATGTACCAGGTCTGCGTTATCAGCAGTCTGCCATGAGGTGACTTGGGAGAGACAGAGATGCCCGCCACCACCCTTCCCCTCCTGCAGCACATGGTAGAATGGGACCTGAACCTGGCCTTGGCAGCACAGTAGAGCTGACACTGGTGGTGAAGATGGTAAGCCAGCCATGAGGACATCAGAGCAAGAGAGATGACCCTGACCCTTGCTGACTGACTGTGGTAGTTTGAATAACCTTGGCCCGTGGAACGTGGTACCATCAGGAAGTGTGGCCTTCTTGGAGGAAGTTTGTCACTGTGTAGCCAGGTTTTGAGGCCTCCTGTGCTCAAGCTCACTCAGCCTAGTGCAGAAGAGAGCCTCCTCTTGGCTATCTGAAGAAGACACTTTCCTTCTGGCTGACTTCAGATCAAGATGTAAAATTTAAGCTCCTCCAGCACCATCTCCATATTCCTACTCAGATGGCCCATTAACCCCCACTTAAAGCATTCCACTGTTTTTCACATCCAAAGTCCCCAAATCTACATTCCTCAAATTCATGGTCAGGACTGCCCTAGCAACACCCCAGTCCAACTTCAGTCTTAGTTAGGGTTTCCATTGCTGTGAACAGACACCATGACCAAGGCAACTCTTATAAAGAGCAACATTTAATTGGGGCTGGCTTACAGGTTCATAGGTTCAGTCCATTATCATGTCTGCAAGCATGACAGTCTGCTGGGAGACACGCTGCTGGAGGACTCGGAGAATTCTACATCTTGATCAAAGGCAGCCAGGAGGAGGCTCTCTTCCACACTGGGCAGAGTGTGAACATAGGAGACCTCAAAGCCCACACTTCATGACAGTGCCACTTCCCATAGGCCAAACACATTCAAATTATTGTACTGTAATATTGGGCGAGCTAGCCAGAGTGCCTGAGAGCTTTCCCTGATAGTGAGTGCCAGGAGAGCTGGTGGGATGACTAACTCAGCTACCTCCTGTTGCTTTTTACCAGTTAATAGTGCTAAAATCATCCTGGCAGCTATAGCACATTCCTCACTACCCACCCCAATGTTCTGGGTTTCCAAATAAAACACACACACACACACACACACACACACACACACACACACACACACACACACATACACACACACACACACACACACACACACAGCCTTCTATTTTAATATGCCTTAAACAGTTCAATGGCTAGGCCACTCCAAAACCTCCACATGGCTAATATCTCCCCTCCAATATACCTGAGTTATTACTTACTAAAATCTATAGTCCATCATTGTCGCACTAGACCCGGAGGGGCGGGGGCGGCGGGGTGGCAGGGTCTCTAATCCCAAGCTCTTACATTATTGTTATGTTCTCTCTTCTGCAGCTCTCAGGCTTGTCAGATGCTCTATTCCAAGCATGGCAGCTCTATCCTCCTCCAACCCCTTCATCCTTTGCCTGGGAATCCTAAAAGCCCTCTATCTGTCTCTCTACCCAGCCCTTGGCCTCTAGCAACTTCATTTACCCATCAAAACCAACTGGTGGCAGGTACCCTCAGCAGCTTAGGTGAGGAATCTCATGCAGTTTGGGGGATCCAATTAACACAATACAAACATTAGATCAAATCTACAACAGCCTCCCAGAGCCAGATCCAGGGCATTGAGTTGGCGGTTCTCAACATCTCCCCCGTCTATGAGCTGCTGGAATGTGTGAAGGCACTGGTTCTACAGATCCAGAATAGGTAGTGCGGGAGAAGCCAGAGGTCTGGAAGCAGACCAATGATTTACTGCAATGAACATTTGTAAGTAAAGATATGTGGACAAAAGGTAAAGTGTGTGACACAGCTTCTATGACAAAATGATTTTTATTCTACCTTATTTTATTTCCTTTAGTGCGGGAAGGTTGCAAGGGTAGAGGGTAAATATGAAAGGGCAGGGAGATAAATGGGACTAGAGTACATGATGTAAAATTCACAAAGAGTCAATGAAAAGTTAAAAAATAAAGAAAAAACTGCCATTTTTTGAAGCAAACATGTCTGAATAAATATTATCCAGAAAAAAATATGAACTATTTAACAGGATTTATAAGTACATTCAACAAACTCTGCCTAAAAGGTAATGAAATTAAAGATAAAAGCCATAATTAATAGGAATATCTAAACCATATACATAATATGTCAGATTTTTCCTGCTCTCAACTTTAAATCCATCTGTTTCAGCATGTATATTGACTCTATAAGTCACAATTCAGATTTTTCTTTTGATTTCTTAATTATCAGTCTTCATTGGCAACTTGCGTGGATTTAGAATCCCTTAGGAGACATTTCTCTGGGGACGTTTGCATAAGGGTAGAGCTGAAGAAGGATAAGACCCACTCTGTATGATCACGGCCAGTCACGCGCCCGGCGGTGATAAGACCCACTCTGGATGCAGTTGGCTGCTAGGAACCCATGAGCTGGGGTAAGGGTCTTGGACTTCATCAGGCAGCAGCCTGTTGACCTGGTGAGCTATTTTCAAGTTGGTGCTGCACACGCCAGCCATCAAGCCATATAAGTCACCTGTATCTAAGCTTCTGCCACCATGGAGAACTATGTCACCTCAAACCATGAGCCAAAATAAATGTCTCCATTTGTTTCATTTTTTGTTTGTTTGTTTGTTTATTTGGGTGATTGGTTGGTTGTTTTTTGGTCTGGTTTGTTTGCTCATGCAGAAAAGAAAGAAGAGTTAAGTCCTGACTTACATTGTCATCTATGTCCTGGGCCTTTGGCTTTTTAAGAAATCCTCTTCCAAAGGAATTCAGATCCTTTCTCAACTTGATTCTTTGGCCCAAATTCAAGATGTGACTTAAAAAAAGAAGGGTTTATTTCAACTCACCTAGGGAACGTAGTTCACCATGGTAGGAAGGCACAGCACGAGACTGAAGAGGTTTACTCATCATGCTGCAGAGGACCAGAATGCACTCTATAGTCCTGAAGTTCAGTCAGGCTCTAACAATCCGAGCCAGCTCTTCAGTGATTCTTCCTCCAGTTTTCCTCCATGTCTTGAAGGTTCTGCAGTCCACCAAAACTGCAGCTCTGGCTAGAGACTGAGTGTTCAAGCACATGGGCCTTTGACTGACAATTGTTATTAAAATAATAACAGTGGTTATGCCCCACTGACGACCATTCTGATGAGTTAATCTTCTTTCTCATTCCTATGACCCGGGTTTCTCCGTACTTGTAGTTCTTCCTTCCTCTAACTCATTGTTCCCTTCTATTCCACTATTTATCTTATAAATACAAGAAGAGAGAACGAATGATTTTGGGTAGGAAGATTTTTTTTCTTTTGGGTAAAGGCTAGGTGAGACACTACAGCACTGCTTTAGTTGCAGTGTTCAAAATTTAGTGATCTGCCCACATGGCCAGGGATCAGTTATGTTGAGCAGGTTTACTGACCAGATGGTGAACGAATACCTGTGGTGAACAGCCCAGGCAGCCCATGTACAATTCTCTTCCCTCCATTTTCCCCTTTGGTTCTACAGTAGGGATGCTTTATAATGGGAACAAAAGAATTGCAGAATGGCCTTGGAATGTTTATATTTTATTATTGTAGTTAGGATAAAGATATTATTATATTTGACATGGAATGAAAGTTGAATGTTTCCACACATTAACTATTATTATTCCCTTAATAGATGAATGACATTTATATATTTTCCCCTTCCATGAAGGTAGAAAACTCTTGGTAAGCGAGGGCTTCAGGAGTTTTTCAGATCCTCCCCCCCCCAAACTTGATGAGAGGTGAAAGAGATTTTGAACCCAAGAAGTTTTTACTCCAGATAAGACTTACAACCACAACAGGCCATTGAGTCTGGAAGAGTGTTTGGAATGTGGTACATGAAACTACAGTCATGAGATTTTGGAGCATGCGAACAATAAGCTGGTATTCATGTGATCACAATGTTAGCCAACAGACACAAGACATCTCTACTTTCCATATACTATGCTCTAAGTGTTGGAACAACCTCTACGGCAACGGTGATGAAATTGACTTTATCTCTGACAATATGAAGATGATCCAATATTCTTCCTCCATACACTTTTAAGTTTTCTAGCTAAGAAATGTTCACTGCTGGGATTCAAGTATGTTCAGGAAAAGATTCTGGGATGTTGGTTTGTGGTATCTGGTTAAGGCTTTTAGTAAATCTTAACCGAGCTTTTTATGTCTGGTTCATCCTTCATGAAGATTTAGTCTTCAGGTACTTACTTAGACATCTTTCCAAGCTGCTGGCTGCTGCAAACTTCTGGATCATGTGGAGAAGCATTGCTCATTTACTAAAAGCATCAGTAACGTCAGAGCTCCTCTCTGAGCTCCCCATTGCACTAGCCATTCTACCACCTCCAGTTCTTTCTGCTGCTTGCCCGAGGGGATCATGGTACCTCACTCAGTTCAAGAGCATACACTGACACTTCCAACTCATTACGCTGCTGTTTTTTTTTCCTAAAATGTCATTCTAATCTTTGTACATACTTTGTCTTACCTGATCCCCATCCAGTTGCTAACTCCTATTCAATTTAAGTCCTCAGACCCCATAAAATTTTGACCAACAATCTTCTAGAAATTTCTCTGCAGCATGATTTGACCACATAGTCTCTGCCTATTCCTTCAGCTGTCTTTAGAATTCTTGGAGAGCTAGAAACTGCGCCTTATTAATTTTACTGTTGTATCATTGTGATTCATGAATATTCATATTGATAAAAAGAAAAGTTAAGACAAAATTTTAATTTATTCTGTTGGTCTTTGTTAAATGAATGGATACACATACATGTATGAGTGTTTTCCTGGGTATTTTCTTCTTGTCCTTTTATGGTAATATGTTTATTTCTACCCAGTTGTAGCAAAAGTCCAGTTTTGGGGGTAATATGGCTGTCCCACTGTCATTTAAAATTTAGACCACTTTCTGTTTTTTTTAAATATTTCTATTAATTATTGAGATTTTTGTAGAATGTAGTTTGATCATAATCAACCTGCTATTCTCCTCCCTCTAAACTTTTCCTAGGTACATTCCCATCGCCTTATACCTCAATGGCATATCCTTTTATTTTTGTTTGTTTGTTTGTTTGTTTGTTTTGTTAATACTCCATTGACTGTACTGACTGGTTTGATCTTATGAAGGTCTTGTGTATTCCACCAGAGTCTCTGAGTACAGTGATCCCACCACTTCAGATACTGTTTTGCTTCTGTCCTCTGCTTTCTGCCATCTTTTAATTTTGTCTTCCATTCTGGTCCCTGAGTCTTGTGGAGGTGATGTTATTATAAAAGTTCCATTTGTGGCTGGTCATATGGAAGTCATTTTTCTCTGCACTTTGACCGGTTATGAGCTTCTGTGTCAAACACTATCTACTGCACAATGAAACTTCTCCCATGCGGTCTGAAAACTGAATAATGTATAGGTAGGAAGATATGAATTTAAAGGACACTTGATACTATGTCCATTCAGCAAAATAATAGTTAGAGGTTCACACCTGGGGCCTGTGAGCTTGCAACCATGGGTCTTTGACTAGTTTTGCCGTTCCAGGCATGTTTCTTCCTGTGGTGCAGGCCATAAGTCCAGTCAGAACGCAGTTGATTATGTTCACAGCATTCATGCCTCTATTTTACACCCATATGCACATCTTGCCATGCCAGTTCAGGTAACGGCCAGATCAGATTATTGGTGATGCTACCCCCCATCCACCCTCACCCCCAGCCCCCCCACCCCCCACAACCTCCCAACCCTCTACCTTCTGCACCTCCCTACCCCTCCCACCCCTGTTCTCACACCAGATTGTTTATCTTCTAGTACCATGAGAGCTAGCTAGTGTAGCTAGTGGGCAGGAAGGTTCCTGGTCAATACTGACCTGATTTCTCCATGTCCCGTGACCCATGTGTTTGGTGCCTTTAGACATGGGGTCATCGGGTTCTAATTGGCAACTAAGAGCAACAGCCATAGTCTACATTGTTTTGGGGATGTCTGTGACAACCTTCCCTGATCCAACCTCAAGGGGCAGGAGGTATCTCACACCTGAAACTGCATTTTTCTTCCTCCCTCCTTCCTTCCCTCCTTCCCTCCCTCCCTCCTTCCTTCCTTCCCTCCTTCCTTCCTTCCCTCCTTCCTTCCTTCCCTTCTTCCCTCCTTCTCTTCCTCCCTCCCTCCCTCCCTGCTTCCTTCCTTCCTTTTCTTCCTTTTCTTCCTTTTCTTCCTTTTCTTTTCTTTCTTTATTTGTAACCTATGACTTCCGGGATAAGCATAGATCTCTTTGTAGGACATCCAATTAAACTCTGCACATGAATATGAATATGTAGCTTGTATATAGTAGATTTCCATGTGGATTTTTTAAAACATCTTTAGAATTACTTATCCTTTCCCTACGTCCTCTGCTCTGACCTCCCATTGATGTGTTTTTCTTAGCAAACCTGTTGCAGAGAGAACTTTATAGACCTTTTATTTCTGTCCCTTTCAGTGAAAAGTTGCAAAAAACCCATTTCAATTCAACACATACCAATACTCTCTGGATCTAATTTTAATTGTCCCCGAATTTTAAACTGTAAACCCAAAACTTTTTTTTTTTCTGATGTGACTGTTCTTTTAGTATTCCAGTGCTTCAGTTATAGCTTGAAATTATGTATGGTTTAAATTTATTCATGACTTCGTTGTGTAAGTGGCTGTGTTGAGACGGTGCCTAGGTGAGAAAAGCCAAGTCAATTTCTTATGAATGGGAATTTGAGCTGACTTCATACTCCCTGGCTTACTGTTTCTAAGGGCAAAATTCCATTCTCCCAGCTGAAGCCCCTGTTGCCCTGTTTCTGCAGGCAATGCATATTTCAGGGAGCCTGACAAGTGCCAAGAAGGAGCAATGAGAACTCTCTCTGAGTAGGAAAAAAGAAACCCAAGGAAGCCTTTCACATCCCAAATTCAAATGCAAATGCGACGCATGGGAACTCTCAGCCACCTTAGGACCCAGAGCCAGCTCTGTCACCAATGAAATGTAGTAGACCTTGCAAGGAAGCTCAGATCCTTTATAAGTAAGTTCTTGGTGCAGAATCACAGGTGTTCTTCTGATTTCAAATCTTAGCATTCTGAAGTTTGCATGTTGCAAGTGCACTTATACAAAGATTTAAATTTTAAAGTATGTGGGGATGCTATCTAGCGGGATGTGGGGAGCAGCCATGAGAGCACACGCCTAGTATTTATATTTGGCTCCTGACTCTGAGACTCATAAGCTGTGGGCCTTGAGCCAGAGAAATTCAATTGTGTTTAAAGCCAGAGGAAAGGCTGAGTATCTCATCGCTATCTCTTGGGTTGCACTTGGATTGGAAGAAGAGTGTTGTCTTTGTAAGCCTTTCTATCCATGCCCAAAATGACATACCTGGACCCTCAACCTAGAACTGTCAGCCTTGATTGATCCTGGGCTGGGAAGCAGGGATGTTGCTGTTTCTGGCTGTTTGCACAGCATCTGTGTGGCAGCCAGGACAGCTGGGCCCTTAATAAATGCTTTGGTTGATGTTTCCCTTTCCATGCCAACAGCTCAAATGGGCAATGTACAAGCACGGGGGCTTCCATATCACTTGGCGGCTGTTGGGAAAATCCACCCCCTCTCATTTCAGGACTCAGGACATTTTTATAGCAATTGCTGGCAGGGTGGCAATATTGGAAATAATGAAGTATGCAGCATCTCATTTCTCAAAAAGCCACTTTGCTGTCACACCCTGTAATCCCTGCAATGCGTGGGCCGGGAAATCAGCTGTGACTTTATGTTGCTGTGAAACTGGGAGCTGGGAGGAGCTGCCGCGTGTTCTATTTAGTGTTTGCTTTCCTTTGTCAACACGCACAAAAGCCAGATTAAGATTAAAGCTGGCCAAACTATTCTCAAATAGTATGAATACATTTCCTATAAACACATTAAATGAGTCTGGTTTCTTCTAGGTAGAGGAGGCCTTTGAAAGCCATTGTTATTGCCAGAAATTCCTAGTTTATTGATCTCCCTACATACACACTCAGTACCACTGGAACCATTGTTAAACACAGGTATACAATTATTAGAGCATTGGAGAAGCAACACAATTTCCTTGTCCATAATAATGGAATAAAATACATTTTATTCAGATTTTTGTTGGCATTCTCTAATTTTCTTAAACTTTATGCTTTGAGAATTAGAAACATGTGTACAAGGAAGTATAATCATGACCACATCTAACGTTCCTCCAACTCCCCCGGTGGTACTCTTTCAGTACTGTCTCTTCACAAATCCCGCCCCCCCTCTCTTGCTCTCTCATTCTCTTCCTCTCTCACTTATAGGTGTGGGGCCATTCACTAGAGTATGGACAGCTGTGGTGGCTTGGTTGAGAATGCCCCCATAGGCTCATATATTTACATGCTCAGTCCCCAGTTGTCTTGAAATGGTTACTGAGCTGACTTTTATAATTCTACTAAAACAAAATGGACTAAGATAGAGTGACTGAGGGAAATGAAATATATGGAGTTCCAGAATGACAGCTTAATGTATATGAGGAGGAACTGGATGATGAGAAAGACTTTTAGGCTGAATAAATATAGAAATACATTTGAAGATGTAGAGACAAAATTTCTACATAGATTCTTGAAGAATTAATCATTCCTAATAAAACAGTTTCCACTTTTGGCAGAGCTAATGGATGCTAAAGATGAGGAACATGTGGAGAGGAAAAATATTTTTGAATTCAACAAGGCATTTGGAAAACTTGAAGTACTTTTTGACAATTATGTGAAAGAAATTGAAAAATAAATGGGGTGTATATATTTGGTCAATAATAGAAAAGGAAAGAAAATAACAAACTTCAGTACAATATTACTAGATGGCAGGCAGTGTTTGAGACTGCATTAGCTCACTAAATTTTCACCTTAGTGAGGTGACAGGGGCTGCTGTGGGAACCCTTCTGCATCAATTAAGAGTGAGGCACACAAAGTATTATCCTAGGAGGAGGCTGACATCAATGCTGGCTGAGCTCAGGATATTCAATTCCATCACTTTGGTAGGATTTCACAGGAGCCTGGGTCACTGATGTAATCCTTGCCTTACCGGGTTCTGATACCTACTGGACCGTGGGTCAGAGAACTTGTTATAGGGTGAATTTTGCCAACTCTCTCCTCAAATTAAACTGTTAAATCTAACTGTTGATGTCCTACCCCAATATAACAGAATATGACCCTGTTGGGATATAAAGTTTTACAGAGGCAATCATGTTAAAATGAGATGATTAGGAAAGAGTGTAATCTATCCTAACCAAAATGCTTATACAAAGGGCAATGCTTGGGCACAGAAACATAACAGGGAGAAGTGTGTGAAGTGGAGGCAGAGGTCAGAGTGATGCATCTGCAAGCCAGGTACCACGGTTGAGCTTCTTGGGAGATTAGTAAGCAAGCTTTTGATTTCAGGCTAAAAGCAATGGATCTAGTGGATCTAGATGAAAAACCTCTGAACCCGTGACCCTAAATAAATCCTAATTTATGTTGTGTCCTCAGGCAATTTGTTACAGAGATGGCAGGTCTGAATGGTACAGCAAGAAATGTTCAAGACTTCATGAGGTTCCCAAAGCCCAGTGAGAAGCAGGAACAAGCTCTCCCATTCATTTGTCTGCCAATTTCAGGTATTTCCAGACACCAGATCTGCTTAACAAGTCATTTTTTATTTGTTTGTTGATTTGTGTGTCTGTTTGTTTTGTTTTTTATCTATGATGTGTCTGATACTTTGTTGCAGCAGACCTAGGAACTAGTTCATATGTGTCTAGTGGGACTTGATATCGTTTCTTCATCCTTCTTGCCATCAACGTGCTACAGGACATGTACAGCATTCTGTTTATGTATGACAGTGATGAAACTGAGTGGGGCTGATAAGATGAAGCCAAATCAGGACGAACTCAACAGTAGCATGGGACTTGGTAACATGGACATGAGACATGAGACATACACAGGGATTGACTCTGTGAATCAGAATAAATGAGCCAAAGGTACACAAATGGCCTGAAAGGTTCTATACTTCTTGGTTTCAGTCATAAAAGTTAGACATCAACCCAACTGTTGTTTGACACCTTATCAAACCCTATCTCAACATGGCCATATATGTAGACATCACTCCCTTCTGATGACTCTTTTCAAGATGGATATGGACAATACATGAAAGATGGTAACAGAATAAAACCAACATTGACATAGTCTTTCACTTATTTATCCATTCAAGTTGATTGCCCTACCCAATCCTCAAAGTTATTCATCCAAGATGTATAGCCTAAGCTGGACCAAATGAACCTAGCCCAAAAATTAAGATGGGCTCCTGATTCCAACTAAAAAGGTAGAAAAAGAAAGGCATCAATCTAGCATCATGCTCCTCTCTCTTTCTCTCTCTCTCTCTCTCTCTCTCTCTCTCTCTCTCTCTCTCTCTCTCTCTCTCTCTCTCTCTCTCTCTCTGTGTGTGTGTGTGTGTGTGTGTGTGTGTGTGTGTGTGTGTGTGTATTATTGTATATGCCCTTGACTTTGGTTTTGTGTAGTGGTATACATGCATGTGGAGTTCTGATCAGGCTCTCATGTTTTTTTCCACTGTTGTTTGACACCTTATTGTTTGAGACAGAGCATCTCAGTGAGTTGAACATTTGCTCTTTCTGCTAAGCTCACTGATGAGTGAATTTTCAAGATCTGTCTGTCTTCATTTCCCAAATCTGTGGGTACAGGCACATGCAGTCACACCTTCATTTTAGCATGGGTGATAGCAAATCAAAGTGTTTGTGACTGGAGATCAATTGCTTTGCCCAGAGATCGATCTCCTCAATCTGTGCTTTATGCTGCGATGGGGGAGATGATTCTTCAAATGATATAGGGCCATAGATCAATAAGTAGGAAAAGATAAATTCACAAGTGAATGAAACAAAACAACAGAAAGGGGGAGGAGGGAAAGCAGGAAGAGGAGAAAAAAAGAAGGAGGAGGAGAAGGAAGAGGAGGAGAAGGAGAAAGAAAGAGAAGGAGAAGGAGAAGGAGAAGGAAGGAGAAGGAGAAGGAGAAGGAGAAGGAGAAGGAGAAGGAGGAGAAGGAGAAGGAGAAGGAGAAGGAGAAGGAGAAGGAGAAGGAGAAAGCTAGCGCAAGTTTTAGTTCTTGACGACATCTTAACACTGAGCATGAACACCTTCAGGATATCCAAGCAAACGAACAGACAGTTCAAAGAAATTCTCTTTAAACTTTATGTTACTCATAAGTACAAGTATTTCACAGTCTGCTGCAGAGTGTGCCTTCCAGGCAAATGGCAGATATTAGAATAAGAGAGATGTGGGGTGCACTTGCAAGATTTCATGGACACTGGAAAAAGAGAGCTGGCTCTGAGCTTATAGAGGAAAGATAGTATGAGTCGAGTTGAAGAAACAAAGGAGGTTTCCATTGGACTGGTTGAAACCCATGTAGGCTCCAAGAGCTTCTCTGATAGGAGCCCTTTCACAGTGGGATCCGACCTATTTTGCAGAGTCTCAGGGAATAACCTTGAATGAGTGGATGGGTAGATGGATGGATAGATAAATATTTGGATGGATGGAAGGATGAGTGAATGGGTGAGTACCTGGATGAATGAATGGATGGATGAGTGGATGGGTAATAAAAAGAAGACTAAAAAGGCCCAGGACTAAAGCCTTCATGCCACACTTGCCACACATGTCCTGCTTGGGTACTGCAGAAGTAATCTGAGAACCACATGATGATTTTATGACATTTCTGTTAATGAGTACTTCATAGTGAGGCTGAAGGATTCGGACTTTGAATGTTAAAAAACTCCTCTTTCTACAAAGACTTGCATTTTATTTCATTAGATATACAATTTAGACCTAAGGGAGTCACATTTTTAGGGAGAAGTCTTTAAATAAAATCACTTGATGTTTATATATTCTGATATATGTTTCTAGATAATTCAGACTCCAGCAATGCATCCAGATACAACTGTGTGTTTATGGAGGTGGGAGGTGGTTCAGGCTTGTGAGTTTGATGTGAAATATAATTTTCATAAAGCTCTAAATGGTTTCATTTGGTCTAATGGAAACACCAGACTCAGTGTATTTCTTTTATATTCATTTTCTTGCCTTCTGAAGCTTCTCATATGGAGCGTTTATTTCAAGAGCTGAGAGGTGATAAGTATACAGAATTACGTTTTTCGCGAGTGGTTAAAAAGAACCATCAGAAATCAGTATAGTTGTTTTTCTCTGGAACAGTTCTACTTCAGATTTCTGGTAGTGTCACTAGTGTGATGATGCTTTGGGCTGTTGTTATTTAATGGCAGGACTAGAAGAAGAGTAAGCTGTACTTTGCATAGACACCTGGCCACTAGAAACTGTCCTCATCATGTGGAAACACGTACCAGGAGCATTTATAACTGCCACAGTGCTCACGAAAAGAGTCCTCTACCCTCTTTCTGTTTATCTATAAATTATACATACATCGTAACTGTGCAGTGGTAAATTTCATGAAGTATAATACCCCTGTAACACTTTTGACATTTGAATAAGCTACTTTGATTAGCTCGAAGTGCATAGCTGGTAAAGAAGAAAAATGAGGTAAAAGATGAAGGGGTGCTTCCCTGATTATTCAGCAAAGGAACAGGAGGGGCCCTATCTCTTCAGTTACTAACAGAGCAGAGCAACGGGCCTTATCACAGCACAGGCTGGGTATACAGTGAATGTGGGTTTCTTGGCTAGGAAGGATAGGAAAAATTGACATGCTTACATTACGTCAAAAACTACCTCTCAGCAAAATAAGAAGCAAGAAGGAAGACCAGTGAACTGTACCAATGTCTAAATTGTCCTCAGCATACTACCAAGTGTCTTTTTTAAACAGAAATCATGGTGAGCTGGCAAAGTGGTTCATACATGGGGAAAAAAAATCACACAATTCCCTAATATCCTCTGAAAACTGTGTAGTGACTTGTGACTTGTGTAGTACCCAATACTAAACTACCGATGGCAGCACAAACTCTTCATTTGAAGGAAGCATGGGGGATCCAGTATCCTTGAGCATGACATGAGATGGATGATACCTCACTCCTAGATGCCAGACATTAAAACTTCAAATGGGATGGTCAGGGGTTCAAGCCACAGTAGTAACTGACTGGGCAAGCATTGGAGCATCACAGAGCCATTCTAGCCTTTGTCGTATTGCCTATAAGAAGGAGAAATTAACGCATTTCTCATGAATGTCAATGCATTAAGCCAGCCATGATTTAATTTCTGGGTACAAAATTGATATCCAATAAATATGTATTCACATTTTCCCCATAAAATGCTGCGACTTTAGTATCAAATGATCAATTTGAGTTTATTGAGGGCTATCTGGTTAAAACTGTAGAGTAAAACAATCCATTTTTTTCCCCAAACAGTCTCAATGAGCCACAGTTTCATCAATAATTCATTAAGCTTCACATGATGTGGGTTTGAATCACAGTTCCAACATGAATAAGAAACCATGAGTGCCTTTGGGCAAATCGATATCTTCTGTGTCTCCATTTTCTCATCTTTAAAATGGGAATCATATACAAAATCATGGGAAGAATTAAATGACATAGAACTTACAGAATCACTATATATGTATATATATACATATATATATATATTCATATATTTAAAGGCAGGTTTATTGGGGAGCTGCTCTAGAGAGGAAGAAGGAGGCCTGGGAAGTTGCCATAGAGTGGGAGTCACGGGGAGAGGGCACATCGACACTGTGAGAAGAGAAGGAGAAGAAGAAAGAATGAATTTATAGAGTTCTTATCAGATACAGGTACAGAGTAGGACCTTTATATGTGTTTGTTAAAATAAATCACTGAGGGACTTAGCAACACTTATTCCACCCCACTGATAAAGGGAGACACTAACAAAACTGCCTTTCAGTGGCATGATTCCCTACAGCAGGTGGAGGATTCTCTTTGGAAACAGCAGAAGATTAGATGATGCCCTGGATGGGAGCTTTCCTTAGTATGACTTGGTAGAATACAAGATCCAAGTTGTAGGCAAGACTCCACCAGGATTTTCTAGCTGAGAAAACGACAAACATGGTTATATTTATAACTCAGTAGAGTTGTGTGTGAAATCCTGCAGCTCGCCTCAGAAGCAAGAGTTCATTTACAACTAGAAGAATGGGTGGACTCCACCCTGGCAGAGAGAAAAAGGGTAAAGGCAGATGAACTTTCAGGGTCAACTTGTTTAGGGAAGACTGAAATCAGTCAGTGCTGTTGGGACAGTCACAGAAAGGCTTCCTGGAGGAGGCAGGCTAGCTGCAGAGTGGGGGAATTTTAGTATTTGGGATAACGGAGTATCTTAATACTGGATGTAAGAAAGGAAGAACCTGGGAATGAAGTAGACCACCCTTCCTATGGTCCTCGGTGAGTCTGTTCCAAATAACTGAGCCTTTCCTGACTTCCAGAAAAGATATAATACTCATGCATTACCTGGAAGAAGGGGGCAAGAGCTTGCAGAAGCCATTCAAGAGAGAAGAACTGCAAAACTCTGCCACCCAGACTCTAGTTCCAAACCTGCATCCTGGACGAATGTCAGCTCTCTCTAGCATGCAGCTGTCAGCCTCTGGAAAAGGACGTGGCTCACATCAAACTCTTAATGTGTCCATAAACAAGAAGAAATAGCCCATTATCCTGCGTATACCCAGAGAACAAAGAATGTTTTATTGAGTTTACCTTGTTCTCATATCATTATGTTTTCTTTCTGCAATGGCCACTGAGCTGTGTAATGGCTGGTGGTTATAGAGCACGTAATAAAGCTTATTAGTGTAATAGCTCGCGAGGAACAATAGGAGAGAAAGGTCGACACTAAATGCTCCAACAGGGACCCGAGGATTTTGGTTTCAAAATTAGACCATTGAAGGGGAGATCAGGCTCTCCTGTTTGCATTGGTGAAACTAGGCTTAGGAGAAATGTGCAAGTTCTGTGTGTCAAATGAAAGGTATTTGGATGGTTGAGAGGATAAACATCAAACTGATGCTCTGAGATGTTAAGGTCCTGTCTGACTTCAGTCACACCAAGTGACAAGCATCCATGCTATTTAGGTAGATGTGACATGCAAGGTTGTCTAGGGCATTGAGGCTGAAGAAGTAAAACTCATTTTAGACACGGTATATGATTTGAAGACTGCTCCAACAGAGAGACTGCAGGGTTAAGACTTCTGAAGCCTGGTACTCAAGGTTCCTGTAGAACAGTTTCACTTGGGGTGTGTGTGTCTACATTTGTTGGGGATTCTGTTCTTTATTTGGTTTCAATAGATATTGAGGACACGTACTGATATTTTATCTCCAGTGTGGGAATTCAGAGGGGAGTTTTCAGATATTTCAATTCTACCACATGATAACTAGCTGGTGACTCATTTTCTTGTCAGGACACGGGTAAGAATCAAACGCTGTCAACAAATTCTTGACTGCTGAGGTCGTGTCAGCTACATCTTTACCTGATTGTTCATTGTTCTGTTTCTATGGATCCCTGAAATTCCTTTCTACCACGGATCTAGATTGCAAATGAATAGCATCCACGGTAGTGAATGTCCTGAGGATGTGTGGCTTGACACAGAGCACAACCTCCAACCAGGCTTCCTCTTCTGGGTCTTCAAGACCACCTTCTATTTGTTCACGTCAGGAAAAGAAGAAAGATGGTGTTTTCACATCTGAGAAGTGTGTGTGTGTGTGTGTGTGTGTGTGTGTGTGTTTGTGTGTGTGTACACAAATAACGGGCATCCTGGTTTGGAGGGATGTGCTAAAAGTATAGTACCATTCTTCTGCTTGTGGAGAAATGAGGGAACCACA
Organism: Rattus rattus; assembly: GCF_011064425.1. Classification (NCBI taxonomy): domain Eukaryota; kingdom Metazoa; phylum Chordata; class Mammalia; order Rodentia; family Muridae; genus Rattus; species Rattus rattus. The sequence goes on along the minus strand of NC_046164.1, from coordinate 65,805,246 downwards.
TGCACAGTGGATTTTAGGAACCAATGCTTAGTGGGAGTTGATTAGGCCTTTCAGAGGGATTGACAATTTCTATCACATGTACTTCTTGGATCCTGCTGTTACGGAAAGCCTCAAGTCTAGAGGAGGATGGTGAGCTTACTTGGACCTGCCTCCCACCCTCATACTTGGCATCTCCACTGTAATAAGTACTCAGTTCTCTTCTCTGTCACATTGGAAAACAGCCTGAACCAGGGCACCAAGCTATTTGACATTCTAGTTACCAAAAAGTCACCTAAGCATCTTTGCCTAAAAGAGCATACTAACCAACAGCATAACACAAAGTAATTTTAAAGGGTCTCCCTAGTGCATGGCTTTTGTGTTGCATTGTGGTGCTGAAGATAGGACTATGCAGGGAAGTGGCCTGCATACTACCTGGCTTCCTGTTCTGGCTGGGAGTCCTGTGTCAGGTGGTTTGAACTCGGTACAACCAAGTACTCTGCAGGATGAGATAGTCTAGATTCCTGACCTCTAGTGCTATTGTCACAATCCAACAGTGCCATCTCCGAGGGTCCCCGGAAGATCACCTAGGAGAGTGTTCGACAACTTTGCATCTGTTGTTCTAATTATGATTATGGCTGTTACAGTTACTAACTGGCGCCTACTTGGCTTCCGGCTTGCACTCCCCACACTCTTTGAAGTGAGGCATACACTCCGAACAACTACAAATTGCCTGTGCTCTTTCAAGCCATTTCACACATGTTCACAGCTTTTACTCAGCTTTCGAATCATCATCTCTTGTTTTCCCAAAGTACATCTCTTGTTTTCCCTTTAAAAACCAGAAAGCAGGCCCCGTCGGTCTGAAAGATTCCGGAAAACTGAGAAATGCTCTGGGATCCCATGTCCATGATATCCCCCTACCCCAGTTCTGTTTTCTGTGTTTCTCTCACCAGGAGGGAGCTGGGACAGCTGAGGGACAGAAGAGCGGAGCTGTGCTCTCTCATCCTGGGAAGATGAATAGATATCTTTTCGTATTTTTAAGGCTGTGACTGCCTTCCTCTTAAATGACTTCCACGGGTTCATAGCAAAGCTGGTGAGTCACGTGTCAAGAGTCATGCGGAGCCTCTGATGTAAAAACCTGAGCTCCATGGCATTGCAGGAGGAATTCAGCATGGAAGCCCTGCAGAGTCCTCTGGGGAGAAGCAACACCCAGCTGGGCTCAGCCTGGAGTTTAGGAAGCAGCTGATTATCATCCCCTGCTGTGGATGCTGGTGGCTGTCACAGCTTTGGATTCTGAAAGAACACAACGGTCCAGAGCTGTTTCTAGGAGGTGGGTGAGAACCAGTGCCTTTCTCCACCGTTTCAACAGATGTCAGATTTCTGAAGGTCACATTGTCAACACTTAACAAGAATTTTGTGTTTTCCTTTCTAAGGCAGAGGGTACTTGCGATGGTCAAGTTTGCTTGTCAATCTGCTTGGATTAAGAAATGCCTCTCTATTCAGCCTTTCCAGAGACTATTAGATCCTGCAAGGGCTGCTCTGATTGTGGGTGGTAGCATCACATGGGCTCTGGACTAGTGTTCTGAACTAAAATAAAGCATAAAAGCAAAAGGCCAGCTAAGAGTCAGCATTCTCCTTTCTCCTTAATTTGCCCAGATGTGTGCAGACTCCTACCGTATCCAGGAGCAAGTCCTGTTACTATGGTTTCCCCTGAATCATGAGCTAGAATAAACTTTTCCTTTCTTAAATTGCTTCTTGTCAGGTATTTGGTCACAGCAAATGAGAAAAGTAACCAATGCAGTGCTGCTTCACAGAGGTCTAGTTTGCACAGAGGCCATTTCTAAGTGGAAGTTGCTAAGTAAGAGGTCGGCATGACAAAGGGTCATATACAGCTGGGTCAAAAATAAAACACCTTATTTGTTTATCCATACAGAGAGTTATGATTAAACTCACTGGAGCAGTGATCATTAAATGTAAGTTCAAGATCCATTTCCAAGAGACAATGCGCACAGATAGTATGTGAGGTAATAAAGATCCAGGTTAGGGTGCCCAGGTCCCGTAGTCAATTCTTCCTGAAGTATTGTGTATTAGCTTACAGGCAATTCCACTAGGCTTCTCCCAGGAACCTAGCAACAGAGACCTAGCAATACCTCACAATGTCACCTGCTGCCAGGTTTGAGCCAGATGTAAGGGGAGCATTGCTCAGCTGTCCCAGCTGTCTCTCTCCATCTCCTTCCTGTGCTCCCACTCATTCCTGGCTGCATTCTTCCTCTCTCCCTCTCTCTCTTGTCTTTTGGTTTTCTCTGTTTCTCCCCCTTTCCAGGTCATCATTCTCCTTTCTTCTTTTTATGCTAGGGTGTTGCATGGCATGATTGTTCAGGGGGCACCTCAACATGGGCCCTTCGAGGTACTCGCTCCCACTGCCACAATCATACCAAATTATGCCATATTATAAAACATAACAATGTGATTATCCCAGGTTTTCTGTACTTCAGTGCCATTCTGTATGTGAAACAGGGGTAACTATGAACTTTCTTACATAAGACAGATATGATTCCCAGCACGGGAATGCATGTAATATACCAAGTATATTTAACTGTCAGGTGTGCTATTGGCTACAGTCACCCTACAGAGATATTTTCTAGTGGTTAAACATGATGCTCGAAATCTATCAGTGAGATAGGGAAGCTCTCCCCAACTCCAGACTTCCATGTAGTCACTCCCTACTCTAGTCAGATTTTCTTCGTGATCTTTAGTGCAACATAAGTCCATGGTTTTATCATGAAATGCACCTATTTCCATAATAGCAATGAATTTAACATGTGTGTAGACTGGCTTTGCCAGGATGAGTTTCCATGCACAATCAGAATTATTGAAAATTCCCTCTTTGGCAAATTCTCTTTAAGTCCCTCTTATCTGTATATTTTGGCTCGATTCCACCATCTTTATGCTTGCTTATATGAATGATAAACTCCTTTATTAGGTTTGATACACAGTCTTAAAGTTTGCTCTGTCATCTCAGCATAACTCTTGTGTGCAAATATACACACGTCAATCAAAATACATCAGGGACTGTACACAGATTTTCTGAAATGCAGCAACACCCACTTATTATACTCTGTAACTTTCATACTCTACTTGACACCTAAAGGGTGGCACCAAGTACATGTTAAGGAATTGACGGCTCGATGACTGACTGTAAGCTCTCTTCACCCGAGTACTGAGAAGAACAGCATAAGTCCAAGGAAAGAAAGTAGGCAAAGCAGAAGAGTAAGCACAAGGGTTTATTGAAGGAACATGTAAGGTTACACGCACCAGCAGGCAAAGAGAGACAGAACCCGGGGCCTGCACCATGCGAGGATCTGCATAAAAGAACAGAGAACCAGTGTCTAAATCATACTTGACCAGTGGTTGGGCTCAGACTGGAGACAGTGTGGAATCCATAAACATGGCAACTGGAATTAAGTAAATGGTTACACTATACTCATACTAGTTGGGTATTCTGAAAGCAGATTTGAGTAGAGTGTTTCTTCATGTTCCTCGCTCCATAGCAAAATCACATGAACACACTCGCCACGTAGTTCAAAAGTTCCTACTCTCAATAGTGATGTTCTGATCTTGTGCTCAACAGCTCTTGAATTTTCACACTTATGTTCTGCACCTAGTACCTGGCTTCCCTGCAAATGCCCAGCTCTGCTTGTAAAGGACCGAGGAAAGTGTGACACTCACACTTGCTTGCCTACTGTAGAAGTTTTGCTTTTGATACCATCTCTTCAACAATCCAGGGAATCAAGACCTGATTGTGGCTCAGGGCCTGGGTCAGACAAAGAAGTGATGCCTTTTTAATAGAATAGTTACTTCCATTTGTATCTGGATGCAGATCCCAGTTTGACAATCTATTTAGCACGATAACATACCATATTCTACTGAGCATCTACAGCTGCAGAGACAATCGACTTGGTTTCCCCCTTTGACACTCCTCTTTGACAGTCATTTCAGTAATCATCTCACCCTACTTCTGCTAGCACCCTATCTTAGTTAAGCTTTTTATTGCTGTGAACAGACACCATGACCAAGCCAACTCTTATAAAGGACAACATTTAACTGGGGCCAGCTTATAAGTTCCTACGTTCAATTCATTATCACCATGGCAGGAAGCATGGCAGCATCCAGGCAGGCATGATGCTGGAGAAAGTGAGAGTTCTACATCTTCATCCAAAGGAAGCCAAGAGCAGACTGTCCTCAGGCTGCTAAGACGAGGGTCTCAAAGCCCAGCACCACAGTGACACACTTCCTCTATCAAGGACACACCTTCTATTAATGCCACTCCCTTGGTCAAGCATATTCAAACCACCACACAGGAACTATCATTTTCCTCTCATTTCAAGACCTCTTCATTCCTGAGACATTAGCATGCCCAGCTCTGAGAGCCCTCGTATCGCATCCTGTAAGTTGTAGCTTACAGAGGAGAATCACCACTTGGAGTCTGAGTGAGGCTCTCAGCAGTGTGTCCCTGTGGATGGGGTATCTTATGATCCTTACATGGAGTAAAATACTCCAGAGGGTTTTTCAAACTCCTATACTATATTGAATCAGCATGCTATCTTACCCCTGCTGGTTCATTTTCTCTTATGCCATCTGCTAAGCCAACTCAGGCATTCCAACAGTTTACTTTAGGTCAACTCAATAGTCTTATATTATTCCCTTGAATTTATTTATTTATTTATATATGCCAAGAAGTCAAATTCAAAGTACAGGGAATTTGTATTCAGTTAAAAACTTGCCTCTTTGGATTTAATATTTGACCTTCTAATGAAGGATGTATAAATTCATCACTGATAGTGTGTAACAATCCTTAAAGCTTCCAAGCATGGTCTCCCCTCCTATATCAGACTAGATGTACCCCTATTGCATGATAGTTGAATTTGTGATTGAATCAATCCTGCATCAGGACCAGTCTGGTAAGCATGAGGCTTCCACAATATCGTCCTATCTAGGAGGATGACAGGACACCAACAAGTTGAGAGGGTGAAAGGGATCTGGAACTCTAACCTTTAGATATTCCAGCTCTCTTACATTGAGTTATGGTCATTTTGTCTTCAGGCAAGTTTTTTTCTACAGTGTGAAAGTATGTTTCTATTCCCAGGTCTTTATGAGAGTCAAGAAAGATGATTAGATGCTGAACTGATGTTTTTCATTCACAAAGAACTTTGATCCAATTAGTGTCTCTCTCATACTACATGGCAGGAGCTTTGTATCTCCATTCTGAATTTTATGGATACAAAGTTTTGCAGTCTTGGCCCTAAGCTCAGCCTGACAGACCCATCTTAATTAAATATTAGATAACCCTCCATAACTGAATTGGTTCCTTGTCCATAAGAAATAAGTCAGAAAAAAAATCACTTAGCACTATATTTAGTATTTATCAAATTGCTTACAATTTGTATCACTCTTCAGTAAGATTCACATAGCCTAACCATAGTCGGAAATCATACATATGGTGTCTTAAATGTTTTAGTTGAAAGATCAGATTTACCAGTGTGCTCTCTTTTAACAAGACCTGGTTCTTAGTGAACAGAAATGAAATGATCCATAAGAAGGCATTCATTGACCCACAGACTTCTTGTATCTCTAAATCACTAAGAGTAATGTGTTCTTAAGAATGAAAAAAAAAAGCCATATATTGAAGATAGTATAAAGCAAGAGAACACACATAACAAGAATCTAAAAAGGAGGTACTGAGGGTAGAAGGGTATCACAGGGTCAAGGTATCAGGGAAATGGGAAATTAAGAAGAGAACCAACAAGATCCAACTGTGTTTATAATTGTCAAAATTGAATTCTAATACTTTGCATTAAAATCTTAACAAAAAGAAATAATGTTTCTTCTGCAAATAGGAAGAGACACACAGGTTCATCCCCAAGGATCTCAGAGGCCACAGCCCCAACGGTTTAGAACGCTCTGAGTATTGTTTCATTTATCCACATGGAGCAGGTTGTACATACATGCAGAATGGAGTAGTTCAGAATTATGAAGACTTATGTCTATGCTATATTTTTAAATAAAACCTCAAAGGTCAGTCAAAATATAGCCACTGAGCTGGTAACACATGAACCTTGGAGGATAAAGCCCATGTTGAAATGAAGACTCCAGGATGTGGGAGATGCCAGGCACATGGGACATCTGTTAAAGAAAGGTATGGATGCTGAGTGGAGCTAGCCAAAGAGAGAGTCCATGGAGATGTGACTGAGAAGACTGAGGGCGGGTTTTCCCAAGCCTTTTGGAACTCACATGAGGGTGGATGTGAAACTGCAGGGTTTGATATGTGCCTTGCTGGATTTCAATATTTTTTTGGCTCAATTATTCTTTTCTTGGATTCCCATCCTTCTTCTTAGGAATGGCAATGTTACTGTGTGCCACTGTATGTTGGAAAGATGTAATATGTCATTTTACTTTTCAGAGGCGCAAGGCCAATATTTCTCCACAAATATCAGCTTTGTATCTAAACTTGGGCCTTTAAACAGTGCTGGAACTGTCAGCACTATGGAAACTCTGAACTCTATTCAGAGTATATTTGGTCATTACCCTATAGTCTCCAGGAGCAGAATATTTTAGTTGAATATGAAATATTTGCTATGATGCCATTTTTTGACTACTTAGTTCCTAAACAGTGGTACTATTTCAGAGGTTTTGGAAAGTTCTAGAGTTAGGACCTTGCTGAAAACAGTGAGTCACTTGGGGAACAAGTTTTGGGAGTGTGTTATACCTGCCCACTTGCTATCACATTCATGGTTTCTTGATCTGCAGTGACTTACACAGGCGATGATCTACTCCCACCTTGTCTGCCATGAACGGAGCTCATTTGCACTGTTTTCCTTGCCTTAGTGAATTGAAAGCATCTGAAAGCAGAAATCAAATGTTTGTTCCATTTATTATTTCTGTAAGGTAATATGGTCATAGGATTATAAGAGTAACTCTTACAATTACCTGTTAGAAGCATTCTACATATCACATATCAAGACTAGAATCCACACCAAGACCAGTCAGCAGTTCTTTTTTATTTTTTTCTTCCATTTTTATGAAATTGGGTATTATTTACATTTCAAATGTTATTCCCTTTCCCGGTTTCCAGTACATCGGCCCCCTAACCTCTCCCCCTCCCCTTCTATATGGGTGTTCCCATCCCTATCCACCCCCATTACTGCCCCCCCCAATTCCATACACTGGGGGTCAAGCCTTGGCAGGACCAAGGACTTCCTCTTCCACTGGTGCCCCTACAAGGCTATTATTCATTGCTACCTATGAATTTGGAGCCCAGGGTCAGTGCATGTATAATCTTTGAATAGTGGCTTAGTCCTGGAAGCTCTGGTTGGTTGGCATTGTTGTTCATATGGGGTCTCGAGCCCTTCAGCTCTTTCAGTCTTTTTCTCTCTAATTCCTCCAATGGGGTCCCATTCTCAGTTCAGTGGTTTTGCTGATGGCATTTGCTTCTGTATTTGACATGTTCTGGCTATGTCTCTCAGGAGAGATCTATATCCAGTTCCTGTCAGCCTGCACTTCTTAGTTCATCCATCTTATCTAGTTTGGTGGCTGTATATGTATGGGCCACGTGTGGGACAGGCTCTGAATGGGTGTTCCTTCAGTCTCTGCTCTAAACTTTGCCTCCCTATCCCATCCTATGGGTATTTTTGTTCCCCTTTTAAAGAAGGAGTGAAGAATCTGCATTTTGGTTATCCTTCTTGAGTTTCATGTGGTCTACACATCTGGGGTAATTCAAGCATTTGGGCTAATATCCACTTATCAATGAGTGCATACCATGTGTGTTTTTCTGTGATTGGGTTACCTCACTCAGGATGATATTTTCTAGTTCCTTCCATTCGCCTATGAATTTCATGAAGTCATTGTTTTTGATAGCTGAGTAGTACTCCATTGTGTAGATGTACCACATTTTCTGTATCCATTCCTATATTGAAGGGCATCTGGGTTCTTTCCAGCTTTTGGCTATTATAAATAAGGCTGCTATGAACATACAGGAACATGTGTCTTTGTTGTATGTTGGAGCATCTTTTGGGTGTATGCCCAAGAGAGGTATAGCTAGGTCCTCAGGTAGTACAATGTCCAATTTTCTGAGGAACCTCCAGACTGATTTTCAGAATGGTTGTACCAGTCTGCAATCCCACCAACAATGGAGGAGTGTTCCTCTTTCTCCATATCCTTGCCAGCATTTGCTGTCACCTGAGTTTTTCACACTTAGCCATTCTGACTGGTGTGAGGTGGAATCTCAGGGTTGTTTTGATTTGCATTTCCCTTATGAATAAAGATGGTGAACATTTCTTTAGGTGTTTCTCAGCCATTCGGCATATTCCTCAGCTGTGAATTCCTTGTATAGCTCTGTACTCCATTTTTAATGGAGTTATTTGTCTCTCTGCAGACTACCTTCATGGGTTCTTTGTATATTTTGGTATAAGCCCTCTATCAATTGTAGGATTGGTAAAGATCTTTTCCCAATCTGCTCAGCAGTTCTGATCAACACTTGAACAGTATGGCTCTAGCAAAGTGTAAGGAAGGGGCCAGAGATGAGATGTATCAGCTGAGATTGTCTGTAAGTGACATCTCAGTGTTCCTTTAGCAAATGATCTGATCAGCACCTCAGGTGGCTGCCTCACCTACCTGGTAACCACCATTTTATCTTACATATACCACTGTTTCCTAAAATGGACCATGAAGATTTTCTTCTCAGGACCGTATAGGAGGAAGCTGAAGATGTTTAGGTGTTAAGTCAATACTTCTCTTTCCCAGAAAAGTTCTGTCCAATCAATGCCTCTCAGGATGATTCTCATCTTCCATACTCCAGAGTAGCACCTGACCCCTAGTTACCTGACCCTCCACTGAGCCTTTAATTATGCAAGCAGATTGTATTTGCCCACTTCATGCATGACAGACATGGTAATGGAAGGAAAGAGGGCTGGGCATACATAAAGGTGCAGAATATATTTATGTGGATGTCAAAGGCAAGTTTGGCATCGAATATTGATGTTGAAGTGGTGGGAGTCTTTATTAAGATCTCTTAAATAATAAAGACACTGTGTCCCTTCTCCACTTAGGGATGATGATTAAATTACCCAGAAGATGCAGGGGAGGGCAAGGAATATGTTACTAAAATGCCAGGGATCAAGTTAGATGGTCTTATATGGATGCAATTTTTACTCTCCATCTTTTTATAGCCTAAAAAATTGGTCACTAGAATTACCTTTGAAAATAATAGAAAGAAGAAATTGTGAATCTACAAGCTGAATTGAGCTCTTTAAACTCTCTTAGCACATAAATAGTGATGTAAAAAAGATCAAAGAGCTTAAATTTTGTCTGGTGTTTATGTATACATGTTTTTGATTGTACATGCAGTTAATCACAATCATGAAGTGGTAGGGCTTACTAAAACATCACGCATCATACTCAGGATCTAGAGAAGTTTTCTGTAAAGGGCCAGATAGTAAATATTTGGGATTTTGTGGGTCAGAATCTCTTTGCCACAATTCCTTAACTGTTCTGTCATCAGATTCAACCAACTGAAGACAATATGCAAGTTAAGTGACAGGGGTATGTTTAAAACAAAACAAAACAAAACAAAATAAAACAAAACTGCATTTGTAAGTCTTGGCTCTGAAGTAAAGGCACACAAACCATAATTTGGTGACCTCTAAGACTGAAGAAATACAATGGGATGGTAAGGCTGCATGTGGCTACAGGTTAGAAGAGAGATCTTTTGCAAGTTGTCCTGTAACTTCCACTTGTATGCTTTGGTACGTGCTCCCCCCTCTCGCCCCCACTACACAATAAATGAATGTAAAAAATAAATAATAAAAAATACCATTGTTTAAGTTAAATGACATCATAATGACTTTGGCCAGCATGAAAGCAAGTTTTCTTTCCCCAGTATAAAAATGTTCTGAATCAATCTTTCAAAAACTCCCAAACTTGAGAATAGATAATGGAAGAAGATGCCTTGAATACCATAGTAACTGGTCTCTGGCAATGCTACAGATCTGCACAAATTTGGTAGTAATGAGTAAGAATATTGCATAGAAGGCTTAAGAGGGCAGAGCCTAGAAGAACTCTCCTGGTGGTCCATATGGTGAGCCTGAAGAGTGGAATTGAAAAGAACTTCCCTAGTAGGTTTGATGCAGAAGGCTTGTGGCTGCAGAGGAAGAACCTCAGGACGCCCGCTGAGAAGAGGGAGGAGGAGCTGCTCATGAAGGTGGAATGCAGCAGGGTAGCACAGTGTGATGCAGAAATTGTCACAGTGTGTTTGTGGACTCTGTGAGTGAAGTTTCTGGTCCAGGGAACAACTGAGACCTATAATATTTTCATCTTAGGGAATCATAGAAAGTTTGATTTCCAAGTCTGATGAACTGAGATGGATGATTGATTCCCCAGGTGAGCCTGAAGCCACACAGCTGACCGGGGGAAACTTGGATGTGACAGGAAGCAGAAAAGGCAGATGAGTATGAGCCAGAGCCAGAGCCAGAGCCAGAGCCAGAGCCAGAGCCAGAGCCAGAGCCAGAGCCAGAGCCAGAGCCAGAGCCAGAGCCAGAGCCAGAGCCAGAGCCAGAGCCAGAGAGAAGCTCTCAGAGTTAGTACCAGTATAGGAAAGAAGCCCAGGGTGGTGAGGCTGAGGGAGCAATTATCATTAGCTCTGTGCTTCTATATAGGGTGCTCATTTTCAGGCTGCTGCTAGGTCCATATCTTCAAACATTCCCAGGGCAGTATCACGTCTCAGCAGATGACTTTCTGCTCCTACTCCAGTCTCCTGAGCTCAGGTCTTTCTCCATAAGCCCCCTGTGTCTGAGCATCTCTGCCCCGTTGCTTGGCTCATCTGTCTGTAGCTTTCCCTATCTGCCATGAATTATTGGATTCCTGGGGTCAGAAGTCGGTCTAGGGGGCAATTGAGATGACTCATAGGTAAAGCAATTTGCCAAGCAAGTCTGATAATCTAAAGTCATTCCTCGTGTTCCATGATGGAAGAAGACAACTCATTATTTAAAGCTACTTTAAAGGTGTCACATGTACACCATGGCATATATTTAACCATATACATACAATAATAGTAATGAAAATAATAACAACAACAACAATAATAATAAATAGTTATGGTAATAGAAATAAATTAAGTTAAAGTTAAAAGAAAGAGGTGGTCTCACATGTTCATTGCTGATCGTTGGCTATAGACACAATATGAACAAGTTCCTCATGCTATAATTTTTATTCTTCCCCAACATGCTAGGTTGTATCTTCTAACACTGAGCCAAAATAATGTTAATAAGAAAAGAATTGTGTTCTAGAATCTCTCCATAATATATTTTACAAATAGGAACATGTTAGGCTATACAGTAGGGAGTGAACACTGAGGAGAAACACCCCTCTTTTCTGTTGAGGATGAATATGGTTATGGATATGATCTCCTTCATTTCTCCATAGCCCCCAGGGTTGGATTTTATAGTTGTTTCCATTCTGAAAACAGGGGAACTGAAACCTACAGAGGTCAGGTCATCTGACCTGAATGTGGAACCATGATCACAGTGCAGAAATGACATTTGATGGGGTTGGGGATTTAGCTCAGCAGTAGAGCGCTTGCCTAGTGAGCGCAAGGCCCTGGGTTCGATCCCCAGCTCCCGAAAAAAAGAAAAGAAAAAAGAAAAAGAAAAAAGAAGAAAAAAAAGAAATGACATTTGATGTTTTATTTCAGATGTACGGAAGTGGATGAACTGAATGACCAGAGCACAGGGTTTGTGTTGGGTTATAGAGATGGGAAAGTAAATCATTGGAAACAGGTGAGAGTCCTCAAATGCATTGTTTTGGGAGATTTCTTCTGTCCACCAAACGGGAAGATTGCGAAATCATCTGCAGAGGGTCCAGTTCCTTGGAAAAGCTTTTAAAAATACAAGTATTATGCTTCAGAGGGTTAGTCAGTCAAGTTCTCAGAAATTTCTCATATCTCTGAGAAGACAATGAACAGACTTTGGGTGAATTAAGCAAAGTTTATCAAAGTTTATTGTGTCTTTGTCAGTCTTTAGCCAAATAGTGCTTAACAAAAGATTTTAACAAAACATCACTGACTGGAAGAAAGTTAGAGAATATTTACAGTAGCCCATCTATCTTTCTGCCTGATAACTAGATAAACCCTTAATCTCTGAAAATAAAGTGACCTAGCTATACACGATAGACTGGCATTCCTCCTCCCAGAAAACTGGAGGGGAATGAGCAAAGCACAAGGCTCTAAGAGTCATGGTTTTGAACTACATATGTGTATTCTCAGGCTTAACGTGCTGATGATTAGAGAAGCTAACCTTGTATCTTGGGAAGAACCTTATAGGCTCCTAGACAGACTTCTCCATTATCACCCTTTGATGCCAGCATCCCCTCTGATGTATTTGCAAGCTGCACTTGTATCTGGGCACTATTAGCAATAGTTTTCCATTCATTCTTGCTACTGAACAATGTTAACAGAACATCCATCAGTCAGATATCACATTGCTCTTGCGTTCTATCTTCCATTTTCAACATACTCTAGGGTCTCTGAGAACAGAAGAAATTATCCACAAGTGCCACCTGAGATCAACTTGACATAGTGGGGCTCAGGTGTATCAGCAAAAAATTGATAGATATGTTTATTCTTCTCGATTGTTCTCCTCAAAACAGCTGTTTGTATCCTGGGGTAGTGGATTCAAATATTTGCCTATTTTTGTCCCATCTAAAACACTGACTATATCCATTATTTTTTATGTATCAGTTTTCCATCCATGACAGTATAGTTGTGTACTTGTGGAAAGCCTGGGTGCAGATAGATGAGTCCCCTGTAACAGTGAAACACCCAATTGTTTATGGCCCTGCCACTTTCCTATGAAAGCCTTGGAGAGAAGGACTATGCCACCATGGCTTGGAAGTTCTGCACATCCAGAGTCTAGAAGAGGGGTTAGCTTTTATTAAGGGATCAAAAACCCAAAAAACAAAAACAAAAACAAAAACAAAAAACATGAAACAAATGATTTCAGGTCTCAGGTCACACAGATTAAACTGGCTAGGATTGAAGAGGACTGTTATGTGATGGTTGGAAGGCCGTGCCTACACCAGCAAGATTTAGGAGGACTGTTTTTCCAGGGCAACCATGAAAATTATATTATATTGGGTGTACACACACACACACACACACACACACACACACAAACAAACATTGAGTTTTCACTGATTAAAACGAGTTCCTATGTTGATGATGTTGATGATTTCATTGCACTATATTGTATCAACAAGTTATCTTGTTATCGATCTAAATTTAGTCGTGTGTTCTGACATTCGTATTTTCCCAGCATACATCTGTACTTTGGAGCTTTCAAAAATTTTAGAGATGCTAAAGTCATAGTGAAAAAGCCAAAGGAAAGCCAAGCACCAGCAAACCTTCAGTGTTAGAGTCAGGTGAGTCTGAGTATCAACTCTGACATTTGCCAACTGATTGCCTCTACTCTACTGAATGTCTTCTTTCTATTCTATGACAGAGAACCCCAGAGACTACATATGTTTTGTCCTTATAATAAGACCCAACACAAGTAGACATTCAATGTGTTTTACAGACTCCATTACCTGTACTTGTTATATAGGTCATGTTGGCCTAGAGCTATAATATTTCCACTTTAGCCTCCCAAGTGCTGAGATGAGGGTTTGGACACCACTGCTAGCTTCTTTCTCTGATTTCTAAAAGAAAGAGCAAGCAGGACCCTACCTATTGAAAGGATGTGACTGTTTGCATCCGTCCATTAACCAATACCTACATTGTCCTCTGTAGCTCATTAGGCACTGGGATACAGCAACGCCCATGCAGGCAGAGATCAATGGTTACCCCTAGTTTTGTATTGAGTTAGAACAAATAAGGATCCTTAAGGGTGAAAAACTGTGGGTCACCGCAAGCTTTCACAGCTCTTTTCCTCGGAGAACTTAGTCAAAAAATGTGTTTAAGGAGAAATAAGTCGTGCATGGGATTCATCAAAGACCTTTTGTCAAAAACACAGCAATGTGTTTGATAGAGGAACTGCCCGAAGTGGCCTCCCTGAAGCACTCGGCATTGTAATGGCTTCCTGAGAGGAAGTGTGTGGATAAGTGCCAGGAGGCCAGGCACTTGATCTTCAACCAATGTAAATATTATCCCACTGCTGCATAAAATGATGTTCTCTGCTTTTGATCCATTTCCTCTTGATAATAAACAACTCAGCCCAGGGCCTGGTGCACACATGATCCATGGAGCTGTGGAAGCCTGGCTCTACCAATTAGCATTATTAGATGGGTTGATATGGAAAAGTAATCTCTATTTCTTTCCAAGGAAGGACCTGGATTTTATGTGGACAATGTTGGGTGGAGCTCTGAGGTTGTGCAGTTTAAGTCCTCTGGACACAATTTTTTTTTCCTGCATTGTGCTCTAAACAAACACAGAAGAGAACAGGAAATCATCCTGCCCATCCCTGAGTTTTATTCCTATCTTGGCTCTATCTTTTCTGTCCTCTGACTATAACATTTTGACCCCAGCCTTTGCTTCTTCAACTCTCAGTGTTTAGCTCTTCTCTATACTGTATATTTTAAATGATCCAGTAACCCCCTCCAGCCATGCCGATGATTTTTAACTCAGAGTCAGAAGTGGCAAACAAATCAGACAATGTACATGAAAGACAGTGGAAGAAGTAAACGACTTCTATAGCTATCACTGGGATTTGGCGACATGCTACAACACAAGCTGACTTATGTTGGGTTGGACAAATAGAAATTAGTTTCCTTGTTGTGTTGATTTGGACCACTCCTCCAAATACCCTACATCTTGCATCCGAATTTTTAAGGTGAGACTGAAACAATCCTACAGCTGATGAATGCATTAAGAGACCTTAATGAAATTACGCACACTTAGCCCATGGTGGCTGCTTATAAATGTGGTTCTTTTGTCCTTTGCGTAGACTGTTTTTGTGAACTTGCCTCTGAGAATGTTCCTATACAAGTTCTTTTTTTTTCGTATTTGCTCATAAAACCAATGAATTAGATGAAAAGGGTGCTCCCTCAGGCAAGAGCCATTTCACTTTGTGCATAAAATTCCCCAGGATGTAGCCCCTGTGGAGTAAATCATCACTCAGAGTCTGTGAATAGCTTTATGTGACAGGTGTGTGTGTGTGTGTGTGTGTGTGTGTGTGTGTGTGTGTGTGTGTGTGTGTGTATGATTGCTTTTAGAAATACAGAGACTGGGAGGTGGAAAATGGCTATCTCCATGGCCCTTGTTTCTTGTCTCCTGTCACCAAGCCCATGATTCCTCACACCTGCAATTAGCACTTGGAGGCCTCTAAAAGCTCCCTGCCCCATGGTGCTTTTTACCTGTCTCTCACAGGGACCTTGTTGTGTCTTGATGCTAATAAACCTGGAATTATTCCATTTTATCAAGTTTTCAGGTGACAGCGAGGATGAGAAATCATGAGGACCAACCCCCCACAGTATCTGCTGTCTCCTGCACTGGCTTGAAATATCTGACGGATTCCTGGAGCTACTTTGTAATACTAACAAATGCATCGAATTGACTTCTGTTTCAGTCTCTCCCGGTGTCCTTTTGTTCTTCAGGTTAATTATTTCCTGAAAATAATAAAGTGTTTGTCTTTGAAGGTGTGTCCATCTCCTGCTGCTGTGGGTTAGGCGTATTTGTTCAGGCCTGCAGCTCAGCATCCTTCAGAATTAGGAACTAGAATATATGTTTTGGAAGCATTTACGTATTTCAATGAATCCTCCAGTGAAATCATCAGATCTATCTCCAAATGAGTTGTCCACATAAAATTATCCTTACGTGCATGGTGTCTCATTTATTCCTAGAATGATCAAACTTGTGTTGATTTGTTTTATTGCTAAGTTGACACAAGCTGGAAGCATTGCAGAGGAGGGAACTTCAACTGAGAAAAGGTCCTCACCCGAGTAGCTGGTGGGCAAACCTGTGGTATGCTGTCTTGATTGATGATTCCTGTGGAAGGGCTCAGCTCACTGTGGTTCTTGGTACTTTAAGAAAGCAGGCTAAAGAAGCTGTCAGGAACAAGCAACACTCCTTTGTAACCCCTGCGTCAGTTCCTGCCTCCAGGTTCCTGCCTTGAGTTCCTTCCTGGCTTCCTAGCTGTAACCTGAAATAACATTTCCCTTACCGAGTTGTGTTTGGTCATAGTACTTTATCTAGTACTTTGTCACAGCAGAAAGCAACAAAGACAACCCTCATCTTCCCAAGAGGTGATTTTCTATTGCCTCCATCAGTGTGACACTCAGTGACAGAGGAGGAAGATAATCATTAGAGATAGTTGTTGCGATGTGTAACGAACCAGGTCTGTTTTCCCTGCTTGGCATGACCCTGACTCTGACCACCAAAATCCCTGTACAACACTGAAACAGTGTGGAAGTTAATGAATTGTTCTTGGCCTTCATTTTACTTGTTCAAATATGAGAAAGCATTTGTACCTACTTCCAAAGATTGCTTCTAGGATTTAAGAGGAGAAACACTTTTGATATAACTTTTGTATCTAAGAAATCACTTCTTCAAATGCTATTTTTTATGTAAGAGGATGAAGATGCATCAGGAGGAAGCCTGTGCATAGGACATGCTATGCATTGGAAAAATATGGATTAAGAACGAGGTTTCTCAACAATTACTCTGTGGACCTTTCTCCATCGTGTCTACATAGCATGGTGGGTGTGGACGCAGATGTGGAAGTAAAGGTCACATAGAAGGTCACAGAGATTCATGCTGTTGCTGCTGAGAGGGTCAGTGTGAGCAGTGAGTACTGAGCCACAGAACAATGCCATGGGGTCTTCCTAAAAAATGAGCTGAGCTCTGCCGGAAGGAACATGATATGGTTTTGTAACTGTGGTCATCATTTAGCTGTGTTGGCATACATGCTGTCCACTGGTACAGTATATCATGATGGAGTGATGCAAACTGCTTCCATTTCTGTCTGGGGAAGAGCTAGAACACCCACATCAGCTGTCCCATATCTTGCTTACAACTCTAGGTCCAGGGTGTCCAACCCTTCCTAGCCTCTGCAGGTACCTACACTCACATACACATAACTCAGACTAGAACTAAAATCTCTTAAATAGAAAAATTCAGCATGCACATTCAGGAGGATCTCTGGCCTTGTCAATCTGTCTGGCAGCACTGTTTCTGGGTCATCATTTAAGTTCTCCCTGCTGGATTTTAAGTGCTGAAGAACTCGTGTCTGCCTTTAGTCAGAAAACGTTACCTATGAAAATAGATCCCAAGAAGGGGTCAGTGCCATGACTCAGTGTCGCCCGAAGGGAATCCGCTAACATTTGCTCTGCCTGATGACACATTTCCAATGGCAAAGGGACAGGTCTCTCCGAACAAATGAATAAAATGTATAAAATCACACTGACTATAAAATCAATATATACTTGGTAGGAAATTTCTGCTTCTGTTCCTAACCCGAGTTCCTGACCCGAAGCTCCTCCCTTTCACAGAATTAATCGCCATTGCTAGCTCTGTCATATTTTCCACCAATGGGAGCTGAATATCCTGAATTTTCCTACCATTCAAGTTTTATTACATGTGTTTGAAACTCAACATCAATGTTAAAATGATTCTGAGCATAAACTGCAGAGTGTTAGTGTTTATCAGTGACTAGATTTTGAAACTGCAGTTTTACAATACCTTTAGTAATTTTTTAATGAATTACTGAATTTAATTGAATACAAGTAGAGCAGGGAATGGTAATATCTAGAACTTACATTGGGTAACAGCTTCTTGAATGACAGCTAATACAACTTCAATCACAGATGCTGTTAACCGGCTTGATTTCTTCCTCTGGTTTAAGAAATTAAATCAACACACTATATATTTGTCCCCACCAAAAAAATTCTCTGAGATGCATTTACTAAGATTGCAGTTTTCGCAATGTTTTTCAGAGCATGGTGTAAGCAGAAAGGAAAGTTCTGTATTTGAAATCCTATTTAAATGTACAATCCAGGAGCTCCCCCTGAACCTTCAACTGAAATCAATTAATATGTAAAATAATAATGTATTAAAGATCAAGTGAAGAAAAGAATCTAATAACACTCTGTAAATAGCTTCTAAATGATGAATACAGTCAACATGTTATATGAGTAATTCTCCTTTTTCTGTAAACATATGTAAAGCCTTACCATAGACCAGTATCCACAGATGAACATTTGAAGGCTAGGGAAATAGTACTTGTCCCACAAATGTAAGAACTCGGATCTTCAGACACCATGATAAATGTCAAATGGATGTTGCACCCCCATACAACTTGAGCCCTGGAAATCTGGAGCAGAGAATCCTCAGAGAAAGCTACTATGCATGGCTAACCCTATTGGCAAGCTCTTGAGTTTGACAGGTCTTTACTTGATGAGTGAGGTGGATGAGCAACTGAAGGCCATTCCAGGTATCCATTGGACGTCCTCATGCAAACACATGCAAAATCATGAATACAACCCCAAGACCGGAAACAAGGATGGAAAATATAGGAATAATGTATTACAAAAAACAAACTCAATCTTATTTTTAATATCATGAATATAAACAAAATCATTTGCTTTTCATTTGACTTTATGAGTACGTACAGTTTCTTAACTTTATGTCTTGTCCCACCAAGTCTAAAATCTAGTATTGTCTGATTTAATTGCCTATATATTATATTTTCTGCTTATAATAATAATGATACGGAGGTGGGCAGAAGCATTTTCTTTTTATGAGTTAAGTACTAAAATATTTAGGAAGGAAGCTCCACAATTCTCACAGCTCTTCTTCAAATGGTTCAGGCAAAATGTGGACAATTTCTAAGCGTGTACGGGTGGTACACAAGTATTCTATGCTTTTATTTTCTGCGACTTGAAACTTTCAGAATGAAGTTGTTTTATTTAAAAGAAAAACAAGAAAAACAAAAAGAATGAGAAGAGGCCTTTTTGACTACTTCACTTAAAATGATTGCTGGTTACTCATAAGGCGACTTCCAGATTCCATTTTCATGGCACTTGTCACAACCCAATGTATCAGTGTTTAATTCCAGTCTCTTTATCCTTGTCGTCTGTGCTCGCAGGACTGTAAAAAGTCTAAAGCAGAGACCCCATGTATGGTTCTATTCCCAGTTGCTTGAAAAGAACTCACTGACACAGTCTTAAGACACATGATTCTTTGTTGACCAAATGAAAGAAAATTATAAAAGTAGAAACCACATGAATAAATGTGTGGCTTTGTGCAGATCACAGATACTGAAAGCTTTGAAGGTAGCCCAGCCACCCGGTCTGCCCATTCTCCCACCTAGCAAATTGACTGGGTTGTGGGAACAGCCTTCTGTGTTCTGGTCCTTGACTGACCTGCTCTGACCTTGATTTTGGCTCAGTTTAAAGCGTTCAACCTGCCTGTGACTCTACTCTTGATCTCCTGGCTTCCGGCCCCTTATGCTCTCATAATTCTATGGCTAGCCTCTGCTCTTCCTACAGTAACTGGAAACTCTAAGCTCTCAGTGCACCCAGAAGATTAGTGAAATGCCATCTTTCAGCTGCTGGTCGCTCACAGTGATGATAAAGTAGGCTAAGGTGACTCTGCCAAGTCCTTTGAGACAGGTACTCTCATCTTCATTTTGTTGGGAGGGAAGCTGAAGCAGGCAAAGACAGGAAACCTCTAAAATGATGTAAAGTTAATCACAGTAGCATGGCCAGAGCCTGTGTTTGCTAAAGCATGGGTTCTGTGCTTTCTCCGTGGTGATGTAAGTAGTGTGTATTTCACTGTAGCATGAGGAGTAAGCAGCGGCCAGGCACATCCATGCCTCCCTCTCGCAGTGCTCACTGGAACATGGGCAAAGCCCTGCCTGGCAACCGTATCACTAACAACTAGTCCCCAGACTTCCCATTGGGGACTGATTGAATCCATTGAATCCACAGGATTCAATAGCTGAAACTAACGATCTATTATATTTTCTTAGAATTATATTTCCTTAGAAAGTTATTATTGATTAGCATTAGTGCAGTAATTAGTAAATTAATCTCTCTGCAGTCTTAAGAGCGTGATGCCACCTATGGCTGATTATAAAATCTTAAGTGAGGCAAGGGTAAGTAGCCCCAGTCACTGAAATACATTTCTCAGATCCTGTTTTATTTCTGCAAGTCAATAAAGTGGCATTATAGGGCAGTTATTGTGAGAGCAGATCTGGGATCCTCTATCCATGTGCATATACGGTTTCTCCTGTTTATCAACAGAAGAAGCTTGCAGTAGTTCTATCCCCACATTGGCCAGGACGGACTCTTGTAGAATTCACTCAGGCTGCCCTCAGGAGTGTTTAGAGTGTTGTGTGCATGGAAGCATCACTAGAAATATGAGGGACCAGTTGGTTTGTTGCTTCTAAACCCTACTCCAATTACCGATTTGTTCATTATATGTACCCTGCTGCTCTGAAGGAGACACACTATAGCTCTTGTGTTTGTAGATGCACGTGCCTTCTTTCCCTCCTCAGTTCATTCATTCACGGAACATCCGTGTCACTCAGGTCTCAGCTCAAGCACTACTTCTGAAATCCATCTACCCTTCCTCTACCCTAACTGATGCCACTCCCGCATTGTTGTTATTCTATATAACACATTTACTTTCGAAAGTCTTTGGAGTTTGATTATATATATATATATATATATATATATATATATATATATATATATGTGAGTGTGTGTGTGTGTGTGTGTGTGTGTGTGTGTGTGTGGGTGTGTGTGTGTGTGTGTGTGTGGGGTTGTGTTCTCCAATTGAGTGCAGGTGACTGCGCAGTCTACAAGAGAGTATTGTTTCTCCCTTGAGTTAGGGGAACTGATTATGGTGCTGAGAAGTAGAGGACTCACTTTGAACTCTACGTCATCTCTCTAGCCCTAATTCTACAACTTCTCCTTCCCTCTCAATCTGCCAATACACCATGGACTCTGTCTCATTCAACAATGTACTTCCTTACCTAGTACAACAGACAATAGCAGGCCCATGCGGTTGCTCAATAAATAGTAAATGGATGTCCATGTATAAAATGATTATTTAGCTAATGATAAATGTAGCCCTGTCTTTGTAACCTTGTAATAATTCTATTTCTCAGCCTCGTCCTATATAAGGGGCTTGAAATAACCTAAGCTCTTTTGTCTTCTTCAGACCCTTTTCTAGAATTGGAGTTCTACTTGGATTATGTCTGACCTGGATGAACCCTGGTTCACAGCACAGATGATGTGACTTCTCTGTTGCTGATAAGTATGGGGAGCTTGGCTCAATTTAGCTTGCTTCCATTTGTATTGAACAATATTTTTATCGGTAACACTTAAAAGTGAATACCATTTCTCAAATCACTTGAAGTTCTTCAGGAATATCTAAAAAACACCCCTCTTTTCTCTTCCCCTCCTGAATGACCCACCATAATAAATTTCTAATGGAAGCTCTAAATCATTGTTTTTCAAATTTATAATGAGGACGATGAATGCCCTGGTGAAAATATTGTGAGAGTTATGAAAAATATTCCTGAAAGGCTTGGCACGGAGTAAACTTCAACAAACAGCTCCTGGCTGCCTCGTTTTCCAAATGACTAGCATTACCCTTGGAATTATATTGGCCCCACTAACCTGCTCTGGAAATATAGAATTTCTCTCCTAAGGAAATATTTTAATAGCGAAACAAGAAGAGTTGCAGCAAAGAACTTGTCTATATTCTTTCCAAAGTTGCTTGGCCAGATTGCCTTCATTAGTGGCTCCCTCGGACTTCAGGTCCATGTGCATTTTCATGCCTGCTGGTCTCCCCTCCCCATCTCTGTAGGCTGCAAAGAAATGAGTCAGGCCTCATTTGTTTGAGTTTGTTTTGCATCCAGGACGCCTTTCAATGTTGGGACTGCTCATAATTGAATGTTTTGCTACCTGGACTCCAGTTATCAAACAATGAAGGATGCAGGGCCCAGGCAAGATTGCTGAAAATTATAGGAGGCATCTTCCTGGGTTGATTGCTTTTATATTTAATTGTATGCTAATTGTTAGTTCTGCAAGAGTTTCCCAAGGAGATAGCAAAGTAACAGGGGGGAAAAAGGACATCACATAAATATATGTCATTCTTAAGGGGTGATTTACTGAATTAATGATATTAAGAAAACTACATATAAACGCATTCAGGGGACATAGTTGGCTTGATCCCTTAGACATACAGGCATTGTAATGTAGTGTTTTTATTTGTTTCAGCAAAAATAGACCACATTCCAGTTGCTAACAGGTGGAGGCAGGACTGGCGGGCAATTAGCCTTCCATGTAGTTGCTGTCAATCATCCATTTAAAGTGCCCAGACATCCAGTCTTCTTCAAACTAGCTAAAAGGAAAGATTTTGAATCGTCATTGCAGAGATGACAAGTAATGAAGTAACAGACATGTTAGCTGCTCTGATTTTACCATTACGTAATGCACAACCGCTACACATAAAACGATTCTTATGAAAAGGTGCATTTAGCCACTGTATCGTAATTAAACTCTTCTGTCCTTTGGGCTACAATTAGCGTGTGTTTTGGGGGTCTTTAGAACCATTGTGGACATGGGTCTTGCCTACATCTTGTACTGTTGACTAGGTTCTACATGTTGGCTCACCTGCTTCTTCACACCACATGTGAAATGACCACGAGAGTTCCAAAATGCTTGTCACCCCTAGGGAAATAAAAATGTCTCTGATCACTGAACCGCTTAGCCACCGCTTCTCTGAAGCCCATGGCTGATGGACTCTGCTCTTTTGAAAGAGTCTGAGCCTGGGGAATAGGAACGGATCACAATAGATGCCAGGCACATTAGCTGCCCAGCAAGAGGTTTCTAGATGGCAGAATCAGATCTGCTCCTCTGCTGTTAAGCTGGAGGATAGGAGACGGAAGGAGAAGATGCTCTTCTTCCTCCAGCCCAATTGTATACCCCCACTTACCTCAAAAGCCTTCAGGACAGTATGCTTCACCACCATGGCTCACTTTCTCAGCAGCCAACAATCTCCTTGAGGGTGTGCATTGTATCCCCTCCTTCACTAGAGTTGTTGTTATCTTCTTCCTGGAAACTTTGGTCCCTGGACCCTGCTGATTTCTTCTTTGACACTTCCTCTTATTGACTTGGCCATTTAAAGTTAATAACAAAAGCACATGATTTAGGCAGGGTCATTAGATGTCTGCCCTGAACTGAACATGTATTTGCAAATCATGTACAGAGGAATGAGATGGACAGAATGAGAGAGTCTTGTAAAGGACACATTGAATTGGGACTGGCTTACAGTTTCAGAGGTTTAATCCATTGCTGTCATGGAAGGAAGCATGGTAGCATGCAGGCAGACATGATGTCACAGGAGGAGGTGAGAGTTTTACATCTTGATCCAATTGCAGCAAGTGGAGACCACCACACTAGGCCTAGCTTGAACATAAATAAGACCTCAAATTCCACCTTTACAGGGACATACTTCCCCCAACAGGACCACACCTAATCCAATAAGGCCAAACCTTCTAATAGTTCCATTCACTGAGGGCCAAGCATTCAAACATATCAGTCTATGGGGCCCATTCCTATTCAAACAACCACAGACGGAAAGGGAGATTGGGGTCAAAAACAAACAAACAAACAAACAAACAACAACAACAACAAAACAAAACACAAAAACACAAAGATCAAGAAAGGTTTCATAGATGATTAGCTTCAGACTGTTTACAGTTCTCTTAAGTGTGAAATGGACCTCTGACTTCTTTCTGCCAAGGCATGAGAATGGATCCTAATATTCTGACAATCCCATCCTTAGTCAAGTGGTACCCAGTTGAGTGAGTTCCTAGATTTTTTCTGTAGCTTATGCCATCAGGGAGCTTAGCCTTCCCAAGAAAAATCTTCTGTATCTGTGCTGTGAGCCAAGATGACTTGAAGCATGTTGAGAGTTGCTAAGGAAACACACACATTAATAAACAAACACCAAGTAAATATAGAAAGAAGCTGAGAGGATCTGGATGAAGCGTCAACACTGTTGGAGACAGGCTCTTTTGCTCTTTCTCTAACATTTGATATCTGACTGACAGGAGGAGGTAGGTGCATGGTAGCCTGTGAGCAGCACAGAGCTACATGAAATACTTGGCATGTGGCTAGTCCAGTTCTGCTTCACTTCCACCTTCTCTGACCCTCTTGAAGACACTATTCTGTCAACACTGTTTTCTTTAACATCTTATATTGGTATGGAAGTGTGTTCAAGGTACCTCCAAGAAACAAAAGCTAAGAGTATGAGGAAGAGAAAGTGATGTCCCTTGGGTCCTCCTTCTCTTGCTAATTTGGTGCAAAGATGAATCTCTATTTTCTCACATCCTGCTCTGTTGCTTTCTTCAAACCTCCCTACCCAGGGTTATTTTATCAACCTCCTGAAATCAAGGTCTTTCCATCCTTGGAGACACTGGTTCCTCTTTATTTAAGGTCAGTCACCTACTGCAAAATTCTAGGGCAACTTTTCTATGTTCTGTCACAGATGACAAGTGTTTATTGCCTCCATCCCATTCTTAAAAGCTGTTTGGGGACTTGTCTTCATAGCAACTCATTTCCTTGTTTGTTCTTCCATTTTCTTTATCATTCTTCACTGGGTCAGGGGTGGACTTCAGGATGAGAACAATTTCAGAAGCATCAATCAGAATAATCTGATTGACTGTTCTCAATTTCTGGGTAACAGGGGACTCTCATATGGTCCTGGGACCTGAAGTCCACATGGAGTGGAGTAGCAGGCAGAGCTCTGAGCTCCTAAACATCTTTAAGAAGAAAAGCTATTGCTTTTATCAACATCAACTATCCAGGTGTTAGAGTTCTGGCATCACCTCTGAATCAAAACATCTTTATCCCACAATCGTCTTCATTTTCTTACCATTCTCTGCAATGCACCAGCAGGTGAAGGAGCCATGCAATGAGCATTCAGACTTTGAAGTTGTGCTTGAGATGGACAACTGCAATGCAAGTTCATATGAGAGAGTGCCACAGTCTCTAAATCTTATATCTCTGCCCATCTGCTTTCTGTAGGAAAGTGCTCTGAGTTATACTGACAAAAAGAGGTGAGAGAAGGGGAGTTGAAATAGTAGGTAACATGATTATGGTATACTGGATAACTTTAAGATTGGTAATCAGCAGGTCAGCACTTCGGAAAGATACATTATTTAAGGCTCAATGCATTGTTTGGATAGAAGGATAAAATCAGAACTGTTTTTCATTTTGTTTGGGTTTCTTGAGGTGGGATGTTGTGTGACCCAAAATGGCTTCCAAGTCTCTATGAGTCTAAGTGAGACACTTTGTTCTCCTGTATTCCTCTCACAAATGCTTAGTTTTCAGACCAGTATTCCCATGCCTGGCTAAGAATTGGTTCTAGTTCAATCTTCATTCTGAGGCAGTAGTTTGTTATAGCCAGGTCTTACCTAATTGAATGAGACCTACCACATCCTCCTGGACAATCTTCAGTAGCTATTTAGTGGTTTTAATGTAAGTTTCATCTAAAAACACCCTCATATAAATAAAAGAAGAAATGTTTGGCCAAATGTTGGAACAGATGACCCACTGAGGTTGATTTATAAAATTAACCTCACATAGCCTAGAAGTATTTACTTAGATCCTGTCATACCCATGAGGTTTTAGAAGACATAGATTCATTTTATTATTTCCACAGTAGAACTCTGGGTCCAGATATGTATTAAAATCCTGTGAGATTTGTCACCAATAATTCCTGGGAACATGAGTGGCCAAATAAACAAAATGCATCCAGAAGAATCAAGAGCTGGAGGGAGAAGAATGGGTTCATGAGACACAATTGGCAAAGGAGACAACTCAACCACAGAATAAAGAATCCTAGGGACATGAGCCAAATATAAAAACTTGCTCTGTCACTGACAAGATACAACCACCCCTGTGGACAAGTTCTTTAACTCTGCATGCCTCAGTTTGGTAAAGTGAGAATAGGAAAGTACCCATTATATAGAGTTAGCCTGGGCATTTGATGGATTGAATTTTGGAGATTTTAGGATATGTTTCTGTCAATAATTACCATAGTATATATCCTATTTTGTTTTCTAGTGCTTAGATAAACATCATGACCAATATGTTTCTGTCAATAATTACCATAGTATATATCCTAGTTTGTTTTCTAGTCCTTAGATAAACATCATGACCAAGAGCAACTCAGAGAAGAAAGGGTTCAATTCATCTTAGCGTTT
Source organism: Rattus rattus (assembly GCF_011064425.1). Classification (NCBI taxonomy): domain Eukaryota; kingdom Metazoa; phylum Chordata; class Mammalia; order Rodentia; family Muridae; genus Rattus; species Rattus rattus. The sequence continues at coordinate 65,779,006 of NC_046164.1, read as the reverse complement.
ATAGTCCATCATCAAGGGAAGTAAGAACTAGAGCTTACTGGCAGGAACTTGAAGGCAGGAACTAAAAGCAGAGACCACAGAAGAATGCTGCTTGCTGACTTTCTCCCAATGATTTGCTCAGCCTCCTTTCTTACATCATCCAGGACTGTCTTCTCAGGAGTTGCACCACCTACAGGGAGTCAAACCCTTTCCTCATCAATTGTTAATCAAGAAAATGCTCTACAGACTCCCACAGGCCAATCAGATGTAGGCATTTTCTCAATATAGGTTCTCTCTTCCTAAATGACACATGTTTGTTATTTCACAATGAACCAACTAGCATGGTTTGAATATTTTCTACTGTTTTATTTATTCTGAAGAAGCTAACCTATTGTCATCAACATTACTTGTACTACCATTCAGTATTTATTCTTAACCACAGATGAATGGCTCTTATCTACCATGTTTATTTATTCTTGACAAATCTTTACAATCTAAGTCTTCATCTTAACTATTTGTGTAGCTATAATACCAAGATTTGACTATGGGTATATCTCTAGATTCTCAGTGTTTTCTCCCTCTAGCCATGTCTGTCTTTGATACTGTTGTTCAATGGCCATATTATTCCAGGATATTATCACTGTAACATCCTGGACATGAGGAGTCTGAGAAGTTTAGCCCACCCCACATTGGCAGCTTGACTGCTAATCATCAGAGTCAAATCTTGGGTTGTTTTTGTGCCTTCTTACCTTCCTCTCACTTAATGAATTCACTTTTCCCCTCTATCAAGTAGCAGAGGCTGTGTGTATCTTTAGGAGAGTCATGGTCATATGGAAAAGATGTTTCTCATCTAGCTCAAAGAGTTACATCATCCACATCCTCTCCATGTTAGAGTGATCATTATACATTAAATCCAGATTTTGGCCAAGAGGTAAAGAGGCACAGCCAAGACTAAGCTATGAAATGGGCCTGAGGATGGATCATCTCCTGACAGCTGCTAAAATGTCAAGAATAGTCCATGGCACAACAGTGTTACAATCTATCTGTTGAAACAACAATTCTTTTTTGTTCCTTGTCCCATTTTGATCCATTTGCTTCTAGAAAATTCTAAACACTTGTCTGACTCAATACTAAAAACAGATTGTTTAACAACCACAATCCCAAATAGTATCGTATTTATTTATTTTTCAATAAATTATGCTATGACTGACAAGCTTTTATTTACAAGTTTATAGAAGATTTTAATCTTTTATTAGTTAGTCTCCTCTGAAGGCCTCAAAATATTTCGGAGGACACACTTTTTGCTTTTGAAATAGAGATTGGGACTTCAATTATAAATGTTGCTAAACATTTCTGCATCATCTGCATTATCCTTAAAAGAAATGAAGCCATTGTAAACCTCGCCCAGTGGGGAATGAGTGTTCTCACTGGGTCTTGGGTGTCTTTCCCAGTGTCCCTTACATTCACTTCTCTCTTAAGATCTCACCACAGGTTAAGGCATCCAAGTTCCAATGCTGAGATCTCCCCCACTGAGAGCTGCTTGTTGTGTTAGCTTCTCAGTCCCAAAGAACACCCCATTAGCAGTTTCCTCTGCTTTCTCTTTGCCCCAGGCTTTCTCCTGAAGAACCCGAGAAGTTCTTAGGAAGAACAAGCATCACAGTGAGGCTTTTATGATAACATCTGCAGATGTGTTGCCACATATCCTCTATGATTCTGCTCAAAATGTCATAACAAATACCACAGACTGTGAGGCTTAAACAGCAGAAATTTATTTCCTCACAGTTACAGAGAGTGGAAGTCCAGGATCAAAGTTCTGGCCAATTCTGTGTCCAGTGAGGGCTTGGTTTGTGAATCACAGATGACGGCCTCTGCTCTCCCTCCTCATTTGGCCTTCTTTAGAGTCTGGGTACTGAGAGGGATCAACTGTGTGGTGTTTCGTCCTATAAAGTCTTTAACTTTCTCTATTTATTTGTTTCCTTATAGGAGCCTACTTGCAAATGTAGTTTGGGGTAAGGAATTAACATGAACTGGGAGGAAATGGAGACATTAAATCCATGATCCACTCTTTTCTGTTATACTCACATCTGAATGTTCACCTCCCAAATTTATGTGTTTAAATACTCATAGTATTTGGAGGTAGGACCTTTGGGTGTGGTTTGAGTTCTGAGCAAAGACCTTATGATGACATTAGTGGCCTACCCAAAGAGATCGTAGGACTGGGGAGATGGCTCACTGGGTAAAGCGTTTGCCTTGCACAGGTGAAAATGTGTGTATAGATTTATTGAACCAATATAAAAAGGTAGGTGACATAGTTCTAGTGTTGGGCAGATGAGAGAGGCAAGTACCTGGGAATTGCTGCCTAACTGTCCTACCAAACTTGGTGAGATTTCAGTTCATTGGAAGGCCCTGTCTCAAACAACAGGTCAAAAGTGTCCGAGAAAAGATATGTGACACTACCCTCTAACATTTACCTGCATATGCACACATAAACATACGTACACATGTGTCCTCTCATGTATGTGTGTATCCCACAAGAGATATCATAGAGAGTTCCCTCATTCTTTTCCCTAAAGCGAGGACACAGCATTTTTGAGGTGGCCCTGACTCGTGGGCAGAGACTGGTACTAAACACCAACTCTGCTACCCTCTGGATTTGGGGCTTGGTGCTTCCAGAATTGAAAGAAATAAATTCGCACTATTGAGAAGACTCTAGCTTATGGGGTTTTAAAATAGCAGTTGAAACAAACTAACGTACTAGCTGTTTGTTGAGCATTCCTGAATGGACTGATACGGATTGAAGTACACACTCATTAATACCTTACAAACGTGTTGTCATCTACAACCATTTTTGGTATTTCTGTCTCTCAGACTTTCTTATCCCAACTATAATGTACTTCACTGTATTTTAAAACTAGTCTTACTATTAAGGAATTTTCACATTTGTGGTTATTGTACCTCATACTTGACAGACTTGAGTTTAACTAGATAAAGTGGGAGATGAAGAAAATGAGATGATGGTAGGAAGGAACTGACCATTGATCACCTGAACTAGATCATACAAAGAACCTTCTAGAAGCAGCAAGAGAACATTCCTCAGGGATGCCTGCTTGAAAGGCAAGACAGCTAGGTAACTTTCTAGCAACTCCCTTTAGCTATTGGCAGACCACTCCTTCCAGAAAGATGGACTCCCTGGGATCTTTATCCTCCCTGTGTGTAAGCTGAGCACTATCTCATTTGTAAGAACGGAAGCCCAGGGCACTTGCAATATGAAGCGACTGGTTAATCAAAGCTCGTGCCAAGAGGACTATGTGGAGTTTCAACAGCTTGGCCTAAAGGCCTCTAATCAGCCCAGTCAGTGGTTTACAATGATTCCTATCTCTAATGATGATAATTAGGATTTACTGAGCTTTCAACCCAGGCCAAGAAGTACGCTCAATACTAACATCTGGAACTTCATTTGACTCTCAGAATAATTTGACATGCTTGCTACCACCCTTTTTGTGCATTTTAGGAATGGTAAACAAAAGCTCAAGGAGTCTAAATATCTTGTCCTTGTCCATAGTTTTTAAATCCACTGGACCTGAACAGGTACTATCTGACCCTGAATTAGCAGAGGGCCCATTCTTGATTTTTTTTATGGAATTAATTGTGACTTCTTTCTGGAGTCTTTCTGTTTGCATGGACCAGAAACCTTCTCAGAGACCCTTGACTAACGGACATTGGATGGCCGGATGTAATCTGTGGGTATGCTAGTTTCAGACGATGTTCCTGCCTTGCATTTAGAATGTTTTACTCCTCATTTCTGTTTCTGTGAGTGACAGGTTCATCCCCTCTATTATCTCATCATATTTTAGATGGATTGATTGTCCTAAATAATCTTCTTTTTTTAAAAAAAAAAGTCTGAGAGGTGAAATAGTTCTGGGATAGGGGAAGCAACTAATTAATCAGCACAAATGGTATCATTCAAGGCAGTTAAACCTATTTTAATAGTGGGGACCTTCTCCATGTGCTAGTGAGGCAGAGTCCTTGGGACCAAGCAAACATCTGATAACAGATAAATAAAGAATTGCATCAAGATGTTCTGATCGTGATCATGTGTTCCTCTAAGGTAAACTGTCACCATTGCCATTACAGTCTTTTCCAGACAAAAAGAGAGCTACAAGCAATGGTTAGATCCACAGGGAAATGGTGGAGAACAAACTGGAGCCATAGGAAACAAAGAATATCTATTAAGATGATATTATATTAGTCTGGGTGAAAGATTATAGCATGAACTAATATTAAGGCAGTAGAGAAGGAAAGATGTGGCTGCTAAATTTAGAACACATTGACTATCAACTTGACAAAGCCTAGAAACATACCAAAAAAAAAATAAATAAACATTCTCAATGAGTAATTGTCTAACAGATTGGTCCATTGGTATGCCTGTTAACAACTATTTTGACTGTTACATGATATAAGAGAATTCAGTCCTCTATGGGCAGCACCATCCCTACACAGCTAGTCCTAGGCTGTATAAGAAAGCTAGCTAAGCATAAACCTGTGAATGATACAAGAAGCAGCTCTCCTCCACAGCTTTTGCTTCAGATTCCTGCTTGAGTTCCTGCCCTGGCTTCTCTCATTGACAGACAGTGACCAGGAAGATAAAATAAGCCCTTTCCTCTTATAAGCTGTGTTTTTTTTTTTTTTTTTTTTTTATTAACTTGAATATTTCTTATATACATTTCGAGTGTTATTCCTTTCCCGGTTTCCGGGCAAACATCCCCCCCCCCTTCCTTATGGGTGTTCCCCTCCCCACCCTCCCCCATTGCCCCTCCCCCAACAGTCTAGTTCACTGGGGTTCAGTATTAGCAGGACCCAGGGCTTCCCCTTCCACTGGTGCTCTTACTAGGATATTCATTGCTACCTATGAGGTCAGAGTCCAGGGTCAGTCCATGTATAGTCTTTAGGTAGTGGCTTAGTCCCTGGAAGCTCTGGTTGCTTGGCATTGTTGTACATATGGGGTCTCGAGCCCTTTCAAGCTCTTCCAGTTCTTTCTCTGATTCCTTCAACGGGGGTCCTATTCTCAGTTCAGTGGTTTGCTGCTGACATTCGCCTCTGTATTTGCTGTATTCTGGCTGTGTCTCTCAGGAGCGATCTACACTTCTGCACTTCTTTGCTTCATCCATCTTGTCTAATTGGGTGGCTGTATATATATTGGCCACATGTGGGGCAGGCTCTGAATGGGTGTTCCTTCAGTCTCTGTTTTAATCTTTGCCTCTCTTTCCCTGCCAAGGGTATTCTTGTTCCCTTTTAAAGAAGGAGTGAAGCATTCACATTTTGATCATCCGTCTTGAGTTTCATTTGTTCTAGGCATCTAGGGTAATTCAGGCATTTGGGCTAATAGCCACTTATCAATGAGTGCATACCATGTATGTCTTTCTGTGATTAGGTTAGCTCACTCAGGATGATATTTTCCAGTTCAACCATTTGCCTACAAATTTCATAAACTCGTTGTTTTTGATAGCTGAGTAATATTCCATTGTGTAGATGTACCACATTTTCTGTATCCATTCCTCTGTTGAAGGGCATCTGGGTTCTTTCCAGCTTCTGGCTATTATAAATAAGGCTGCTATGAACATAGTGGAGCACGTGTCTTTTTTATATGTTGGGGCATCTTTTGGGTATATGCCCAAGAGAGGTATAGCTGGATCCTTAGGCAGTTTAATGTCCAATTTTCTGAGGAACCTCCAGACTGATTTCCAGAATGGTTGTACCAGTCTGCGATCCCACCAACAATGGAGGAGTGTTCCTCTTTCTCCACATACTCGCCAGCATTTGCTGTCACCTGAGTTTTGATCTTAGCCATTCTCACTGGTGTGGTGAAATCTCAGAGTTGTTTTTGATTTGCATTTCCCTGATGACTAAAGATGTTGAACATTTCTTTTTAGGTGTTTCTCAGCCATTCGGCATTCCTCAGCTGTGAATTCTTTGTTTAGCTCTGAACCCCATTTTTTAATAGGGTTATTTGTCTCCCCTCTTGTCTAACTTTTTGAGTTCTTTGTATATTTTGGATATAAGGCCTCTATCTGTTGTAGGATTGGTAAAGATCTTTTCCCAATCTGTTGGTTGCCGTTTTGTCCTAACCACAGTGTCCTTTGCCTTACAGAAGCTTTGCAGTTTTATGAGATCCCATTTGTCGATTCTTGATCTTAGAGCATAAGCCATTGGTGTTTTGTTCAGGAAATTTTTTCCAGTGCCCATGTGTTCCAGATGCTTCCCTAGTTTTTCTTCTCTTCGTTTGAGTGTGTCTGGTTTGATGTGGAGGTCCTTGATCCACTTGGACTTAAGCTTTGTACAGGTGATAAGCATGGATCGATCTGCATTCTTCTACATGTTGACCTCCAGTTGAACCAGCACCATTTGCTGAAAATGCTATCTTTTTTTCCATTGGATGGATTTGGCTCCTTTGTCAAAAAAATCAAGTGACCATAGGTGTGTGGGTTCATTTCTGGGTCTTCAATTTTGTTCCATTGGTCTATCTGTCTGTCTCTGTACCAATACCATGCAGTTTTATCACTATTGCTCTGTAATACTGCTTGAGTTCAGGGATAGTGATTCCCCCTGAAGTCCTTTTTATTGTTGAGGATAGTTTTAGCTATCCTGGGTTTTTGTTATTCCAGATGAATTTGCAAATTGTTCTGTCTAACTCTTTGAAGAATTGGATTGGTATTTTTGATGGGGATTGCATTGAATCTGTAGATCGCTTTTTGGTAAAATGGCCATTTTTACTATATTAATCCTGCCAATCCATGAGCATGGGAGATCTTTCCACCTTCTGAGGTCTTCTTCAATTTCTTTCTTCAGTGTCTTGAAGTTCTTATTGTACAGATCTTTTACTTGCTTGGTTAAAGTCACACCGAGGTATTTTATATTATTTGGGTCTATTATGAAGGGTGTCCTTTCCCTAATTTCTTTCTCCGCTTGTTTCTCTTTTGTGTAGAGGAAGGCTACTGATTTATTTGAGTTAATTTTATACCCAGCCACTTTGTTGAAGTTGTTTATCAGCTTTAGTAGTTCTCTGGTGGAACTTTTGGGATCACTTAAATATACTATCATATCATCTGCAAATAGTGATATTTTGACTTCTTCTTTTCCGATCTGTATCCCCTTGACCTCCTTTTGTTGTCTGATTGCTCTGGCTAGAACTTCAAGAACTATATTGAATAAGTAGGGAGAGAGTGGGCAGCCTTGTCTAGTCCCTGATTTTAGTGGGATTGTTATAAGCTGTTTTTAATTGGGCTGTTTTATCACAGCAAGTAAGAGGGAACTAGAAGAGTTAGGCTATCTGAGTTGAAATACATTTCGGCTACCACCTGTGACTATTAAAAGAATCCTATATGTGTGATGGTACAATGTGGGAAAAGAAATATTCTACATAAGATTAGCTGTCAGTCCTGTAGTGAGCCCATGCCCTTGGGTTATGACCTTCAAACTTATTTACCAGCAAAACCCATATAGGTGAGAGAGGAAAATGGAAAGAGATTAGAATTGTGGGTTTCTCTTCCCTTGTTCTAAGTGTAAGAGAATGTGTCACTAACGGTAACACTGAAATCCTGCTCGGGCCATTCCGTAAGACTCAGAAAAGCACAGCACTCTCCTAAACTTTTGGCACCTAAGAATGTTTTGTCTCTTAAGTTGGTATATGTGTTGTATCCAGAAATTTCCCCACTATGATTGAGAACATTTTGCTAGGCAAGATAATCACAGCACTTCAGAGATGAAGGCAGGAAAAACATGCAAACCTGAAGGCATTCTGAACTACGTGGCTACCCTGTCTCAAGGACAGATCTGTTCATAATTCAAACCCAACTTAGTTATCAGTCTCTGCTCTTGTAAAGTTATGATTCCGCATGTATTCCCTGAGTTCTCTGTCTCACATCAGGTATCCATGGATCTATGGCGAGTTACTATTTAACTGTTCAGCTTTCTTCTTGGGAGAAATGGTGTCAATCAAGAGTCTTATGTTTCATACCACAAACTAGAAATCTTTCATTATGTTTTAAAAATGGGAGTGGGCACACCAATGCAAGAAGGATTTTGCTTACAGTATGATATTCTCTGGGATAGCAGCAAACAGTAGAATTATGGGTCTCTGGTTTCACATTCTGTCTGCATGCATGTGTCTATGTTGTTGCAGTGGGATGAATCCATGCACTTTGCAGTCAGGAAAAACTCAGCTTGACTTCTGACACCATGCACAGCCATTTTGCATGTGTTACCTAACTTTTCAGTCTTCCCTTCCCTCATCAATATAATCCACCTAACCTTTGCCTCATGAAGTAGTTATCCTTCAGAAAGATAACTAATATTGATTTTTGTTTTGCTTCTGAATTACAAATAGTTCTTATACATTCTGGGGATTAAACTTGCCATATATATTATTTACAGGTGTTGTCTCCATTCCGTGGATTGTCATTTTACTCTGATTGTTTCTTTTGAAATGCTTAAAATTTTATATTGTCCTTATTCTTGATACTTTCCTGCATGATCATAACCACACCCTTTCGACTTTAAGCGTCCCATTGTCCATCTAAACACATATTTCTTCTGACTTTGTATCATTGTTGTGACCCACCCAAGTTCAGTCACTGCTGCCTATTCATGCATGGGTGTGTGTAAGTCCATCCTTTGAAATATGGGAATCCTATCAGTGGCCACACTCTCAAAAAGAATGGTTCTCAGCAACTCTCAACTGCAAATATATTCATAAAAGTGCGTGGGACATGGAGCTCATCTACCCCATCTATGCTGAAATCTGATCTGGGCTGATTGTATACATGTAACCCAGGCATCTCTGAGCTCCTGAGCATGGTAGTTAGTTTAATACAATCTTTCTCATTTTGCTTTTATTGTTTGAGATTTTGGTTCTGCAATCACAAAACCCTTGCATAAACTAAGGCATGGCATGGCCCCTTCTGTTTCCTTCCAGTTTTATGGTTTTAAAGATTTAAATACATAGTTCTCTGTGCATGTACAAACAGCTATTAGGTAAGATCCTCTACAATGTAGAGTCTGTACTATTAATCAGCAGGAGATACAGATATGGAAAAATAGTATGCAGATTCTTCAAAACTTTAAAAAAATAGAATCTATGACTTAGTACTATCTCTTCTCTATATTTATAATAATTGAAAATAAGGTACCAACTGTATACTACAATATTCATTGTAGCCTTAACAGCAGCCAATATATCGAAGGAATCATTGTGAGGTGAGTGCCCACCAAAAGATGAATAGATAAAGAAAATGCAGTAATATATGCATAATACAATTCGATTTCTCCTTTAAAAAATAAAAAAACATTGCTGTCTATGATAAGAAGGATGAGACTTGAAGACATTCAAAGTGAAGTAAATGCGGCAAAATGCTGAATGCATGAGTGTATAGTACTTGTATGTATAATAAAAAGATTCTTGTATATATAATAAAAATGATTCACATTCAGGAATATGGTAATTAGCAGGACCAGGGATAGCACATGGACTTGAGTTGTTGTTTGCTGTGTTTCTCCACACAACACTGAGCATATAGATAACAAGTATTGTGCATGCTAAAATGTGTCCAGAGAGTAATTCTTTTGTTTTGTTCTTAACATTTTTTTAAACATAAGCTTCATATATGTTCACAACTAGCAGGATGGCTCAGCACAAAAAAGTTCTTGCCATCAAGACATTATCTGGGATCCATATGGTTTAAGGAGGAAATCAAAGTGACTCCCAATATTTGTCCTCTGACTTTCCCATGTGCATTTCTTTTTTCTTCTCTGAAAATAAATGAATAAATGAACAAATATTAAAAAATGGTTAAAAAAGCACACACGCTTAAATGCTGAATGGAAGTAGATAAAATTGATTCACTGATTGTAAAGACTCATATAAATGCACACACATGATAACCAAAAGGATCCATATTATAAACATTAGTGATATCTAGCTGATTCTCAATCAAGGCCAGTCCCTTTGCTTCAAAGCTTTCACACTTAATTCTAATCTATGGCAAACTGGATTTAGGCTGAAATTTATACCAGAATTACAACTGACTTCATTACTTCATAACATGTTTTGCCAGTTTGGAAAAGAAAAGGCAAGGACTAAGTTTATAATGATTTCCAAGGTCATACAGAGATTTGCAATTATCTCCTGTTTTTTTATTTCAATAAGGGCAGCAGACTCAAATATAGAAAGACTGGTCTATGCTGCTTAACTGGCACTCGTGCTCTATCTAAACTTAATTTGAGGTGCAAATAATGAGGCTTTTTAGCCGGGTTTTGGTCAACCTGTTCCTTTGATTATTTTGCTCTCTGTATTACTTGGGGCACAGAGAACAACCAAGGAATGATGTCAACATTCTCTGGTTTAGCTTGCATTCGCAACACGTGTCCAGTGAGGAAGGGGTTGCTCACTGACACGAACAGAAGGTGAATGATATCCGTACAATAAGGACGATGCTCATCTATCTCCTGAAGGTCTGACAGAGACTGTGAAATCACCTCCCTGGCCCAAAAGGAAACTGGCACCAACATGGTTACGGATAAAAGAGCCAACTTAGAAAACTGACAGGTAATGAGACACTCACATCCGCCAAGGTGAACAGATGGCCATCTTCAGAGGACACAGAACAATTGTCACTAAAAACAGAGCCTGAGACTGTGTGAAAAAAAAGGCAGCTTTCCAACCTCAGACCCTGGGAAAACAGGATGGGCTATATCTGAGATGAGAGGACGGGAGGGGAAATTTGAGAAGGAGCTGTTGTTTGCAGAAATGGAGAGCAGGGGAGATGACTCTCTCTTTGGTCTAAGATTTCTAAGAAGTCGTGCCATTGTGTATTCATTGCTGAAATAAAAGGTGCTGTCACACCTGGCGGAGATACAGGGTTTAGAGATTTAAAGCAAGAACATCAGAATAAGCTGTGTTTGTTTTGCTCCTAATGTGAAGTGTTTCATTTCTTTCTGGGAATTGGCAGGTACATTTATACCTATATATGTATATATGTACCTACATATCAAAAGACTAAAATTGTAATTAAATTTACATTGTACTTGAATCCTTTTACCTTGAATTGGGTTTTATACTAGCAGGCCGTTTATGTATAATATGTAAGGTTTTATGGAGTAGAGTGTTGAACAGACAACCCACGTGACTTTAACTAAAGCAGTGCCGAAGTCATGGCAATTTCATTTGGTAAGATTCCTCAAGAGCACATAAAATGTGACATCTTCATTGTTAACGAGAGATTCACATGTCTCCTCTGGCAGAAAGTCAACATGCTATGAGTCAAGGAAACGTTATTATTACTGATTTACTCCTAAAGCTATCAAAGGGGTGATGAGATGTAGCCCATCCTGATTGGTAACTTTGAGCATGTATGTATATGTATGGGTAAGCATGTGTGTGCACATATGTGTGCTCCATGTAGAAGTCAGAGGAGGCTGCTGAAAGCCCAGCTCTGTCACCTCCTCATTCCTACTTCATTTCTTAAAGATGTAGTCTCTCACTGAAGATGAAGTTGCCCCAATTTCTTTTATTTCTGCTTCTCAATATTAGGGTTACAGTTGTATACATGTGTCCAGCTTTCGTGTGTATACAGGAGAAAGGAATTCTGGTCCTCATGCTTTCAAAGCCATACTCTGACTCACTGAACTATTTCTCCAAACCAGTGGTAATAATTTTGGATCTTTATTAATATTAGTTTGGTTGATCAATATAATTTTATTTCATTATGAGATGCCATGTGTTACGTTGATGTGTATACGGTGTTGCATGGGTAAAACTAGCAGAGCCAGATGTGCTTGCTCACAATCAACATCACCTCAATGTATTCGTGGACAACTGCTGTAGTGTAGAAATCTACATGGGAGTCTGACCCTGGGAAAGGACTGCCACTAAGCAAACATTTTGCTAATAGTGTGATCTTTCCTCTCCCTTTCTCCTGGGCATAATGAAACCAGCCATTAGCTAATTTGGAAGAATCAACTAGGGATGGCAGGCCAAACTTCTTCTTTCTTCTGAAGAATCAACCATGCCATCCAAAAAGACCCAGTGTTCCTTTTGCTTTGCTTAATGAAATTCTTACCTGACCAACCTGGTTCCCTCTTCTAGATAGATGGACAACCAGCGGACCAGAGGAGAGGTGACATTTCCTTACCTTTGCAGGTTGATTCTTCTTGTACATTTATACATTCACATAATTATATATATAATTGTATATATATATATATATATATATATATATATATATATAATTTTATTAAATTTTCTGTATGGGTGTTTTGTGTGCTTGTATGTGTGTCCCCATATGCAAGCAGTGCCTGAGGAAGCCAAAAGAGGGCAAGAGATTGGCTGTTACTGGAGTTTCAGATGTTGGGAATTGCCAGTGTCCTGTGGGTATTTAGAATTAAACTTGTGTCCCTGGAAGAACAAGCCAGTGCTTTTTTTTTTTCTTTTTTCAAGTTTTTTTCAATTGGCTATTTTATTTATTTGCATTTTAAATGTTATCTGACTTCCCGGTTTCCCTTCCACAAACCCCCATCTGATCCCTACTCCCTCCTACCTCTATGAGGGGGCTCCCCTCCCCACTCACCCACTCCTTCCTCCCCACCCTGGGATTCCCCTACACTGTGGCATTGAGCCTTCATAGGACCAAGGGCCTCTCCTCCCATTGATGCCAGATAAGTCCATCCTTCGCTATATATACAGCTAGAGCCATGGGTCCCTCCATGTATACTCTTTGGTTGGTGGTTTAGTCCCTGGGAGCTCTTGGGGGTCTGATTGGTTGATATTGACCACCAAGCCACTTCATTAGCCCTGATACATCTCATTTTAAATACGAGATAAAATGTGTAGTAATTGTCTTTCTCAGTCATACTTATATCACTGAATGTAAGTATTTTTGATTGCATCCATTTTCCTGCTAATGCCATGAGTTCTTTTTCTAATAGCTGAATAAAAGATCACGTATACGTATCATATTTTCTTTACTTCAAAACAATTTTATTTGAATTTCTCTGATGGCTAAAGTTGCTGCACATCATTTTATATGTTTATTGGCCATTAGTGCTTCTTCTTCTAAGAGATGTGTGCTCAGACCGTTAGTTCATTTATTGACTAGATGAATTGGGTTGAAGTTTACTTTTTTTGCAGCTCTTAATATATCTTGGATATTAATCCCCTGACTAATGTGGAGTTACTTATTCTATAGCTTTCTTTTTCCGTGATTGTTTCCTTTGCTGTGCAGAAGCAGTGCAGTTTTAGGTAATCTCTCTGGTCAGTTTTTGGAGTGTTGTTCTTGAAGGTCCTCAGTGGATCTGATTCTTGCAGTATATTTTTTGCTATCGTTTGGTTTGCTCTTTTGTGTTCTGGGGATTGACTTCAGGCAAGCCTGGTACCACTTTACTACACACCCCATCCCTTGGAGTGTTTTCCAATGATAGTTTCAAACCATCTTGTCTTACAGTAATGTTTTCGATGAATTTTGGGTTTTTTGTAGTTTCCGTGGGTCTTTTCATGATAGAATTTCATTTTATTGAAGTATAATCTGATAAAAATACAGTAAATTGTTTGAATTCTTTTGATTTGGTAGGAGTGAGTTGATTTATTGTCTAGAATCTCTTTTAGGTAAGGTTCTTTGGGCTTCTGAGAGGATTGAGTATTGCTTTCCTGATGAATGGAACAGCATTCACATTTGTGCTTATGCATCGTGCCACTTGCTCTGCAGAGTAGTTTAGCTTTGAGGTCTCTCCATTGATATTTTGCTTGTTCTATCTAGTGATGGGATTTGTTTGTCAATGCCAGCCATCGTTATTGCAATAGGGCCTATCTCATCTTTTATGTTCAGTAGTGTTCTATGAAGTGTGGAGGCCCAACATTTGGTGCATGTACATGTATGACTGTTGTACTGTATCGATATGTATTCCTGTTAGATATACAGGGCTTTGTATTTTTCTTGACTGATTGTGGCTTGAAGTCTTCCTTTTGAGATGTTGGGGCAGCTGTGTCCGATGGCTTTTAGCTTTTGTTTACTTTATAGGCAGGCTCATTCCTATCCTTCGAATTTCTAGAGTCACTGTGTTTTCCCTGACTCTTCTTTGTAATCTCCTGGGCAAAAATAGCAACCTATGGAAAACTATAGCAAAAACAAAGCAAAACAAAACAAGGAACAAAAAGCAAACAGACAAAGAAAACTAAAAAAAATGATAGAATCATTGAGATTCAGATTCTGATCCTTGTTTTGGTAAGTACTAAAGCACATCTTTAGTCCCAGACACTTGCTTTTCTATATTCACAGTCCTACTCTTCCTTCTTTTCTTCTTTTCAACTTACCTTTATAGATGATTTTACTAGGAGTCATATTTATTTACTTATTTATTTATCAAATTATTTGGACTCTTCTGAAAATAAAGGTTGAGTCTGCAACTGAATTTGGAAGTATAATTAACCTAAGGCAAAGATGGGCAATTGTCTACCACAGATAGGAACAATTACCAGTAGGAATTTCTGCATGTTAATTTTGAAACAAAACTGAAAATGTTTTTTTCATCAAAAAAGTATAGCATAATGAAGTAGCATTTTTGTTGTCATTTGCAATTGAAATATGTGTACAAGTACATGCTGAGTGGGTCAATGGACAGAATGGTCCAAATTGTTAAGTTATCATCTTTCACAATCAACCTTGCATTCCTATGATCTGGTCTATGAGATGGCCACATTCACACTTTGGCAGCTACAGAGTTTTGATCATGCCCATTGTGGGTATTAGGGAAAAGTGAAAGAAAGTGGCATGGCTTAGTCCTGGGGCCTTTCTATTCCAGTTAATGGGTCCTGAGCAAAATTCCTCTCTGGAAGCAAGATTGTTTCAGTGTGTGTTCTGCAGGCACCAGTTGTTTCTTGGTGGCAATTATGTTAAAGTCTAGTAAAATCATCCTCATAACATCCCTCCTACATGATAATCTGAATCCTGGACCTATAGACACAGCATGTATGTTCACATAACACACAGCAAGCTCCAGAGACTCCAACTCCTCCAGCACAATGCTCTTTCTCTTGAGGAACTTGAGATTTTTCTATGTACAACTGCCACACTCTAAGTCTCTGACATAACAAACTTCTTCCTCTGAGCCATTTACTTACTTCCCTTGCTTTTCTCCTTTCTGTAGTTCATGTGTTAAATATTAAGCTTGCAATTTATTAACTACTCACTGTTAAAAATGACTGCTTTGGCTTCTGACTTCTGCTTGAACTGTGACCAATAAAAATAGGTTTTATTATTATAATATTCCAATGGCAAAATGGAGGCTGACCAGCCAAAAGTGATATAGTCTAACTAGCTACAGTATTTGATCTACAACTCCATGTCTCGGAGGATATTACTTTCCTCTGGTTTTCTCTCCCACATTGTTGCATACAGCAATTCTATCCTCATGGAAGAGAACCAGACTTCATCTTTATAGTCTTTGGTCCAATATCTGCCCGAAATAGTTATATTTTTCCTAGCACTACCTGTCTCCTTTTTGCATCTAGAGTAATTTACCAAAAAGGTCCAGGATTGTAGCTGCAACACTAAGAATGGAACTATTAAGAGAGTTAAGAGCATTGGTGACTAATAAGGAAGTGGGGGGGAAACAATTATTTTGTGTACATGATCAGAGAATCTACAAGATATTCAGTGAATTTCTAGGATATGACACTTTTATTAAACATAATTATCATGAATTGGATTATATTTCTAGTTTAATTCAGCCCACTTCAGCTCCTTTAGAAAGTGTTTTGATATCTCTCTAAACTCCTCTTTTGTTTTTTTCCCTCCATCTTTATTAACTTGGGTATTTCTTATTTACATTTCAATTGTTATTCCCTTTCCTGGTTTCAGGGCCAACATCCACCTAGCCCCTCACCCTCCCCTTCTTTATGGGTGTTCCCCTCCCCATCCTCCCCCCATTACCACCCTCCCCCCAACAATCACGTTCAATGGGGGTTCAGTCTTGGCAGGACCAAGGGCTTCCCCTTCCACTGGTGCTCTTACTAGGATATTCATTGCTACCTATGAGGTCAGAGTCCAGGGTCAGTCCATGTATAGACTTTGGGTAGTGCCTTAGTCCCTGGAAGCTCTGGTTATTGGCATTGTTGTTCATATGGGGTCTCGAGCCCCTTCAAGCTGTTCCAGTTCTTTCTCTGATTCCTTCAATGGGGGTCCCGTTCTCAGCTCAGTGGTTTGCTGCTGGCATTCGCCTATGTATTTGCTGTATTCTGGCTGTGTCCCTCAGGAGAGATCTACATCCGGTTCCTGTCAGCCTGCACTTCTTTGCTTCATCCATCTTATCTAGTTTGGTGGCTGTAAATGTATGGGCCACATATGTGGCAGCCTCTGTTCTAAACTTTGCCTCCCTATTCCCTCCCAAGGGTATTCTTGTACCCCTTTTAAAGACAGAGTGAAGTATTCGCATTTTGGTCATCCTTCTTGAGTTTCATGTGTTCTGTGCATCTAGGGTAATTCGAGCATTTGGGGTAATAGCCACTTATCAATGAGTGCATACGATGTGTGTTTTTCTGTGACTGGGTTACCTCACTCAGGATGATATTTTCCAGTTCCCTCCATTTGCCTATGAATTTCATAAAGTCATTGTTTTTGATAGCTGAGTAGTATTCCATTGTGTAGATGTACCACATTTTCTGTATCCATTCCTCTGTTGAAGGGCATCTGGGTTCTTTCCAGCTTCTAGGTATTATAAATAAGGCTGCTGTGAACATAGTGGAGCATGTGTCTTTTTTATATGTTGGGGCATCTTTTGGGTATATGCCCAAGAGAGGTATAGCTGGATCCTCAGGTAGTTCAATGTCCAATTTTCTGAGGAACCTCCAGACTGATTTCCAGAATGGTTGTACCAGTCTGCAATCCCACCAACAATGGAGGAGTTTTCCTCTTTCTCCACATCCTCGCCAGCATCTGCTGTTGCAGAGTTTTTGAATTTAGCCATCATGACTGGTGTGAGGTGGAATCTCAGGGTTGTTTTGATTTGCATTTCCCTAATGACTAAAGATGTTGAACATTTCCTTAGGTGCTTCTCAGCCATTTGGCATTCCTCAGCTGTGAATTCTTTGTTTTGCTCTGAACCCCCTTTTTTAATAGGGTTATTTGTCTCCTTGCAGTCTAAATTTTTGAGTTCTTTGTATATTTTGGATATAAGACCTTTATCAGTTGTAGGATTGGTAAAGATATTTTACCAATCTCTTTGTTGCTGTTTTGTTCTAACAAAAGTGTCCTTTGCCTTACAGAAGCTTTGTAGTTTTATGAGATCCAATTTGTCGATTCTTGATCTTAGAGCATAAGCCATTGGTGTTTTGTTCAGGAAATTTTCTCCAGTGACCATGTGTTCGAGATGCTTCTCCACTTTTTCTTCTATTAGTTTGAGTGTATCTGGTTTGATGTGGAGGTCCTTGATCCACTTGGATTTAAGCTTTGTACAGGGTGATAAGAATGGATCGATCTGCATTCTTCTATATGCTGACCTCCAGTTGAACCAGCACCAATTGCCGAAAAATGCTATTTTTTTTCCATTTGCTGGTTTTGTCTCCTTTGTCAAAAATCAAGTGACCATACTTGTGTGGGTTCATTTCTGGGTCTTCAATTCTATTCCCCTGGTCTATATGTCTGTCTCTGTACCAATACCACGCAGTTTTTATCACTATTGCTCGTAATACTGCTTGAGTTCAGAGATAGTGATTCCCCCAGAAGTCTTGTTATTGTTGAGGATAGTTTTAACTCTCCTGGTTTTTTTTTTTTATTCCAGATGAATTTGCAAATTGTTCAACTCTATGAAGAATTGGGTTGGAATGTTAATGGGGATTGCATTGAATCTGTAGATCGTTTTTGGTAAAATGGCCATCTTTACTGTATTAATCCTGCCAATCCATGAACATGGGAGATCTTTCCATCTTCTGGGATCTTCTTCAATTTCTTTCTTCAGAGGCTTGAAACTCTAATCATACAGACTTTCACTTGCTTGGTTAAAGTCACACCGAGGTATTTTATATTATTTGGGACTATGATGAAGGGTGTCATTTCCCTAATTTCTCTCTCAGCTTGTTTCTCTTTTGTGTAGAGGAAGGCTACTGATTTATTTGAGTTAATTTTATACTAAGCCAATTTATAAGGTTTAGTAGTTCTATGGTGGAACTTTTGGGATCGCTTAAGTATATAATCATATCATCTGCAAATAGTGATATTTTGACTTCTTCCTTTCCAATCTGTGTCCCTTTAATCTCCTTTAGTTGTCTGATTGCTCTGGCAAGGACTTCAAGAGCTATATTGAATAAGTAGGGAGAGAGTGGGCAGCCTTGTCTACTCCCTGATTTTAGTGGGATTGCTTCAAGCTTCTCTCCATTTAGTTTAATATTAGCTACTGGTTTGCTGTATATGACTTTTAATATGTTTAGGTATGGGCCTTGAATTCCTGTTCTTTCCAGGACTTTTATCATGAAGGGGTGCAGAATTTTGTCAAATGCTTTCTCAGCATCTAATGAAATGATCATGTGGTTTTGTTCTTTCAGTTTGTTTATATAATGGACCACATTGATTGTTTTCCATATATTAAACCATCCCTGCATGCCTGGGATGAAGCCTACCTGATTATGGTGGATGATTGTTTTGATGTGGTCTTGGATTCGGTTTGCCAGATTTTTATTGAGTATTTTTGCGTCAATATTCATAAGGGAAATTGGTCTGAAGTTCTCTTTCTTTGTTGGATCTTTGTGTGGTTTATGTATAAGAGTAATTGTGGCTTCATAGAAGGAATTCCGTAGCACTCCATCTGTTTCAATTTTGTGGAATAGTTTGGATAATATTGGTATGAGGTCTTCTATGAAGGTCAGATAGAATTCTGCACTGAACCCGTCTGGAACTGGGCTCTTTTTGTTTGGGAGACTTTTAATGACTCTTCTATTTCTTTAGGAGTTATAGGGTTGTTTAAATGGTTTGTTTGTTCCTGATTTAACTTCAGTACCTGGTATCTGTCTAGGAAATTGTCCATTTCCTGCAGATTTTCAAGTTTTGTTGAATATAGGGTTTTATAGTAAGATCTGATGATTTTTTGAATTTCCTCTGAATCTGTAGTTATGTCTCCCTTTTCATTTCTGATTTTGTTAATTTGGACACACTCTCTGTGTCCTCTCGTTAGTCTGGCTAAGGGTCTATCTATCTTGTTGATTTTCTCAAAGAACCAGCTTTTGGTTCTGTTGATTCTTTCTATGGTCCTTTTTGTTTCTACTTGTTGATTTCAGCTCTAGGTTTGATTATTTCCTGCCTTCTACTCCTCCTGGGTGTATTTGCTTCTTTTTGTTCTAGAGCTTTTAGGTGTGCTGTCAAGCTGCTGACATATGCTCTCTCTTGTTTCTTTCTGCAGGCACTCAGAGCTATGAGTTTTCTTCTTAGCACAGCTTTCATTGTGTCCCATAAGTTTAGGTATGTTGTACGTTCATTTTCAATAAATTCTAAGAAGTCTTTAATTTCTTTCTTTATTTTTTCCTTGACCAGGTTATCGTTGATTAGAGCATTATTCAACTTCCATGTATAAGTTTGCATTCTTTCCTTATTGTCATCGAAGACAAGCTTTAGCCCGTGATGGTCTGATAGGACACATGGGATTATTTCTATCTTTCTGCATCTGTAGAGGCCTATTTTATGATCGATTATATGGTCACTTTTGGAGAAAGTACCATGAGGTGGTGAGAAGAAGGTATATCCTTTTGTTTTAGGATAGAATGTTCTATAAATATCTGTTAAGTCCATTTGGTTCATGACTTCCTTTAGTCTGTCTATGTCTCTGTTTAATTTCTGTTTCCATGCTCTGTCCATTGATGAGAGTGGGGTGTTGAAATCTCCTACGATTATTGTGTGAGGTGCAATGTGTGCTTTGAGCCTTAGTAAGGTTTCTTTTATATATGTAGGTGCCCTTGTGTTTGGAGCATAGATATTTAGGATTGAGAGTTCATCTTGGTGGATTTTTCTTTTGATGAATATGAAATGTCCCTCCTTATCTTTTTTGATGACTTTTGGTTGAAAATCGATTTTATTCGATATTAGAATGGATACTCCAGCTTGCTTCTTCAGACCATTTGCTTGGAAAGTTGTTTTCCAGCCTTTCATTCTGATTTAGTGTCTGTCTTTGTCTCTGAGGTGTGTTTCCTGTAGGCAGCAAATGTTGGGTCCTCATTGTGTATCTAGTTTATTAATCTGTGTCTTTTTATTGGGGAATTGAGTCCATTGATATTGAGAGATATTAAGAAATAGTGATTGTTGCTTCCTGTTATATTTGTGTTTGGATGTTAGATTATGTTTGTGTGCTTGTCTTCTCTTTGTTTTGTTGCAAAACGATTAGTTTCTTGCTTTTTCTAGGGTGTAGCTTGCCTCCTTGTATTGGGCTTTACCATTTATTATCCTTTGTAGGGCTGGATTTGTAGAAAGATATTGTGTAAATTTGGTTTTGTCATGGAATATTTTTATCTCCATCTATGTTAATTGATGCATACAGTAGCTTGGGCTGGCATTTGTGTTCTCTTAGGATCTGTATGACATCTCTCCAGGATCTTCTAGCTTTCATAGTCTCTGGTGTGATGTCTGGTGTAATTCTGATAGGTCTGCCTTTACATGTTACTTGACCTTTTTCCCTTTCTGCTTTTAATATTCTTTCTTCGTTTTGTGCATTTGGTTTTTTTACTATTATGTGATGGGCAAGTTTCTTTTCTGGTCCAATCTATTTGGAGTTCTGTAGGCTTCTTGTATGTTTACGGGCATCTCTTTCTTTAGGTTACATTTCTTCTATGCTTTTCTTGAAGATATTTACTGGTCCTTTGAGCTGGGAGTCTTTACTCTCTTCTATACCTATTGTCCTTAGGTTTGATCTTCTCATTTTGTTCTGGATTTCCTGTATGTTTTGGGCCAGTAGCTTTTTCCATTTTCCATTATCTTTGACAGTTGTTTTGATGATTTCTATGGACTCTTCTGCTCCTGAGATTCTCTCTTCTATCTATTGCATTCTGTTAGTGATGCTTGTATCTACCGCTCCTTGTCTCTTCCTTTGGTTTTTTTATATCCAGGGTTGTCTCCCTTTGTGCTTTCTTTATTGCTTCTATTTCCATTTTTAATTCCTTCACCTGTTTGATTGTGTTTTCCTATAATTCTTTCAGGAATTTTTGCATGTCCTCCCTATAGGCTTCTGCTTGTTTATTTGTGTTTTCCTGCATTTCTCTAAGGGAGTTCTTCACGTCTTTCTTGAAGTCCTCCCTCATCATGATCAAATACGATTTTAAATCTAGATCTTGCTTTTCTGGTGTGTTTGGATATTCAGTGTTTGCTTTGGTGGGAGAATTGGGCTCCGATGATGCCATGTAGTCTTGGTGTCTGTTGCTTGGGTTCCTGCGCTTGCCTCTTGCCATCAGGTTGTCTCTGGTGTTACCTTGTTCTGCTATTTCTGACAGTGGTTAGACCGTTGTATAGGCCTGTGTGTCAGGAGTGCTGTAGACATGTTTTCCTGTTCTCTTTCAGCCATTTATGGGGACAGAGTATTCTGCTTTCAGGCATGTAGTCGTTCCTGTCTACTGGCCTTCAGCTGTGCCTATGGGCATGTGTCCTGAGTACACCAGGCAGGTCACTTGGAGCAGAAAAGTTGGTCTTGCCTCTGATCTCAGGCCTGGAGTCACTTCTCAGAGCTGGGTTTCAGCTCTCCGTGAGGGCAGCAACCAGAAGGGCCTGCCCCGCCTTCACTTAGACCCTGTGCACAGGGCGCCCAGATGGCACTAGGTGTGTTCCTCTAGAGTCAGGAATGTGGGCAGAGAGTCGTCTCTGGCTTCCCAGGCGTGTCTGCCCCTCTGAAGGTTTAGCTGTCCCTCCCACGGGATTTGGGTGCAGGGAGCTTTTTGACCAGGTCCCTTCAGATTCAGGCAGTGTCTGGACCACAGCGTTGAGTGCCCCTATATTCCTGTTCCCAGAGGCCCTATACAGTTTCCTCTTGGGCCAGGGATGTGGGCAGGGGTGGGCAGTACTGGAGGTCTCTCCCGCCCTGTAGTCTCAGGAGTGCCCACCTGTCTGGGCAGTGAGCTATCTCTCCCACAGTGTTTGGGACCAGGGACTAAACTCCTCTTTAGTACCTCATTTCTACTTCTTTTAGTTACCATTCTACGCTGCTTGATCTGATCAATTTTTACTTATTTATTGCTTTTCAAGAGTCCACATATAAGTGAGATCAAATGGTGCCTAGCAGTTTTACCCCATATTATATTCCTCCAGGATAACACTAGCCTGGAACCCAGTTTTTGTTTTATTACGAGACTAAAAGGATAATATAAATTTAACCTTTAAATATGCATACAATTTTTGTCAACTTGACACAAACCTAGACATATCTAGGAAGAGGAAATCATAATTATCAAAATCCCTCTCCCAGGCTGGCTTGTGAAGAGCAATGTTGAAGGGCCCCACCAAGTTTGGACAGTGTCATCTCTTGGCAGCAGAACCTGGAATGTATAGGAAAGGAGGCTGACAAATAAATAAACAAGCCAGTAAGTTATATTCTTACATGGTTTCTTTGTCAGATCCTGTCCCTAGATTCCTGTCTTAAGTTCCTTCCCTGACTTCCTTTGCTGCTAGATTGTGATACGGCAGTGTAAGACAGCTAATCCTTTTCCTCCCCAGTTTGCTTTTGACCATGTAATTTATTATAGCAATAGGAATCTTAACTAAGACAAACAGAAATATGACAAAATGCCTCAGAGGGGATATTTTCCTTTTGTATAGAAACTGAGCTAAGGCAAAACTTAGACAGAACCATTGGGCAAAGCCATTTGTGGAACCTGGCTTTATGGTTAGTAATCTATCTCATGATCTTTACTTAATGAGATTCCCAAATCAACTCTACCGTAGACAGAAAAATCACACATTCCATAATAAGATTTTAATTTCCTCTGTGTGCCATAGACTTGATTTACTTAAGAGCTAAATTATATGTTTAAATGCTGCTTGTTGTGATGTGTGTACACTTCTGACTGATATGCAGTAGGGAGCCCTGCTTATCTGTGTTGTATTTCTAGGCTTATACCGTCCATCAAGTGTCTTTTCATTGAACATGCAATGGTCCTTCAGTTTGTTTTCATCAGAGTTATTCACAGCGGCTGACAAAGAACAAAAGAATCTATTCCAAATCCTCCTTACCCCCAATTGCCATCCTTCAAAGTCAATAATTTCATCTGGTTTAGCCAATTATTCTAGCATTTTTTTTGTATATTTCTAAATATAGGTATTTCTGCTATAAGGTCAAATATATCACCAAAAAGCCAAACCTACTACATTGATGATTACAACAAAGGATTTATGAGAAAGACAGGCTTGATGGCAGATCTTGAAAATGAAGAGCCTCAACCAAAGCAATACAAAGCCTAATAAAAAGGTTCACACAAATAAATCCCCAGGGCATTTTCACTATGGTTTTAAGTAACATATCCTATTGCAGCCTGATACTCTACACAATCTTACCTTTACCATATTAGTGGCTGAAGACACCTGCTTCGAATAGAAGCCAGTTCCATAAGAATTAATTCTTTCTTTCAAGTTGTAAACTTCGTCAGCTATGTGCTCATGACATGAAAGATGCTTCTGTAGTTTCTTCACTTATTCTCCTCAGCATCCCCCATACCTTTAACTATTCAGAAATTATAATCATCAATTCCAATAAAGAACTCTCAAACCTGATAAACAACTTCAGCAAAGTGGCTGGATATACAATTAACTCAAACAAACCAGTAGTCTTCCTCTACTCAAAGGATAAACAGTCTGAGAAAGAAATTAGGGAAATGACACCCTTCGTGATAGTCACAAATAATATAAAAATACCTTGGTGTGACTCTAACCAAACAAGTGAAAGATCTGTATGGTAAGAAGGAAAGAAAGAAATCAAAGATCTTCGAAGATAGTAAGATATCCCATGCTCATGACTGGCATGATTAATATAGTAAAAATGACCATCTTGCCGAAAGCAATCTACAGATTCAATGGAATCCCCATCAATATTACAACTCAATTATTCATAGAGTTAGAAAGAGCAATTTGCAAATTCATTTGTAATAACAAATAACTCAAGATAGTGAAATTTATTCTCGATAATAAAAGAATTTCTAGGGGACTCACCATCCCTGACCTCAAGCTATATTACAAACCAATCATGATAAAAAAAAATGTACAGAGACAGGCAGGGGGATCAATGGACTAGAATTGAAGACCTAGAAATGAACCCATACACCTATGGTCACTTGATCCTTGAAAAGGGGGCTAAAACCATTCAGTGGAAAAAAGATAGCATCTTCAACAAATGGTGCTGGTTCAACTGGAAGTCAGCATGTGGAAGAATGCAAATCAACCCATTCTTATCTCCCTGTACAAAGTTCAAGTCCAAGTGGATTAAGGACCTCCACACAAAACCAGACATGCTCAAACTAATAGAAGAGAAAGTGGAGAAAACCCTAGAACACATAGGCACAGGGAAAAATTTCCAGAACAGAACACCAATGACTTATGCTCTAAGATCAAGAATCAACAAATGGATTAAACTTGCAAAGCTTCTGTAAGGCAAAGAACACTGTCATTAGGACAAGACATATTGGGAAAAGATCTTTACCAGTCCTACATCCAATAGAGAGGTAATATTCAATATATACAAATAACTCAAGAAGTTAGGTTTCAGAGAATCAAATAACCCTATTAAAAATGGAGTACAGAGCTAAACAAAGAATTCTCAACTGAGAAATATCGAATGGCCAAGAAGCACCTAAAGAAATGTTCCACATCCTTAGTCATCAGGGAAATGTAAATCAAAACAACACTAAGATTCTACCTCCCACCAGTCAGAATGGCTATGATCAAAAACTCAGATGACAGCATATGCTGGCAAGGATGTGAAGAAAGATGAACACTTCTCCATTGTTGGTGGGATTGGAAGCTGGTACAACCACTCTGGAAATCAGTCTGGCAGTTCCTTAGAAAATTGGACATAGTGCTACCTGAGAGCCTAGCTATACCACTCCTGGGCATATACCCCAATGGTGCTACAACATAAAACAAGGACATATGCTCTACTATGTTCATACCAACATTATTTATAATAGCCAGAGGTTGAAAACCACCCACATGTCCTTCAACAGAAGAACGGATACAGAAAATGTGGTAAATTTACATAATGGAGTACTACTCAGCTATTAAAAACAATGTCTTCATGAAATTCTTAGGCAAATGGATGGAACTAGAAAATGTCATTTTGAGTGAGGTAACTTAGTTCAAAAAGAACGCACATGGTATGCACTCTCTGATAAGTGGTTATTAGCCCAAAAGTTTGGAATATATAAGATAGAATTCACAGACTATGTGAAGCTCAAGAAGGAAGACTGAAATGTGGATGGTTCAGTCCTTCTTAGAATGGGGAACAAAATACTATCAGGAGGAAATACAGGGAAAAAGAGTGGAACAGTGACTGAAGGAAAGGCATCCAGAGACTGCCCTACCTGAGGATCCATCCCATATGCAGCCTACAAACCCAGTCACTATTGCTGATGCCAAGAAGTGCTTGCTGACAAGATTCTGATATGGATGTCTCCTGAGAGGCTCTGCCAGGGCCTTACTGGTACAGATGAGATTGCCTGAAGCTAACCATCAGACTGAGCACAGGGACCCCAATGGAGGAGTTGGAGGGAGGACTGGAGGACCCACAATTCCCAGCAACTAAACCACCAACCAATGTATACATAGAGAGACCCATGGATCCAGCCACAATGTAGCAGAGGATGGCATTGTCTGGCATCGATGGGGATTAGAAGCCCTTGTTCCTGCGAAGGTTTGTTTCTCTGGTGTAGGGGAATGTCAGGGTGTTGAGGCAGGTGGGTGGGTGGGTGGATGTAAGGGAGATCATCTTTATAGAAGCAGGGGTGGGGGGATGGGAGATGGGGAAACCAGGAAAGGGGATAACATTTGAAATGTAAATACACAAAATAGCCAATAAAAAATAATAAAAAAAAATTCTAGTCGTCCTTTCAGACACTAAAATGTCACATTTTTTTAAAGGAAGGTATAATGCAGTATTTTTCAGCTTTTGAATGTCTTTGTTGTTAAGGTTTTCATAAGTACAGGTTTCAGTTAAATTTTGTAAAAGTTTGTTTTTGACAGATTTCCAACAACTACTGAAAAACTAGCTCTTGGTCCTAGAAGACCTCTCACCTATGTACAGAAAAACACGCATAAAGCAATTCTCAGCTAAATGATATATGTTGTCTATAATTTTTCTGTCAGTCTTTAATAGTATCTATTTGTATTCTTCTCTCACAGATGAAATGCTATGTCCCTACCCATCATTGAATATAAATATTGTTTTTTTAAACATCTTGGACCCAAATTCATTGGTACTTATGTTGAATAAATTACACTCAAATTTATAATGTGTTGTTTATGCAAGTGTCAATCTTAATTCACTTACATAACATTTGGCTATATTTGTATATATATGACTCATTATTTTCGACAAAAATTGGACATCTACAATTATGATAGAATATAAATCTTTTCAGGTCTCAGTCAGACCAGGTAACTGTTAGAAGAATCATCTTTATCATTAAAATATAAACTAGGAGTTATTTACTTGAATCTGTGCCTCCTCCATGGTGCTCTCAATTGTTTTGCTTGTGTCTCAACTGCTGTCTACGAGGCTTATGCACAACCAATAGCTTGGTTTTCAACTCAGGTTTATTCTCTGTGGCTATGTTAAGTTTTAGAGAGCATTAGATTCTTTTTTATTGGATCTACGAGAAAATAATCTATGTATGGTTATGTTCATCACACTTAAATGATTTGCTAGCTAGGTAGAAAAATGCCATTAAACAATCAGTTAGCTGGGTCTAGAAGGCTCTTTTTTTTTTTTTTCCAGAGCTGGGGACACAACCCAGGGCCTTGCGCTTGCTAGGCAAGCGCTCTACCACTGAGCCAAATCCCCAACCCCTAGAAGGCTCTTGATGTTAGACTGTTGAAGTCACTGTGCTACTGCTCTTAATATTGATTTGGTAAAGTCTAATATTATTCTGGTTGCTTTGTGTGTGTGTGTGTGTGTGTGTGTGTGTGTGTATTCTTCTTAATTCATTGTGAAACTTTTATTATATGATAGGTTATATTGATTGTGTTTCTTGACAGTATTTAGAATCATCACAGAGACAAACTTCTGAGTCTGTCTATGAGAGACCATCTAGATTTTCTCGATTCAGGTTTTGATTGTATTGTTGCTGCTCTTGTTCATAAAGTTCTCAGACGTAGCTCAAACATTTAACTTAAAATTTGTAAAAGTTTACCTTTGACAGCTCTATTACATGCATTACATTGGGCAAGCCTACCCCACCTTCTGGGCTGAATAAAATATAGAAAGCGAGCTGAGGACCAACATCAATCTCTCTGGTTCCTGGTTAGTGATGCAGTGAGCCCAGCAACCTCCATTCTTGGCACCAAGACTTTCCTGCTTTGATGAACTACTCTCTATCTGTGAGCAAACTCAACCCTTCCCTCGTCATGTCGCTCTTGTCATAGATTTTGTTTTTGCAACATAGGTGACCTCATTGTCATCTGGAAATTTCACAACATCCTGTTTTATTGTGATCTTTGTTTCCATTGTTTGGGGATTCATGGCATGCTCTTTCCAGCACTAAAATACATACCTGCCAACTGCAGCAATTTTTTATCTTTCTCCCTTAGAAAACTCCTGCCCGTGGTTTGCTTCTTTTTATTTCATCTTTCTAAAACTTACACTAATCAGTTATGGAAGCTCTTCTGATCCTCTAACACTCTCATCTTTTTTCTGCCATTTTTCATCCTACTGTCATTTTGTTCTACTTTGGAGAAACCATCTTTAACTTTATTTTCTTTTTTGCTGACATTTACAATTGCTGCTATAATATTTCAAATTTTCTACAAACCTTTTCTCTGCGTGCTTGTAGGTTTTACCATTTCCAAATCTTGTTTCGAATGCAAAAATTCTATTTTTCCCTTAATGGGGGCATAATTCTCTAAAGTAGATGCTTTCCTTTAACATCTGCTGTCCGAAATATGGCAGCCCATTACATAGTGTTTTAAGTTCTCCTGCAGTGTCCTACCAAAGTCCAGGATGAAATGCACTGACTGCCTTCAGTTATGACACAATCCAGGCCTCAGCTGGTCTCTTTCAACAGACATCCTTGCTTTTTCCTCATCACTCTTTCCACAATCATCTTATTTTGTTGTTGTTGTTGTTGTTGTTGTGTTAAGCTTCTAACCCATCTGAGTTACAACTTTGCACATGTTGTTTGCATCCTTGATTGACATTGATCCTATTGTAAGCTCTTCACTTGGGGATTATATTTTTCTACCAAAATGATCAAGCTGGAGAGGGGACATCTGATTCTGTCAGATTCCTGAACTTGGTAAAGTTTGTCATGAATGATGACAATGGGGAAAATATCAAAAAAAAAAAAAAAAAAAAGGCAAACTGATCGTGAGATGTTCCCTGAGCCAGGAACAAGCATTGGTCAACCGCAGTGCAGAAGATGTGGGGACTAGAAATGATAATGCAATTGGGATGGAACTCTTACCTGGCTCCTCTGGAGAATTAATATTTATGAAATAGTCTCCTCCTTCGAGGGTTTCATGTCTCTAGCACCTTCATACTCCCTGCCTCTCAGGTCATTCGATTATCTCAAGTTTTGAATTTAAAATAAAAATTACAACACTTCCCATCTTCCCCTTCTCCTTCCAACTCCTTCTATGCCCTACTCACTCTTTTAAATTGAAGGCCTCTTTTTCCTTTAATAGTTATTTTTATACACATGCAAATCAATACATAAATATATAAATAAAATAGGCTAACCATTTGGGTTGGGTAACCAACTAAGTTAGTGATGTTTTTCTTCTCTTCTATCTATAAAGATAGCCATTAGCACCTTGTAGTTAATTGTCTAGGGGTAGGACTCCTTGAGATTCCTCCTTCTACATTAGCATATCTATTAATATTGTACGGCTCAAATCTTAGACAACCAATTGTTGTTGAGGTACCAGGGGTACAGCTTCATCGCCATTTCGAGGAGATATCACACCAAACTTTCTGGTCCTCTGTTGCTTACACTTTTTTCTACCTCCTCTTCCACAATAGGTCATTTGGTAGGAGAGTTGTGTTTTAGACCTGTCAGTTGTGGTTGTGGCCCCTGCAATCTGTTGATCTTTGCATTCTAACCACTTAGGATTCTCTGTCTCCTTTTGTTTTAAAGCGATGATCCCTCTTTGATGAGGGATGAGATCTATATTTATCTGTGGGTATATGAATATGTTTTAGACTGCACTGAAGAAAAATTTTGGTCTAGTAATGTGATGTTACTGGGTTCTTTTCTAAGATCTATGACCCTACCAGCCACAGGTAGTTCAGCAATAGGGACTTAGATCAAATTCTGACATGACAAAGAGCAACAAACAGCAGTAGCCTATTTTATTTTGGGAATGACTTGGATTATCCTAACCAAACAACTGTAAGAGAGGCTTTTCATACCTCCTGCTTGGGATTATGTTAGTTGTTCTTTGCCAGTACAAGTGACATAACTTCATTTATGCTATGTATATATGTATACATGTATGTATGTATATATATATATATATATATATAGTGTGTGTGATTTTAAGCAAATATGAAATAATTTGATTCTTGATCTTCATCTATTATTATTATTATTATTATTATTATTATTATTATTATTATTATTATTATTATTACATTTATCTGAGCCACAAATCCAAGCTCCCGTCCAACTGCAAGGTCTACCACAATGAACTTCTTGACACAGGAGTCCTTGATTGGCATATCCTGCTTTACTTAAGTCTTACATCCCTTCTTGCTTCTAGCACTCCTGGTCCCATCACAGAATGCTTTGCTCCTGTACATTCACGTGACTTCATACTATTTTTCCCTCTCCATCAAGTTTGCTTTCACCCAATCACTGCTCTCCTTGTTGATCATGCATCCTAGATTTAAACATACCCACATGCATCACCCTACCACTAAAAGACTTCATGAAAGTGCTACCTTCTCTAGATGCTTTCTGGCCCTGTTGATGGATAAACCAGTTCTTGATGACTCATAGTCATGTCTCTCCATTTTGCACTTCTTTACTTAATGAAGAGTTCTATTCTTGCTTAGACGATGGGGTAACTTCATACCAAGTAGGCAAAATATCACTTTTCCAAGGTTCTTTTCGGGTTTACTAAAGAAAGAAAAAAGTGTACTACGTATCAACTATGATTAGCAGGTGGAGGATGCTCACAAGGAGCTCACAATGCACTTCACTATCACCCAGATTAACCACTCTTACTAGATTCAGTAGATAAAAATGTAACTTGTTTTCAGTCCTTTTCTTCTAAAGAGCTTCAAACAAGAGAGCTTAGGTTTTTAATTTGCTACTCAACATAGCTACGGATTTGACATGAGAACACAGTATCTCATTTACTTTGTCTTCATGATGAGGCGGCATTTGGCTGACTCTGGCTGTGTCAACGCTTTTAGCAAACCTAGTATCAAATGAGTTGCTCATCTTTGTCCTGCTTAAGTAAAACCATTACATCAGACTGAAAGTAAGTATAATGCATTATGAGGGTAGGAATGTGAGTAAATATGTAACTAGGAGAGTCTGAAGCCCCATCTTATATGATGAAATCTGCTTTTCTACAGGAAGTATTAATTTTATGGAGTGAAGTGCACTCTACATGTTTTTATTTCTGCTTTTCATTTGTGTGTGTTTCTAGCTGAGTTTATGCTGTATGTGTGAAGATATCCATGGGGACTGGAAGATTGAGTTGGATTTTCTGGAACTGGAATTGCAGGCAGTTGTGGGCTGGGAACTGAACTCTTATCTACTGGAAGAGCAACAAGCACTCTTAACCACTGAACCATTGATCTCACTGGCCCCATGAAATCCAGTTAAATAATATCAAATATTGAATACCTTCCCTGCTCCCATTCTTCAGTGTAAACTTGAAATTCTCTATCACCCACAGCAGTCAAGGCCAGCTTAAAATGTTGCTTTCAGTCCTTTCCTCCAGAGAAACGCTGTACTTTTATCCAAATTCATTCTACTTAGTGGCATTTGTAGATTGGTTTTCCCCCAGGGTAGTCATTGATCAAAACCATACCAAAGTGATTGTCTATTCTCCTTCTGCTTCTCCATCAGATCCCAGGACCCAGAAGGCTGTCTTGAAGTCTGGAATATTTTTTTTTGAATTTTGAAGCAGTTATAATGATCCACATAGATGGTGCTATGTTTGTTATATCATTTGCTTTTCAACAAAACAGAGGGAATAGTTGTGCTTTCATCTCACCAAGAAAACAAAGTCAAAAGCTTTTCCCACTGTTGCCTAAGTAGAAAATAGTGTTCCCGAGACCTGTTCTCTCCAATTTCCTATTGAACAAGACATTTCCCAAGCATCAGCTCCCTGGCTCAAGCAATGAGAAGTTATCTCTTAGATCATAAACCTCAGTGGTAATAGTAGAAAATAGCAAAATGGAGCATTGATCGATGCCGTGTTTTGCATACCTTCCTCCCTACCTAAAGCAATGTGTTTTTAGCAAGGCAGTAATAGAGTTGATAGGTGGCTGCTATAGAAAAGACCTCCAAGAAATTTGCCATTATGTCTCTCTCAAGAAGCAACCAAAACAGATTGTTACCAGGACATGCTAAGCTTAAGAAGTGGCAAATGCTCTAATTCCTCACTCTCCCTAAATCTCAACAAGCCTCACCTTGGAATACGATTAGCCACTTGGCTGATGGTGAAGTGTCACCTCTAGACAACTGGAAAACATGGTTCACTTTACTTGAGTGTTCTCTGTGCCTCAGAAAGCCTTTCCCAATGTTCTTGCTCTTAGAGTAAGTAAGAAAATATGACCAGGGGATGGAGAGATGGCTTAGTGCTTGTAGGGAGCGGCTAAAGATGGCGCCGACATCCGGTGATCGTTTGTGGTAAACACCTACAGCGCATGTGTTGGCATACCCCCAGCACCTACAAGGCCAGGGTGATATTCATGCTAAATAGGTTATTTCATACTCCACCAATCCCCAGTGGACAAATTTACAGCCACAGTCTGTTTTGAATATAAGGCAAGTGCCTTTGTTCCTCGGGGTCCCCGTACTATCAATGAAGTGTTCCTGCAATAAAGGCTGATTGAGAAGGATCCAACGGTGTTGCGTCTTCCTTGCCGGTCGAGGTGGGCGCGACAAGTGCTTAAAAGTACTTGCTTATCTTTCAGAAGACCTGAATTTGGTTCCCACCTCTCACATTAGATGTCAGTAACTCCAGATTCATGGGAGCACACACCCCTTTCTATACTCAGAGGGCATCCTTACACACGTGAATGCACAGAGACTCAAACACATACACAAGAATCAATCAATAAATCAGCAAGGTATATTTCTGTGGGCATTTTGTCTGAAGCCTTATTTACTCCTGCTTCAGTTTCAGTTTCCTGGTAAGCGCACCTGGGGTGATTATAAAGTCAGTTCTATGTTTTTCTAGGCACTTGCTTGGTGATCTGTCACCTGCCTCTTGCCTCTTGTATTTCCTGAGAGACCTCACTCCTCTACTTGTGCTTTGGAAGAGAGCCAAACATCTCTGAAAGGGAGAAAATTTCTCTATTAGTTACTTTATGCTGCACCACAGAATACCAAAGTCTTGGTGGCTGAACCAATATATTTGCTTTCTCAGACTTGGAGGCTAGAAATCAAGATCATGATGCCCACATAGTCTTCAGAGTCCTCTTTCTGAAAGTTATGGCTCACCCTCATTCCCAATATCATTAGTTTTTACTCCCTGTGTGACTGCACCCTAATCATCAAAGTTGTATGCACATTATTCTTTTGGTTTAGGGCCCTGTTCATCAGGCCTCAGTTTACCCTAATGACTTCTTTGTAAGCCCAATTCTCATGTCAAATTTTAAGGAACTGATTTGGAATATCAATATCAGAATTTAGGAGGGATACAATGCAGCCCCTAACACCCTAGCATGTTGGACCTGAGAATGTCATGTGTCAAATGTATCAGACTATCTTATAGCCTTGGTAAAAATACTTCAGTTAGCTTCTTCTTTAATAAATCCTTTTGGACTTTTGCTTGTGCCATTCATTCAACTTTCATGGTGGAATGTGTTATAAGAAATAAACTTTCAGAAATTCTCATTGCTTATTCCTACACATACCAGACAAAAATCTCTGAAAGCCATGGGATGATCATTGTGAATTGCTACTGAGTGGGAGAGGAGGGAGATTCATGGAGATCTTTAATAACCACAATCTAAAGAGATCAGCTTCCAAGTGAAAGCAGCTGTGGGCACATCACACATGAAGCTCATAAAAACAGCTACACCCAAATTTGTATTTTTATTCTGCCATCCTCACAGACTGTATCACGTCATGCCTGCATGTCATCTGCTAGTGGGTTCTGACTCTGACCACTTGTGTCACTACTGTCCTTGTTCTCATCCTGGTCCGCATTGGGCTAATTGGCATCTCAGCATCTGTCCTTGCAATTGATTCTCAAACTCACCAGAGTATCTTAGCTGACATTAGTCATGTCCCCCACCCCATCCCCTGACTCATTGCAGGGTTTCTTTCTTATGCACAGTAGAAGTCAAGGCCTTTTCATGGTCTTGGTAGTCCAATACATCTGTGCACTATGACCTCACTGTCCTCCATTTCCACCACTGTCCAATATCCTGTTCCAGAAGAGCTAGCTGAGTTCCTATTGGTCATCTCTAACCTCAGGGCTGTTGCACATGCTTTCTCTATATCACAATTGTAATTTCCTAGATATTTACCCAGCATACACATGCACTTCCTACCAATATTTTCTTTAATGTCACCTTATTAATGAGCCTCTTGGTGAGACACCTATATAAAATCATAAGCAACAAAACAACTTATTTTCCTTAATATAAACTTCATTGTAGGTGCGTTTGCTTGGCTTTCCACAATTTCCACATTACCTACAATAATAGCACACAGTTGGTGATCAATAAATG
The DNA here is from genome assembly GCF_011064425.1 of Rattus rattus. Classification (NCBI taxonomy): domain Eukaryota; kingdom Metazoa; phylum Chordata; class Mammalia; order Rodentia; family Muridae; genus Rattus; species Rattus rattus. The sequence goes on along the minus strand of NC_046164.1, from coordinate 65,744,896 downwards.
CATGTTTGAGGAAACAGATTAATTCAGCTTAAATAGAACTTTTCTATTCTATTATTTTGTGGGTTATGCATTCATTCATTTATCTGTGAGTCTGTGTTCTACACCAAAGACTTCATTCTACAATGTTAACAAATATTCATAACTCTAAATGGAATGAACTTACATCAAATAAATTGAAATACCTTGGGCATTATTAGTTTTTCTTTTGTATTTTTCAATTCCCTACCCTAACCACACCAATAATTTTATTTCAAATAAAATTGCAACTAATACTGGTAGGGTATAACCTCTGTGCTATGCAATTTGCTGAGCACTTTATACATATTTTCTAATTTAATCCTCTCAAATCCTATGAAATATGCACAATTATGATCACCATTTAAAAGACAAAAATGCAGAGACATACCAACCTGTTAGTTCCCCCTCAGTCTCTTGAGCTGCTAAGTGCTAGAGACCATATATCATTTATTTAGGATATATCCCTGAATCAAAATGTTCCCTTTGCTTCTTCTTAAGTTACAATAAAGATAATTTTGAAAGCATAGTAATTCGTGTCAACTGCTTCTAAATATCTAGTCATAAATATCTTTAGGTCTTTGTTATTTTCTTTTGTGTAAGAGGAACAAAACCATTGGCCTTTGAGGCTTCATATTGTAGTGATAGTGATAAAGATCACAATAAAAACAAATACACAGCCAGACAAAGAACACGAAGCACATTTAATGAAAGAATAGCATAATGGAGTGTGCATAAGCAGCAAGATTAGCCCTGGACAGCATCTTTTAGGGTTTGCTCGCTTGTTTAGTTTTGTTTGGTTTTAATTTGATATCCAAAGAATGAAAGGCAGGGCCTGGAGAGATTCAGCAGTCAAGTGTACTTGTTGCCCTCGTGGAAGACTAGAATTTAGATCTCATAACCCACATCAAGGACCTCAGAACTGTGTATAACTCTAGGTCTAGGCGATTAGTGCCTTCTTTTGGCCTTTGTAGGCACCTGTAATCACATGCATCTATCCACATAGACACACACACACACAACATAGACACAGACAAACACACACACTCAAGCACATACACATATTAAAAAACAAAATGAATCTTTAATAAAGAGTAAATATTAGAAGGAGCATCATAGGTCCAGATATGGCATTGTTCCCAAGTGGACTATCTGGTGGATAGGTCTGAAGACAGTAGTAAGTATGGTCTATTTACAATGAGAGCTTGGTAAGCAAGCTATCCTAGGAAAGGTAGCAGTTCGCCAATGCTGTAAGTAGGACAAACAATGGTAAGAAGGTGGGTAGCATCTAAACAATGCAGATCTTTGTAAGGACCAGGGGGACTTGGATTCTGTTCTAAATGTCAGCAACAGAGTTTCAAAGAGGTAGAGGAAGAGATATCTGCTGTCACCCATCACAGAGAACAGCATGACTTGGTCCAGAGTGGATGCAGGAAAACTGGGTGGTAAGGAGGTATTCTGGAGACTTCAGAGGAGCATTGCTGAGAACTGAATGGAAATGAGAAGCCTCTAGGCTTGTGACAGAGACCTCAGAGTTTAGGGTGGGGCATGGTAGGTCTGAGGCATGTGCTAACCCAGCTGTGTCGAAGTTCCAGTCATCCACTGGTGTTCATAGGATTGTTTTGTTTCCAAGATGTCTATAGACACCACGGTTACAGATGATTGGAACGCAAATCCATTTAGCCACTGAGCCATCCCTCTATAGCTCTGGTCCTTTATTTTGAACAAAATCACAGTAGGTAACCTGGATATACAGGCTGAGAAAGGAACAGGTTTAGTATGGAATCTGGCCCGAGTTCTATAGTAAAGACCAAAGACCTATAAATACAGGTCAGGATTAGATTGGCTCATTGAGGAAGAATCCTTTATTCCTTTAAGAACTCTGCTTAAAGGAATGAGGAGATGGGTTAAGCAGTGAATTCCTTACATTTGTAAACACAAGCACTTCTCAAGTTCCATCTGCAAAACAGACTGAAAGGAGCTAAACAAGAAGGAAGACTCAGATGAGAAGGCTTAAATCTCACCTAGAAGGGGCAATAAAATATCCATAGGAGGCAGATGGAGGAAGGGAGCTGGATGGGAAGGAAGCTGGGGAGGGGTGTGTGTGTGTGTGTGTGTGTGTGTGTGTGTGTGTGTGTGTGTGTGTATGGGGTTCAGGATCAGGTGTAGGAGGATGTCCAGACGACCCACGAGAAAGAATGGAAATCTGAAACTGACAGGAGTGTGGAGGTTAGGCGCATCTTGAGGATGTGACAGAGAACTGAGATAGGGGAGGCACCCAAGAATCATGGGGGTGACCATACCTATGGCTCACAGCACTGGGGATGTGGAACCTAAAGAGACCATCTCCTGTAGCCAGGCAGGAAGCCCCATGGGGCAATAAGGAGGCCAACTCACCCACAAAACTTTCAATCTGAAAATTAACTTGTCTATAAGAAACCAGGGACAAAGATGGAGCAGGGACTGAGAGAATGGCCAACCAATAACGGGCCCAACTTGAGACCCATCCCATGGGTAAGCACCAATATTAACGATACTCTGCTATGCTCGCACTGGAGCCTAGCATAAATATCTTCTGAAAGACTCCACCCAGAAACTGACTGAAACAGATGCAGAGACGCACAGCTAAACATTGGATGGCGCTCAAGGACTCTTACAGAAGAGTTGGCGGAAAGATTGAGGGCCCTGGAGGGGATAGGAATTCCACAAGAACACCAACAGAGTCGATTAACCTGGACCCTTGGGTCCCTCAGAGACTGAACCATCAACCGAAGAGCATACACGGGCTGGAGCTAGCCCCCCTCCCCTGCCCTGCATATATATAGCGGATGTGCAGGTTGGTCTTCCTGAACAACTGGAATGGCAGCTATCCAAAAAACTGTTGCCTGTCTGTGTAATATGTTCTTTTGGCTGGGTTGCTTTGTCTAATCTCAGAAGGAGAGGATGTTCCTAACCCTGCAGATACTTGATGTGCCCTGGTGGTGAGGGATGGAGGTTTGGGTGAGGGCAGGGGTGGAGGCGATTTCCAGGGGATTCCTTCACCGTCTCAGAAGGGAAAGGGTGGGGAAAGGGGCAAAGGACTATGGGAGGGACTGACTGGGAGGAGAGGCAGTGAGTGAGATGCAAAGTGAATACATTTTTTTTTTAGAAGAAAGAAAACAACAATCAAAAAAACCAAAGCAAACAAACAGAAAAGCCACAAGGACTTGACAATTATGATTAACCAGAATCCACCTAAAAAGAGCTGGGTATGACGGCATGCACTTATCAATACCAGCAATGGAAAAGTAGAGACAAAACCATACGTTTACTGGCCAGCCAGTCTACCTCCTTGACAAGTCCAAAGATGGTGAAATCTGGTCAAAAAAAAAATTGTGGGTGGAGCCTGTAAAACAATAACCAAGTGTTGCTTGGACAGTGACCACGACCCTTGTGGGTGGGGGTAAGAAGGCACAGAGTGAAGGACACCGACTCTGGGAGCTGGGCAAGTAGAAAAGCAGATTCATTTATTGCATCAACTGGGCAAACCTTTATAGGCCCCTTCCAGCATCACATTGGTTCTCGGGGCTAGATATGACCCTGTCTTTTCCTCAATGGCTTGCTCCATCATTGTCTCTAGCCATGCCAGCACAAGCTAAGTTGCCTCAGGGAGGAAATGTCAGCAACAGATATGCCGGCACTGTGGCTGGGCCTGCTTGGCTAAGTTTCTCCTACAATCAAGCTTGTCTTACAGCATCTAAGGAATGTATGTATTCATGTACCCAGCACCAGCAAGACCCAAGTCATGGATGGAGCCTGAGGTTGTGTTATAGCTTCTATAGGATTCATGATTTCATGTACAAAGAGACGAGATGCCTGAGATCCTTGACATCCTTTGCCAGTCAAGGATCACCTTGGCTGACACACTCTCCCATCTCTCCTCCTGCTTCTTCAGACAAAGCTGTGGGGAGCTGTTAGCAGTAAGTTCCTTACAGACATCCAGCTGAGCTTTATACCAAAGCCATTATCTCTTTATTTTGCTCCCCAGGATGCTGGCTCACAAACAAGGAGCACCCACAAGTGAGACAGTGCCCTGCTTTTGTCTGCAGTCTGCTGTATAATGTGTTTTCCTTCTTGAGGGTGATGGGGATATTGATGAATCTCCTGTATACGATGAAGAGGGCAGGGCAGGCCAGTCACAGATTCCATTAGACACCACCCGTGAGGTCAGCCACCAAGCAAAGCATGCTGATGGATTTAGCTCTAACAGCCAGGTATTCAGAATCAGGTGCAAGCTGGCAGGCAGGCAATTAATGTTTTACACACAGGTATTTGGGGTATTAATAACACACTGAACATAAAACGCACCTAGAAAGCCTCAGAGTTCCATTGAAAAGAGAACGGCTGAGAGCTGTTTCCAAGGGGTGAAAGCAGCTCCTGGGGGCTCGGGATTAATTACAGGAGATCTATCACTCTCATTACCACAGGAAGTGGTAGCGGCTATTATTTAATTGGAGAGGTTGTTATTTAATTTCTTTTATATTCTGAAGAGCAATTAACAGAGTCAAGAGAGGTAGGCTTTAATGCTAAAACTTTCCCTCAGTGCTCCAGAGCTCTGGCTTACATGATGGCTAAGGCATAAATTTTACCATGCTTCCTCCAGGTGGAACCTGGATTCTTAACCCAGGTTCCCAATCTTGGTTTCTGCATCTCTCTCTTTTTTTTTGCAGTTTCTCCTTCGAGAAACATAGCACCTAGTTTCCAATTTTCACATGTTGCCCAGTCTCTTTCAGAATTTTGTAGTTCTAGAGGATTCTGTATTGAAGCCCTTAGGCTTAGTGTGGTTAGAAGGCTTTGTGTAGAGACTTACAAATCAGCATATACAAACAAAACAAAACAAAACAAAACACCAAAACAGTTGGTCAAAAGGAAGGCTGGAAACCCCTTGGCTGAGGGCAACTAAAATCTTCCAGTGGTGCTAGCCAAAGTACACAAGATGACCAGTTATTTCAGGACAATCAATAGTCCAATCTTGGAGTTCTTAGTGTTGTTAATGAAAAATTTCAAAAACAGACTCACAAGGAAACTGAAGGACAGTTGTTGTTGTTGTTTTGTTGGGTTTTTTGAGTGTAAAAGGCAAACCCCAGGGCAAGAATGTTATAAATCTTGGCAAAAGCTTAAAAGAGGAAGAGGAGGAGGAGGAGGAAGAGGAGAAGGAAGAGGAGGAAGAGGAGGAGGAAGGGGAGGAGGAAGAGGAGGAGGAAGAGGAGGAGGAGGAAAGGAAGGAAGGAAGGAAAAGGAGGAGGAAAAGAGAAAGAAGAAGAGGAAGAAGTTAGGATTGAAGGTCAGTCATAGGCTACACAAGGAAGCACACGGTAGGAAGAGGAGTTTGAGAGAAAGAATGAAACCAAAGAGTTAGGAATGGTGTGCTTACGGAAGAGAAAGAAGAGAAAGTTAATGCTTTCCAGAGTCCTGCCTCAACAGACCCAACAAAACTTCATGTGACTCCCTGTGACTATAGCAGAAGACAGGGTTTCATGGAAAAGTACCTGATCTCCTTAAAGGGATAATTATTCAACCTAACATCTTTAGCACGATTATACTGCTCTCAACATCTTGATGGGTAATTCTTTAGCAGGGTGATGGATCTGCCCAACTGGAATGTCAGGTCTCCAACCAGGCTGGAGATTAGCTTTCTCTAAAGACCCTCGAACAATGCTACTGTAATGAAGTGGTTCATTCTAACACTAAAATGTACCTCCTGAGCAGCTACCAATAAGCCATGCTGGCCATGAAATTGTGTCTAGAGTCACATGTAAAAGGGCACATGTAGAAAATCTATAAGTGTGTGCTATGTAAATGAACCTACGCCCTCTGTGACATAATATCCCGGATCCTTTGTGCAGTGGGGCTCTTTGTGTTCCTGAAATACCTCTCTGCTGGAAATGTAAGCATGTTTAGAAAGTTTATCACTTCGCTTGCTATGATACACATGTCTCTCTTCAGTTCTTCACTCTGGGACACAAGGTTCTGGTGTGCAAGAAGTACACCCATTGAACATAACATTTGTTTTTTATTGGATATTTTTATTTAAATTTCAAATGTTATCCCCTTTCCAGGTTTCCTCTCCAGAATCCCCCTATCTCATCCTCCCCTCCCCCTGCTTCTATGAGGTTGTTCCCCGACCCAACCACCCACTCCACCTTAACATCCTGGCATTTTCCTACACCAGGGTAATGAGCCTTCACAGGAAAAAGGACTTCTCCTCCTATTGGTGCCTAACAAGGCCATCCTTTGCTACATATGCAGCTGGAGCCATGGGTCTGTCCATGTGTATTCTTTGGATGGTGGTTTAGTCCCTGTGAGCTCTGCTTGGTTGGTTGTTGTACTTATGGGGATGCAAACCCCTTCAGCTCCTTCAATTCTTTCTCTAACTCCTCCATTGGGTACCCCATTCTTAGTTCAATGGTTGGCTGCTAGCATCTGCCACTATATTTGTCATGCTCTGGCAGAGCCTCTCAGGAGATAGCTATATCAGGCTCCTGTCAGCATGCACTTCTTGGCATCAGCAATATTGTATGGGTTTGTTTGCCATATATGGGCTGGATCCCAGGTGGAGTAGTCTCAGTATTGTCTTTCCTTCAGTCTCTACTCCAAATGTAGTCTCCATATTTCCTCCTGTGAATATTTTTGTTCCCCCTTCTAAGAAGGACTGAAGCATCTGTACTTTGGTCTCCCTTTTTCTTGAGCTTCATGTGGTCTGTAGATTGTATCTTGGATAATCTAAGCTTTTGGGCCAATGTCTACTTTTCAGTGAGTGCATACCATGTGTATTTTTTTTGTGTTTGGTTTACCTCACTCAGGATGGTATTTTGTAGTTCCATTCATTTGCTGTGAATTTCATGAAGTAGTTCTTTTTAATAACTGAGTAGTACTCCATTGTGTATATGTACCATCTTTTCTGTATCCATTCCTCTATTAAGGGACATATGGCTCTTCAGCTTCTGGCTACATTCATTTTAACCTATGCCCTTTGACTCACCTCTTAAAAATGTAAATGTTTAGATTCTAAACTGCATGTCTGAATATTTCTTCTTTGATAATTATAGAACATCCTTTATTGTGGTTCTTATGGTCCCCAAATTATCTTCCATTCTGATACTTGAGAAAACCATAGAACTTTGAAAGATTAGAAAATGACAGAGAATTCATAAATTGTATGTATGTATATGTGTGTGTGTGTGAGAAAGAGAGAGAGAGAGAGAGAGAGAGAGAGAGAGAGAGAGAGAGAGAGAGAGAGAGATACAGAGACAGAAACAGAGAGGAAGAGATACACACACACACAGGGTGTGTTGTCTGTGTATGTGTGCTGGTGCACTTGCCTATGATGACTCATACAGAGGCCAGATGGTGATAATATAAAGATATCTTAGTCTTCCTCAATTACCTCTTCATTGTTTTTGAGATAGGGTCTCTCACTGAACCTGAAACTTGTGGTCTTACCTACACTGACTGACCAGTAAGCTCCCAATGGGCTTACGTATTTCTGAATAGGTACAGGTATGGGGGGGTCATCCTTGGCTTTTCACAGTGTGATGGAGATCCAAGTTCACATACTTATGTTGGCATAGCAATCTCCTTACCCATGGAGCAATCACCTGACCTTAGAGCATTTCTAATTCAAATCTCTTTTACTCTTAATTACAACATCAGAAACAAAGGTTGAATGCAAAAAGTGACCAGTCCATAATTATTGAGCTTGGTAACTGATGGTGGAATCCATAATCAGGACTTTCTCATTCCCAAAATACAGTTCATTGTTTGACTAGAGGAATGCATCCTGAAACAGAGATGAACAACTTTAGGTCACAGAATCTCAAACTTTCACGTTCATGTAACTTTCAGAGGGACCTTATTAAAATGCAATTGCTGGTTCAGTGGGTCTGAACTATAAAGCCCGAGACTCTAGGTTTATAACAAGCTCAGGGTGATGTGAGTGCCTCTGGGTCACAGTAGCTCTTTCAATATAGGAATTTAGGAAAGATTTAAGAAAAGATGGATGTGCACTAGAATAGTATGACCCTAAAAGGGATGCTTAAGTGTTCATCTACACTTCCAGAATTTATTCTTCCTTTACTGACACTACCTAGCATCTTTTCATTGAGCCAATATCCTCCTCTATCACTTCATACCACTTATAATGGGCCCTCAGTTTTAGCCAGTCCTTTTTGCCAAATCCCTGGGTGTTCTATAGATCTAGGTATTGCTAGATCAGGTTGGGACAAGATGTAGGTCTATGCTCCAAATGTGGGCTTGGGATAAGGCACCACATTTGATGCAAGTGCTGCCTTTTTCTCCAGATGTGAGTTAGGAATATACATGGGCCTGGGGTACAATGTGGCTCTGAGATACAGGTGTGGGCTTCATGGTCTAGAAGGGTATGAGCTTGTGATGCAATCTGAGTTGTGTTCACAATGAACATATAACACCGGCCATGTATATCATAAGTATACCAAAATTTACTATTATTATTGAAAAGCATTACTTCCCTGTTTTGCTGGACACACATAAAAGTACACATAGCCTACACTAAGAATAGCCATAACATTTTTCCAAAAGTACACCCTAAGCGCAAATCCAGTATTAGGAATACAGTTGTAGGAGGGAATTTGGTTCCTATACCTTGGTTATACTGAAAATCTACATCCAGATGTGTCTGATGCCTCAGACCTTTCTATTTTATGAACCAATAAAAATCCATATTTTTTCTTGAGCTGTCATGGTTATTCTGATTGTCAACTTGACTACATCTGGAGTTAATATCAACACAAGTGACTTGGATTTCTGTTGATAAGCCCACTCTTTCACTAGAGCTTCTTTTTATTTTGAATTCTAGAATATAGTGAAGAATAGCTGAGACATTCAGTCTTGTAATTGACCAACCACTGGATTCTTGGACCTTCCATTGTAGACTAGTTGAACCATAGCATATAAACCAATTTAATAAGTCATATACAAGCAGTCAGAAGAGCGTTGGCTGCTATAGCATCTGTTTATCATGAAAAGATTTGTTTCAATATCTTCAGAGATAGAGAAAATGGTTAGTAAACTGTTCACAATCCTTGGATCCTAGGAATTAGACATCTACATGCCTTTCAGAAAAAGCTCACTAATTACAGCTATGTAAAATTCCCCATTTCTGAGCTTTCATTCCTCTATTGTAGTATACAGAGTCCCAAGGACAGTCTGCTTTGTATAAGGGGTCCACAAAGGAAGGTCCTTTCTACACTATAACCCTTCTTGAGAAAGACTCACCTTACTGAGCATGCTTGGTTTCAGATGCTGCCCTTTTATAACATGAACACCTAACTTTCTGCCCTCAGACTCTCCCCTGATACATCTGGAAAACTCGGGAATGCTATCATTAGCTTGCACTTGCACGACCAAATAAGATGTGTGAACAGACTTGGAGGCTTTTAAGGCAGTTTCTTTCTTTTCCCATTTTGTTATCTAGACCTTTGACTTTTGCCTTTCTGGCACATCATACTACTTCCAGAGGCTGGCATAGGTTCTGGTGCCTATCAGATAGGTAAGTATGAATTGCTTCTTCTGCAAATATTACCTCTTTGTCCCTCAATGTCCCATTTGTTGAAATACAAATTCAGTCAACCGTGAGCCTTCAGGTGCAGAGTGTGTTTGTCAGGGTCGGGGGAGGAGGAGGAGGAGGAGGAGGAGGAGGAGGAGGAGGAGGAGGAGGAGGAGGAGGAGGAGGAAGAGGGGAGGAGGAGGAGGGGAGGAGGAGGAGGAGGAGGGGAGGAGGAGGAGGAGAAGAAGAAGCAGAAGAAGAAGCAGAAGAAGAAGAAGAAGAAGAAGAAGAAGAAGAAGAAGAAGAAGAAGAAGAAGAAGAAGAAGAAGCAGAAGAAGAAGCAGAAGAAGAAGAAGAAGAAGAAGTAGAAGAAGAAGAAGAAGAAGAAGAAGAAGAAGAAGAAGAAGAAGAAGAAGAAGAAGAAGAAGAAGAAGAAGAAGAAGAAGAAGAAAAGAAGACAAAGGCAATGAATTTGTTTCTGAGCTGGGAGTTATGATGATATTACCCATGATTCTGTCCTTGGATTCAGCTACAATCTCGGCCAAAAATGTGACTCTTTGAACCTCAGGCCTTCCTTTCATCATGCATCCATAACTGTTCACTTCTGCATACGAAGGCTTATCAATAAGGTGTGAGACAACACCGAAGAGCCATTTGGAAAAGGGAGGAAGCTTCTCACCCAAAACGCATGAGGCAGAGAATACATCAATCCCACTTTGCTGTCCAGCTGGTGTCTAAACATTGTACTGCTGAGCTAAGCACATTGAGACAGAGCAAAGGGTACTCCTCAGGGTTACGCCATTTCTTTGCTTTAATTTGGGAAAATAGCATCTCAGGATGTAGCTGTGTGCCTTCAGGGTGGTGGCTTGGGGCCCCAAATCTCCTGCACACTATTTCTGCATAGGCTTGTGGGTTTACAGTGCCCATGAAGAGATGCTCCGTGGTTCTGCAACCCAACCCTAACCCAGGTCACATGTCCTGGGAGAGGCAACTCACCTCTTTCCTCACTAGACTCTTCTCTGAAGTAAAATGGAGAAAGTGTGAGAGAAAGCCTCAGTTGTATGTATTTTGGAATAAAAATCAAACCAAAAGGGCTAGCAAGAAGCTGTATGTTAAGGCATACAGAATATGGCTGAGGAACCCAAAGGACTGAGTCACAACCCTCACTCTATTAATAATGAAACACTCTCCCCATTGGCCTCTGTTCATTCCTGTCTCTCTATAATTAGATGTAAAATGTAAATTAGACTCTATAGCTCTCCTGCTTAAAAGTCTCAAAAATTTTCCCCTTACATTGGTGTCAATTCCCAACTCTGTAGCTTCCTATACTTCAAACTGAATGTATTCCATCTTCTCCTTGAGCCCAGCAGCCTTTTGCGCACCACAGGTCTTCAGGTCTTTGTATCTTCTTTCTCAGAACTCTGCATGATCACATCTCTCCTCACACAGGTCCTCGACACTTCTATTACTTCTTTCAAGATGGCTTCTCTGAAAAGCCCAGTGTAACGCAGGACTATCCTCCCCTCTGATAGATCATTTTGCAGCCTCCATATCCTCACACAGGGCTTTTCCTTTGTTAAAGTTTCTTGTTTACTCACTTGCTGTTCATTTTCAATTTGTCTATTTCCCTCCTGATGTGCTCTGTACATAAGAGATGCTCAGTAAATAATGTCTAGCTTCTTGGGTGGTCGTGCATGAATTACTTAATCCCCTTAGGTCTCAGCTTCCACATTTAAAACTGAAGATATTAGACAAGAGGATCCCTGAATATGTGAATTTTCTACCCTGTAGCTGAATTTGTGAGTTAGAATTGGCATAGAGGAAACTACAGTTTGTGGGTGAGACAAAGGATGAGCTCTTGAGGCGCCAAAGCTGATTAGCGATGTGAAGCTGAATGAGAAAAACATAGCTGTAACTCTCATCAAGTCCACAGTTATTGACTGTCAATGTGTTCAGATTTCACAAAAGGGAAATGCCATTCTGTTAGGTGATGGCTAAGAGGACATCATAGAAGAACAGGTGTTTACAGTGGACCTTGAAAGGTGAGCCCGTTCAAGACAGTTCTGTTCTTTTAAATTTTACCTTGATTATTTTAAGATCATCCTCCCTTATCTCTGGAGTTGGGGTAAAGGTAATATAAAGAACTGGAGATTCAACAGGGACTCTTGAGGACAGGAAAAGTGATTGTTCAGACAGAATGTGGATACCCATTTCAGTTTTAATTATGTGTTATATTGAAATATATTTGAAACACTTAGACTAAAATGATCACTGTTTGGCTGAATTTAAAGTTAAAGTGAGCACACTTCATTTTTATTCAGAAAAGCTGACAATGTTAATTCCAGGACATCAGATGACAATATCAGTATTGCTTAGCACTGTGTCTGCCATAGGATTCAGAGTCGAGTCCCAAGTTCATCCTGAGATTATGGAACATGCATTTTGTTGGTCTATAACCTACCAGGGTTAACTCTGAAGCGAGAGGTATATATATCTTTCCTGTGCTGAAGGAGAGCTTACTCACTGCCTGTTGTGTCTTTATTGGTTCCTTTTCAACTCTCGTAAGAACCCCACTTTTGTTTGACATCTTATGTGGTCATCTTTCCACTAAATGACTTGTTGTCGCTTACTGTCTATCCACTATGCAAGGACTGAATTTATATCCTAGTGGAAATAACACATCTAAGTGTCCCCAACACTGGTCATCATTTACCTTAAACTGTGATATCAGATTGCCAAATGCCAAGAGCCCACCACTCTGCTGTAGTTTGGTGTTATCACACTTTGACCTCCTTTATTGTCTCCATATATTAACTGGGAGAGTGACATAGGCAACACTTAATCCACTGTCCTGGGTGGATAGTATCACCTACTTCTATTCCAATATGATTCTTCTTGGAGACTCCCAGCTCTTTCCTAGATCCCATTCAGTACCAATAGAAACGACAGAGCCCTTCCTGCTCTTTTTCCTATTATCTCTTCTCCAGGTACTGTGAGGATGATGGCTGTTTTTTCTTTCTTCCCATGGAAGACCAGGGTCTAGCATGCAGCATCTGCCAACAATATTTACTGGATGAAGCAAAGAGTGTCAACAAAGACATACAAAATAATACCTCCAAGAAGACGAAGGACACCAGAAAAGCTTATCAGTCTTTAGAACCCCTGAGCATCGCGGTGAATCTGGTTCTGTTAGACGCATCCCACTGAGCATTGTGGAGAAAGCAGCTGAGAGGTCTCATTTCTCCCTTCTCCACATCACTAAATCCACATGGCCAATTCTGAGATCCAGAAGGTCTCCTCTGTGAAGATTTCCTTTCATACTGAGTTAGGAACAGAAGTAGTGATATCAGCCACAAACCAAAGAGCAAGCCAGTCTCTACATGCTGGTCTCCTACTGTGAGTCATTCAGGTTTGTCCCTCAGAGAAAATGCTCCTGTCACATTTTATCCCCTGTGCCCTTAAAAATTGGTAACATCGAACAAGTAAATTGATGCAACTTCCTGTACAATGGGCCAGCATATTTTCCTAAAAGGGAAACCCTCTTGTTCATTGTTCAAATGCCCCCAAAGGCAGACTTACTTCTTAAGTGGTTTGGAATCCCATAACTTATCCCAGGAGCCAATAACATTTGTTCTGAATTCCAGTGTGCCAGGAAAGTGGAACCTGTTAGCTTAAAATGTGTGTACATGTGTATGTGTGGGTGTGTGTATATGTGGGTGTGTCTGTGTGATCAATATGATATTACAATGTAATAATAATGTATAATTAACAGCATTCCATTAGCCAGAAGTGAGAATAAGAAGGCATAAAGAGTATTCATTTAAAGGTGGACAGAGCATGGCTGAGGTGGAATCACGCTGAGGACAGCAGCGGTTTTATGATGTTTATTTTCAAGAATTTTCTCACTCATCTCTTGGACTAATATCTGCTGAGGTTTTTTATTATGAGCTTATTTTCTGGATGAGAATATTGAAATTCAATGAATTTAAAACTATATACAGCCACAAAACTAATTAGCAACAAAATCCAAGTTCAAGTTCAAATAACTGTGACATAAATACACATTAAATGAATGTAATCCAATGAACTTATGTCTTATGTCCACTATCTGTGAAGTGTTTATACTAAATGATCACTATGAATATTTTCAAATTTAACCATCTTGGTTCTCCAGAGACAGAGGCAGAAAAGGATCAGGAGTCTGAGGCAACCATGGGTTACAGAGCAAGACTGTCTCAAAGAAAACAAAACAAAACACAAACAAACAAAAACTCCCACAAAGAATAAATAAACTAACCAATAAAAAGAATAGCAAAAGCCCAAAGGATTAATTCATGAGGTTATTTGACAAATATCTATTCAGACAAGGCAATTGAGTAGGCACTCAGGAAAATGGCAAGCAAAATCAATACATACTCTGTCTTCATGAAACTTACTATTTAATCAGAAGCAGATGAGAAAGCGAACAAGGATCCATTGTCAGTAGTGTTTTGCCAGAGAGACAACCAGGCTTCCCAAGAAGAAGCTAAACAAGATGAGTAACCAGAGCATGGAAGCCAGAAGAGGGAGCAGAACTGACAACGAATATCATCAACTACAGAAAGACAAGTCAAAACAGAGGCTTGGGGAAAAACATGGACTAAGTTATGGAGGTTAGTGTCAACACATCAAGGAACTGGGCTGTGTGTTTTTGAAAGTCAGAAGGACCATCTGGGTAAACAGAATAAAGATGGGCACAAGTAGATGTAGAACGTCTGTGCTTTTGAAGACAGGGTAGCCTGTCTTGCTTCAGTTCTCCTACTGTAAATGAAGGTTTAATACAACCTATCTCCTTAGAGTCACAAGGAGAATTCCCATCATGCTAAGCAGAGGCTGTGTGGCCTCAGAAGTCATCATTGTTATTTTCATTTTAGTCCAATCACTATCATGATCCTCCTAGGTTTATGACACCATAAACTACTTACCATACTATGTGGTTAAGGAGTTTAAGACAGTTGAGAGACTAAGCATCCCAACACAACTGCAAGATTTTCAAATAGAGCAGTATTTAGAACAACTCACTGGTCAACTTCTTCTATATCTTACCTACAGTGAAGGCTTTCAGGCTTGTTAAAGTGATTCAGAGAATATAGTTATATCTTTGCCTTGGCTACAGGATTACATGGGGAGGGTCCCAGGAGAGGAACCAAACAGGAATATAGGGAGATAAGAATAGAAAATCATAAGTCCCCAGGATGTCAAGAAATATGTTACTTGGGTTCCAACAGATGTCTCCTCATAATGAATGCTTCCAAAAACAAGAATGGGTATAAAGATGTTTGGGTACCTGATTCCACTGTTATACCATAACCTCCAGGGACAGGTTTCCATGGAACTGAGTGCCAGGCACCACTTAGAAGAATTGTGTTAGTGAGAAGACAACAGCACAGCTTTCTGTCACCGCCTATGTGCCACATATGTTTACATTTGTCAATAGTCACCAAGCCTACTCTTAAACAGATCAAAAATAACATGGATTAGATACTAATAAAGCAAATACTAATAACGAAAGCCAGGCACAATGGTGTGTACCTGTAATCCAGGCAATTAGGAAGTTCAGAAATGAAGATCTGGGGGTTCCAGAACATCACAGGTAATGTGGTACTTGTTCTAGACAGACAGATGGTCCTAAACAGTCAAGCGACAAATAAACAAACCAAGTACCAAAGGCTCAGAAAGTAATGTCTGAGTTCAAGTTCTGGCTTATTCATCAGTTTGGCTTTGATGTGGTTTTCCTGTCTCTCAGTCTGTCATTCTCTCTCTTTTTATCTCTGTCTCTCTGTCTCTCTGTCTCTCTGTCTCTCTCTCTCTCTCTGTCTCGAGAGAGAGAGACAGACAGAGAGAGAGAGAGAGACAGACAGAGATAAAAAGATAGATAGAGAGAGACCTCACTACTAAGAATTACATGGCCCCTTCCTGCCATGTCTGGCTTCCTTTTTAATATCTGTGCTGCTCTGTTCTGAAAGTAGGAGAAGATCTCCATGCATGGAAAAAGAAACTATGGTTAGGCCAGCATCCGAATCACTCTTTCTAACTAGCAAATGACATCAGTTCTGTAAATACACATTTGGAATTGTCAGAGACAGCATTACAGGGCCGGTCTGTGGGAATATATAGGCTATCATCTTTCAATAGCTCTGGGTTGTCTACAGAGGTATAACAGCCCCAGGCACAGGAGGTTGGTGGTGAGAGTTCATATAGAAGCTCTATGGCTGGTCTGGATAGAAGAGTCAAAAGATGGACTACCTAAAGTCTACAAAAGCTTAAGCCCTTTTTCCTTTTCTGTGTCCATTGAGGTAAATACAAAACATACAAATTCTAATTCTTTCCTGGTCTGCTAAGGAGGGGAACACCCATGTCTGACAGAGAATGAATGGTTGTGAGTCCGTTCTTACTGGTTACTGGTTCTGTCACTGTGAAAAACTCACTCAACTTCTGTGATAATCATGATCTACAAACTGTGAAGCAATAGTCGCACAGTCCCACTATACCTAATGTGGTACCCAGATTAGTGGCACTTACATCATCTAGAAACATTTAGCTGGACAGTCTTGGGTTACACTCTAAATTTGCTTACCCAAAAATCCCATCTTGTCAAAGGCCAAGGTACCCTTGAGACTGTCAATGTTGCAGATGTCTTATATGAAGCTTCGTTTCTCTCAGCACCACTTGTACCATAATGATCTGTAGAGTGGGTGAAATGTAGATTCCCAACACAAGTTAAAAAAAAAGTCCAGTGGAGACCATGAAATTTGGACATTTAGCTGGCCATTCATTTATGATGAAGGAAGGTTACAATCTAATTCATTGTGTATATCTGGGTTTAAGCTTTTATCCAGGAAATAGGCTTGAATGATTGAATACCTCTCTCCCTATTTTGCTGTGTCAAAAATTAATCCAAATCCAAAGTTTGTCTATAAACTATAAAGCTTAATTCACATGCAAAAGAATAGTTCACACCTCTGTGAAGATTGGAAACAGGGTGAGATTGATGCCTGGTACGAAGACAAGTGATGGGAAAGAATGTCGATGGGAATGTGGAAGAAATAAAGCAGAAATGAAATCAGGCTTTAAGATAAATGTGTGTTAGGTTGTGTATGTGTGTGAGTTTTAGATAGGTAGATAGATAGATACATAGATAGATGATAGATCGGTAGATAGATACAGAAAGACAGAGACAGAGAAATGGTGAGATGCCCAGAAACAGAGAGACATAGAAAAACAGAGACAGAGAAGAAGTGGAAGAGGAAGAGGAGAGAAGGCAGAAAGAAAGAGGGAGGAAAGAAACAAGAGAGAGAGAGAAGGGATGGGAGGAGCAAGATGGGAGTAGAAAATGGGGGTGGAAGGGAGAAAACCAAGAATAAATCAAAGATGTTGGAGCAATGAAGGCAGTCGAGTAAGTCATACAGCACACATTCTCAGAAGTCCTATGTGCAAGACTATACTAAGAATGGCCATCTAAGGATACATTTGATTTTAAAGCCCACTAAAATAAACACTTAATCTTAATGAGGCATGTTATGAAGAATCTGTTTTCATGTTTAGTGTTTAATACCCGGAAGGAGTGGAAGCTGATGGAGGGCAACTTTGGTGAGTGTGGACACTGCATTTCCTAAGAAGCCAGCTTGCTAAGCAGGCAATCTGAGATGAGATGCTGTAGGACAGGAAACCAAGTCTGGGTTTCCTTTCCATTTTCAAGTACTTGGGCAGGAAACATCATCTCCAGCTTTCCATGAATCCTCTGTTCTTTAGTTCATTCCACAATTCTCCCATTTCAAAGGCTAGACGGCAAGTATCCCACCCCCCGTTCTTCTGAAACATTTAGGGCATCCTCTTTCCCTGTAACTGGACTCAATGCATTAGGGCTCACTCCTTTCTCCCTCCTTCACCAGCATCTCACTTTGTGGAACGTTTACAAGTGATTTTGACATTTAAGTGACCCTTTAAAAGTGATTCAGCAGGGATCAGAAGTAGGTTGTTAGGATTGATCGACAGTGCCTGCTTACAAGGAAGTCCACTGTGGTATTGGAAGAGGGATATCCCAGAGGCCCCCAGAAGTCAATGGGGATGACGTTAGCTGAGACTTATAGTAGTAGGGATATGGAACCTGAAAACGTCATCTCCTGTAGCCAGGTAGGAACCCTAATGAAGAAATAAGGACACCATCCCACTCACAAAACTTTCAATCCAAAACGTATCCTGTCTACAAGAAATTAAGGGACAAAGTTAGAGCAGAGACTGAGGGAATGGCAAACCAATAATGGGCCCAACTTGAGACCCATCCTATGGTCAAGCATCAATCTCTCACACTATTAATGATACTCTGATATGCTTGCATATGCTAGCATAACTGTCCTCTGAGAGGCGCCGCCCAGAAACTGACTGAAACAAATGCAAAGACCCACAGCTAAACATTGGATGGAACTCAGAGACTCTTATGGAAGAGTTCAGGGAATGATTATGGGCCCCAAAGGGGATAGGAACGTCACAGGAAGACCAACAGAGTCAACTCACCTGGATCCTTGGGACTCTCAGAGGATGAACCACCAGCCAACCAGCATACATGGGCTGGACCTAGGCCTCCTGCACATATGTAGCAGATATATGGCCATGTCTTTACGTGGGTCCCTCAACAACTGGAGTGGGGGCTATCCCTGATTCTGTTGAATGTCTGTGGATCCTACTCCCCTATCTGGTCTGCCTTATCTGGTCTCAGTTTGAGAGGATGTAGATAGCCCTGCAGATACTTGATGTGAACTGAATGACTGGATACTGGGGACTGGGGAGACTTTCACCCACTCAGGAGAGAGGCAGGGTGATGACAGGAGGGACTGTGTGTGTGGGAGCACTATCAGGAGGTGAGGGGCAGCGATCAGGATATAAAATGAATTTTGAAAAGTGAAGGAAGGAGTAGAGACCATTAGGATAGTTATACAGTGAACATCAATAGGAGGAGAGGCACTTGGTCTTGTGAAGGTTTGATGTCCCAGCACAGGGGAATTCCAGGGTGGGGAGGCAGGACTGGGTGAGTGAGTCCAGGAGCACCCTCATAGAAGCAGTGGGAGGGGTATGGGATAGGAGCTTTCCGGTGGAGAGCTTGGGAAGGGGATAGCATTCGAAATGTGAATAAATAAAATATTCAATTAAAAAAAGAGAGAGATATAGTCTATCTACTCTAAGGTAATGAAGAAGTTCACTGTAAAGACTCCAGATTCGATCTCAAGACCTCAAATTCTCCCCTGTCCCCATGAAAGCTTCAAGTGCTATTTAAAAGAAAAAAGAAAAAAAAAAGGTGTCCCAACCCCAGAAACAGCTGGCCACATCACCCTCTAAAATTGTCACTTGAGAAACAAAGCAATCAAAACAGTCCTCTTCCATAGACAAGTATCTCAGAACAGAGCTTTAAACAGACCAGCCTTTCTTATTTGTCTTTCTAGAAAAAGTATTCTTATACCAGCCGACCCTGCATGCAAACTATCAATGAATGCATGAGTCTCTTTGAGCAAGCTTTGAGCATTATTCTCTGCATGCCTGAGTTTCTGTCTATAAAATAGAGATCAAAATAGCTACCTTTCAGAATTACTGAAAGGATGCCAATCTCCCTGCATAGGATTTAACACAAAGTAGGCAACTTATACACTCTGCTCTGCCTACATGGCAGCTTGGACCATCTCTTGCAGGATTTTGCCCAGGACATTTTTTCTTGCAATTCTGAGCTTGTTCCATTTCTCTTTGTTAACCCCTTACATTGTAAAATTCAGAAGGAGGGCCACCTATTTTAGCATTCAGGAATGCCCACCCTATAAACTTAAATAATGTCCTCACATTGGAAACAAGTACATCCTACTTCCCCAAGGGGAACATCATTGATTTGCCAAGAATCTGATCAGATGCTTGCTTTGCCCGTGGCATATCATTTTGAAGTGATTTTATGTGAGAGATCACATTATATTGATCTGATGGGATAACGGAAGCCCAGAATATTAAAATGTTTAAGTACAGAGACAAACAAATGTACTGTAAGGGTATCATCATCATCATCATTGTCATCATCATCATCATCATCATCATCAATACATGGGCCTTTCTATTTTATTAATTCTCGAGGAAACCCAATAGCCAGAGGCATGTAGAAACAGCATGAAAGAGAAGACAGTCTACGTCTGGAGAACCAGGCAGAAGACTTGCATGTGTGCATCAAAGGCCTTTTGGATTGGAGCTAGAGAATTCCATGGGTAACAGAATTTCTGATGGGGTGATCCATCCATGTAGATGCACAACATAGAACACAGCCCTTTGCTTCTCAAGTATCCAGGCAGAATTTGAAGTTGGTTACTTTATTCCTAATGTGCTTACTCACTCACTCACACACTGATCTCCCCTTTGCATGTTTCATAAATACAGCTAGTAAGAATGGAAATCTCTGGAAAACAACCACTGGCTATAGTTCTCGGCCTAGAGAGATTTGCAGACTTGCAGTGTGCCTGTTAACGATGAGTGGTAGTGAGAGAGAAGAGTTGAATGAGATCTATTGGATGCAAGGTTTCTTCATGGCACGTTCCATAATCTCAAGGAGATGTTGAACTTCTTTGACTGCCATCTTCCCCTCTTACAGGATTCTGTCCTTGTGAGAACTGGAGATAGTGTATACAATGGGCCTAATGAATAGAAAGCACTCTAAAGCAGTAATCAATGCTCTGGTTGAGCTTCTCTGTATCTCATGGAATGGGTGTCATTTAAATCTTTTATTGTTTCACATATACTTTCAAGATATGTAGATATTATACAGATATTGCTCTGTCTCCTCGTTCACATGTAAGATTCTTTGAGGTGAGTATGATAATCTCAGTTTTACAGGTAAGAAAGCTAAGGCACAGAGAATGTCTTTTTGTCTCTTTAAAATTACAAAAATGAATATCTAAGCTATAATTAATTACCAGGATAGGTTTTATTCCCAGAGGTGCACATGTTCTCCATTGTAAGGAAAACTACATTAAAAACACCAAGAATCAAGACTGTCTCATCACTGAAGACACACTGTCTGATTCTGAGCTCCAAGTCTTGCTGGCTCTGTGTTCGAGTAGGCTCTTAAACTCTGTTGTATCTCACTATTTTTGTATGTAAAACGGAGATTCAAAGTCATGCTCGAAAAGATTCTAAGAATTAAAGTGTCTGCTGGAAGACTGTGTTTTCTACCTAGCACAGGGTGGTTGTGGTCTAAACAAGACGTGCAAAATGACAATACATACTGGCATACGAGTATGGAAGGGGGAAATCCCACAGGGCCTCACCGCAAGATGTAAAGCCATAGGCAATCAATAATGGAAGAGAGGGACAAACTATCTTTCCTTGGTTTGAATCTACTACAGTATGATTGTCCAACCCCAAGTGCTTAGACCTAAATCATAAATCCATGAGCAAGAGTAAATGGACTCAGTATGCTACAGTTATAAATGTACATGGTTGTATATGACAACGATAATTAGTATTAAATATTCATTAATAACTATGATGCATGTAGGAGAAGAGTTTAGAGGTAGAGGGAGAGCAATAGTGGGAGGGAAACAGATAGCAGGAAGTTGAAGAGGATTAAAGTACATTGCACATATCTATATAATGTTATAATGAAGCCTACTAGTCTGTATGATGAGTAGACAATAAAAATGAGAGGTGGCCGTGCTTTGAATATGCTGACATGAGGACTGACCGTGAGTAGATGGCCCAAAACTTTTTCCCATGTAAGGAAGATGGAATACAGAGGGACAGAGAGTGGTCTGACTTCCCTTGTTAGTAGCAGAACTACAGTAGACTACAGATCTCAGGTATCTGATACTCAGCTACATTTATGGAACAAAGCAGAGAACAGCGACACAGTGAAGGAGAGCAAAACCCAGGGACAAATTATCCCTCCTTTAAAGGGAGATAAGGCTGAGAGTGGGGAAGTATGAGGGAATTTGCAAGTCCACATGCTAGGAAAAGGCAGATACATGATGAAATGTTCACGAGGCCAGCTCTCCCAGCCATCATTGTCTCCTAGGCCTCAGCAGCCCTCCAGGAAACTGAGACCATACTGTGTGTGTCCTTCCATTCCAGTGGCCAGTGCACTGAATCTGTCCAAGCCTGCCTGAGCCACACTCAGCAGACGCATCTTTTTAAATGTCACATTTGCATCCTTCACCTGGAAGGCTCTGATTAATTATAAAAACCAATATATACATGGTTCACGATGACAGTAAGTGTATTGCATAACCAGAACAGGGTGAATCATGGTGGACTCAAATGCGGTCTTTATGTACATCCACATGAAGAACAATGAACCACCAACAGGCAACAGGTGACAGAATTAAAAACTGTGGTCTGGTGTCTGCTTGTCGCTCTGGCCCCAGATAGCCTCAGATTCATCCTCCATGCTTGTATGAATCACTGAGCAAATTAGTCATGCATGGATATTATTTATAGATGTGTACAGTACTTTCTTCTTAAAGCAGAAGGGTTCCAGTGTAAAGGTAAAAGGACCGTGAAGTTGGGCAGAGTCTTAATGTAAAGTCACATAGAGTCTTGGGTTGGTGCATTTCAAAATTTTCCTGTTAAAAAGATTCTCATATTATTTGTAAAATTATAAAGGTGCATTCTGAGTACACATTATACTCTTAAACATCATGTTTTCATCCAGTGTTAGTAATACTCCAGCATAGTAATATACTACAATTAACTAGGCTCTCCCAACCATAAATTGATTGGGGTAGCTGGTAATTTTGAAAACTAAATATTTGCAAACTTGTAGCTTGGTATTTTGAGTTATTGGTAAATACTTTAAAACTAAAATTAAGAATTTCAGTTAATTTGTTTATTTATACAGTCTGATTTGTGTTAATTAACCTTCATTGGTGAGGTATGTTAATTAAGATTACATGATACAAAAACTTTTAGTAATTTTTCTTATGTCTGTATCTGAATCCAGATACCACTCCACCCTGAAATTATATATGTAAAGCCCAATTAAGGATACGAGAAGATGAAGGGAAAGAAAGGCCGGGAACTTTGGAGTGGCAGCACATGACAGGTGGGATTCAATAGCACATATCACTGTGGACTTAGACACATGCCTTTGTTCTGAGTCATGAGCTCCTACCTGCAAAAAGAGACAATGATATGAACTTCCTGGGGCAGAGATCACCAGAATCAGTTAGAAAATAAACATAAAGCTAGAACCCTGTGACTGACACACAGCCCTCTCCTCTCACCCTGTTAATGTAACTCCAAACCTCCTTTCTCTAGGAGCAGACAGATAATTACAGCCCAGCGGCTACTTATTAACCTCTGTTTTCATCATAATTATATCAACTCTCTAATTTACATTTAGGAACACAAAATAAAATAGTTAATTGCATTTTTTTTCTAGTCGCATTTTTAAATTCACTGTCACCAAGACGTAGGTTTAATCAATGTAACATCATGGACAATCATCACCTCCAGTGTGTCAAGACCAGAAAAGTAAAGGGCGTCAGCCATCTTGGACCGCTCAGCGACATGCCTTCATCTTACAATTTATGCCCCTCCCCTGGGCATATTTGCCTGGAGACACTTTCTCTCAGAGTGGAAGAAGTACCACATTCTAAATTGATGGTCAAAGTAGTACTGTGTTTTACTTTGGACTTCTGAAGAATTCTCTGTAGGTTTGTGAAGTTTGGGTTAATAATCAAGTCTTTCCCCACAGTTTTCTAATTAATTCCATAGGAGAGCCTGCTCTGATCAATTTATAGACTGCATTGTATTTAGTTAATTAAGAAACTGAAGCCATGGATTTTGTCATTACTAAAGACAGGCAGCCCCAGCTGACCTGGGATGACGTTTGATGAGTTGTTACAAACCTAGAAAAATGGGGCCCTGACCGCAGCCCCTTAGCAAACTCTGATTGATCCCGTAGACAGCCTTGAACCTGGCTGAGATAATTAAGCATTCCAATGCACCTTAAAGCATGCTGCAGGAAAGCCACCAGGTCTCATTGTTATGTAGCACCAATAGGAGGGGAGCTGGGCAATGGTGAAGTGCTTGATTTGAACTCTTACTCTGTTGCTGCTAAAGAACTGTGTGATCTTCAGCAAAGAAAAGAGCTCTCCAGGAACAGTCCCCTGGAGGTGCACTGTGGGCAGGGTGTGGATTTCAGGAGCACAAAATCCCTTAGCACAGTACTGGGTCCACAACCAGGGATCAAAATTTCAATCAGTGCTGCTATCATCATCGTCATCATTGAGGGCTTTCATAGTAAATCTTTTGTTTTCCTTTTTATTTCATTTTATCATTATTTTTTGAGACTTTCATATACAAGTCCTGAATTTACATGATTTTCTCCCCATACCCTCCCATCTCTAATTACTTCCATATCCTCCTCTATTCCTTCTTAAATTTTTGATCTCGTCCACTTTAATTGTTATTGGCATATATGATATGTATGTATACATACCAAGATATTACCTACTAAATCTATTTAGGGTTTCTCATATACACATGTTCTTAGGGCTGACCACTCAGTACTGTGTAACCCTGTAAACGACAAATCCTCCCTCTTTCAGCAGCCAGCAATGTCCTATAGCTCCTTAGCTAGACACGGGACCTCTTGAGACTTACCTTGCTATTGTGCAAGGTTATGCTTAGGCATCTATATTTCTGAGACTTCAAGATACAGCTTGCTTGTAATGTATATAACCAACAGAAGACACTGGCTCTCAACTGGTATCACGGTTCACTTACTCATATTTGGAAAATTATAAGATGATGACAATACTATTCCTCTTGCACAACCCAAGAAATTGTTCTTCAGAATATCTGTGGAATTCTGAAAGGATCCCAAAGCTGACAAAAGGTGAATGGAAAGTGCATACCTTTCAATGAAATGGTGTCCCTCAAGGAGCGTTAGTGAACTTAGTAAGCAGCACTGATAAAGAGGTCTCTAGTACTGTACAAGATGGTTTTTGAGCCTTGCACATTAACCTCCTAGTTACATAATTTGGCATGGCATCGTTGTCTTATTTTAGTTTTCTTTCTTCTTTTATAATTTTTATATACATAGTGTACTTTGTTCGTATATATTTAAAATATGCATTTTTCCTTTAATTAGCATATTTATAGCAGAAAATATGTTGAAAATTTACATCTCAAGGATATAATTATTCAGGAGATGCATGAGTGTTAATTGTATATTGCTTTGTATTAAATTACCCTAAATTTAGTCACTTCAAGCAAGCTTTTATTATCTGATTGCTTCTGTAGGCCAGGACTCTGAGTAGTGCAGGGCTTCACTGCACTCCATTCACTGTCCCCTGGGAGGGGCTAAAATATTCTCAAGGTTCCAGTGTGCTAGACTCTGTATCCAGTCTCTGACATAGGGCTATGTGAGCTGTAAGAATGGAATGACTGCTGACCTCACACACCAATTCTTGCTACGTGAGCCTCCCGCAGTCAGGCCCTGTCATGCTAACACCTTCCACTCATTTTCAGTTTGTCCTTAAATCCAGGTCCCCTTAGGCATGAAGAAGTTACCAAAGGCAGGGTCAAGGTTGAGTCTGCATCTATGTGCATGACAGAGTCACGAGATTTATATGGAAATATAACTGACAAGGGAAGTGCATTTGTCAAGAATACCATCTCTAGAAGGGAGAAACGAGGCTCAGAAAATGAATCCTAACTTCAATCCTGATTTTGACATTTGGAACCATGACAGTATAGTGTTCCACCCCCACCCTCCCCAAAACCCCTTTTTTCCTCTTCCCTATGCTTGACCTGTTATGTAGACACAGACACCAGGTAGTTTCCATTCAGAACTCCAGCATGGAGCATGTCCAGAGTGGTAAGGACACACACACACACACACACACACACACACACACGTACATATCAGTAACAGACACACTCTGTTATGCCTCATAGGACATGGGATACACTTGGGTTCTCTGGAGTCACTCACAGAATCTTTTGATCACTGAGCCAGTAACTCCAGGCCATCACAGAGCAGAGTGATAGCTGCAGTGTCCCACAGTGGCTTAGTTTTGCAATTCGCTATGAATCATGCACTTTCCTCCTTATTCCCAATGGATTTTTCTTTCTTGAAGGAAAATCCACTACAACTGTTTACAAACTGATTGTCTGCCAAAGATGCCTTTGACTTCTATTGTTTTTATTTTTCAGTTTTGAAGTATTTTTCCTGAAAATATTGTTCTCATTCATAGAATAATGATAGCTTATCCACTTTCAAATAGACAAATCTAACGGTTTTTTGGAAGTAATGGAAATATTGTATGATAGCTCACCTTGCCATCTTTGGGGCCCTATTGTCTACTCAAGACCCTGGTATAGAACAGTGAACTTGAACCGATCACATTAGCATTTTGTTAGAATTTCTGCTGAGAGTTTTGTTCTGATTTATTTTGTTTATCATATTTTTATGGAATTTTCTCCTTCTCTGTTTTCTCCCCTGATTGTCTCATAACCTTTTGGCTATTGGTTCTCAGTGTCCAACTCTGGACTCATGACTCTCACTTGTCAATCAATCATTAGCATATCCCCTGATTTTCTTGACCCTTCTTGCTCATTTTCCTGATTTCAAGTGTTTCCCTAATTGCATAAAGAATACTAACCCTCTCATCAAAACTAGTTTCCAGTTCTTTTAAGCAAATATTCCCTAAAGCATCCTTCATAAATCCTGCCTTCCTCTGCATCAAGTCTATACCATTTATTTGAATCAGCTAAGGCATTCATCACCTCCCGAAGTTATCCCCTGATATGAGACAGGAGTCTCCTCCACTAAAATTTGAGCTACTTCAAGTAAAATCCTGATTTTACTCATTTAAGTATTAACAATAGGCTGCCAGTCCAGGGCCTACAGCCTAGCAAATACTTAGGAAAAAACAAAACAAAACAGAAAATAGCTCTGCTTCTTTCAGTAGCTTAGACAGAAGCTGTGACCTTGGGAACAACTGTTGCTTTTGTTTTACCAGCCCATTTCCACTTGCTGAAACAACTATTCATGAAGAGCTTGTGAGTATATCCTAAGTTGAATCTGTTAAAAGCCATAGCAGCCATTTAATTAAGCCTAAAATGAAACAGAGAAAGAAAATTCCACCGGAACAATGGTCACTGGGGAAATCACGATTCATACCTACTGGGAAGAGAAAAGAGAAGGGAAGGAATTTATAGTCCCTGAAAGGCTCCTAAATACAGTCCAGGAAGCAGCAGTCTTACCAAGTGGTGGTGTATAACATATTCATTGCCATTTAGATGTGATAATTAGCATTAGACTACTTCAGTGTTCTACAAGAATATTTCATAGAACTCTACTACTTCAAGATGGGTCTTGGGGGACAGTGTTTCCGTGGCCAAACAGATGCAAAGACTCCAGTAATTGGTAGCCTCTTTTTTTTTCCATTCCATTAATCACATTTGCATGCTGAAGTCATTGGGAAGTTTGATGGTAACAGAAGCATGATCTAAAGTCATTTAACTGAGTGTTTTTCAAACTTCCTGGACTGCAGCACTGTGTTTTTCTCCTCTCCAATCTGGAAGTCCTGTGAAACCAATATTCTGTGGTGAATTTCTGGGTTAGCAACAGGAAATGGGGTGCCTAACAGAGTCTATTCTTCACCTCGATGACTAACTTTTAAGATATCTGGGCAGCTCATAAACTCTGCTCTTTAAGTAGATGTAATGGATGAGTAAATGCCACCATCCCATAAGCTGAGCTGTTGTTCATTATTGGATTTTTTTATTCATTTGCTTTGAAAAAAGTGTTTAATAATTTTGGGTTGTATGTGAGTTATCCCTGAACATAGACCCTCTCTTCTTTCTTTAAATATAATACTTTTGCTCATTCCTTAAGAATTCCATACATGCATATAATGTATTTTATGTCCATTTTTCTCTTACCTTACTTCTCCAAGATCAAACCCCACCCTTCCTACTTTACATACACACACACACACACACACACACACACACACATACACACACACACACACAAACACACACACCCACCCTATAGAACCCAATTTGTGGAGTTCTTATACTAGTATGTAGGGGCTCATCTTACTGGGGACCACAATCTTAAAGAAAACTGACCATTCCTCAGAAGCCATCACCTGCCAGTAGCTTCTGAGCCAAAGGTAGGGTTTCATGAGTCCCCCTTCCATCCAGAAATGTTGTTTGGCTTGGTTTTATGCAGGTAGCCATAGGCGCTATAAATTCATGGGTATATAGCCATATAGTTTCCAGAAGACACTGGTTTATTCAGCTCTTCATTAAACTCTCACTCTTCTGATCCTTTTGCCTTCTGATGCAAAAGTATCCCTGAGCCCTTTGTGGGAGTATATGGTGTAGCCGTCTTATTTGTAGCTGAGCACATTGCTAACCACCATTAGATAACATTTCAAAGTCAATTTCCCTTCAAATTGAGATTCAGAAGTTTTGGGTAAGCTGGTGTGGTACACTGAAACTGAGCTATCGTGACAACCAGTATCTTTACCTATATTTAAAGGTAACAAAGGTGAACCTTGGCGAAACATCAGAGAAGGAATTCAGCAGATGCTTAAGCATGAGAGAACTTGTGCTCCCAAAGAGAAGGGAGCTATGATGTCCCGCTGAGCCTTCTATCTTATCTTATAAAATCCTACATCAGACCCTTATTGAGTCCTCAGTTTGGCTTCCATTTATAGGGACTTAAAGATTCTTTTAGCCAAAGAATTATAACTAATAACTGGAATAAAAAACAGAGATGTTTAAGTTTAGCAAACATTTTTTGATTATCTTACATATAAGCAGTCCCTTTGAGAAAAATATACAGCAAGTCTTGCTCTAAAAAATAACTTTGCTTTCTGGAGATACAGTCATGGGTGTGGATTCAGATCAAATATAGCAAGTTCTGGATAAACATGTCTTAGACGATATTATCTAACCCATGATAGATGGTGGTTTTAAAAAATGATTCTGATGTGGATTGTCCTTAAGAGAAGTCATGAAGCAAATATTTTCCAGGGGACGAGGCATAGCATCTTTCAGACAAGGGGGATTTATCATACCAAGAAGTCTATGTAAAAGGTAAGGACAGATCTGTGGAGGAAACTATAAATGTTACAGTTAGAACATGTCCATCCAGGGACCATAGGGTCTCAAGCTAGAGAGCATTAGGTGTGAATTAGTGTTCACTGTGGCATGTGAAAAGCAGGTTTCACGCTAGTGAATCACACACTCAGATTTACATTCTAAAGAGATATTTTTGCAATGGCGCAAAATGAATTTGCTATGGGCAAAACTATAGCAATCAACACAGAGACGGTGGTAATGAACAGCAAATTTTGCTATTAATTATCAAATGCTATACATCAAAGACGTAAATGTGAGTAGCAATGTCTCTAGAATTCTTTTTCACCAATACTTAGATATTATTCCCCTGTTCTATCCCAAAGTTCCAGACTCTTTTGTTTTGTAAAAAATCATATATTTCTCATCTATTGTATACCTCAACTTCCAAAACCATCTGAAATGTAGACTTAATTGCACCTAAACACGATCTATGGATGAGGCCGTCTTGTTGGTGGGGTAACCCTGTCAAGGAAACCAAGAGTTGCAAAATAGGATGTTCCTACAGGACAAAGTTTATTTTTTCTCTTGTGCAAGCCATTTGATTTCTGTAGGTTTGAGGGTTTGCATGTTTAAAAAAAATGGACTGGATCCAAGTTTGTGCTTTAAACATTATGTCCTATAAGGAACTTCCTTGCCAAGGAGGAAACTATCCAGGAAAGCCCAGTATCTGAAGACAGATGTCAGTGAAACTGTTTTGTCAGGACCAAGGGTGAAAATCCCTAATTCTATACCCCACCCCCTTAAGGGAACTCTGAGATGCTTATATAGACTCCTGAAAGTTCTGGGAAGCATAATGTACTCATGATATATCTCAGTGTGTGAGTTAGCCTCATTATAACTTTACATACCTTTGGTGGCTTTCTCGTATACACATTCACTTGCTTCGGGACTCAGAACATGGGCAGGGCTTTTGCTTACAGTTATAGCTATACTCCCCAATGGCTTGGCAGAGATACTGAGTATGTGTTCCAGAGCTCACAACAGGATCCCTACTAGGAACTGTATTAGAGAAATGTCAGAGTCCCTGCACAGAAATACATCTCAGCACAGGTTGGTCTTGAAGTGATGAATGGCCTATCAGATATTAACCTTACTGCTTTGACCTTGGAACCACTAAATTAGGAAACACTCAGCCTCTGTGATTCTTTCTGGTTAGGGGATGTGATAGTGGCACCTCAAGATTACTCAAATTTCTTTGAAAGTTCTAACATACTGGATTCATGTAATACATTCTTATTGTACAAACGCTAATAATTTTTATTTAAAAAAAATCTGTCAATGCTCACACATTCCACGATAGACTCAGAACAGCAAAATGAAAATTTTATTAACAAAACAAGCAAACATTCACAGAACCTTTTAAATTAACGTCACAGCAAAAATGATCAATGCCTCACCATATGGCAAGGCGATCCGAACACAGCATAATTGTATGAAAATTACCACAGAGCTAGCTCTCGGTTGATAAAACGAGTCCAATAACTGTTTTCTCATATTGTTAGAGTGCTTTCCTATTCTCACCACAACACGTGCCACCACCACATTTTCTCTTTTGCACTTGATAAGGGCAAATTGGCGCTGTGGGATGAAACTGGGCTTTGTTCAGTTCCACGGTTCCACCTCCAATTGACTGGAAGAGTTGTACAAATTGTTTTCCCCTCATACGGGGACACTTATCAAGGCCCAACAAGGAAGGTAATACGGGCTACTCACCAGGCAGACAAATCTCTCAAAAGAGACAGCACCAAGCCCCCAGCATAATGAAATGGTGAGATTTTGCCAGTCTGTGGAATAAAGAACTTTCCAAAGCAGATTGCTTAATAAGGGGTACCCAACAGAGTAATTTTGTGAAGTATTTCAAAGAGCTATTCAACTGTGACATTGTAACCTTCCAGAGCTCCCAGGAAGAGCTACTCACTGTACCACGTGGTTTTCTACTTGACTCTGGTTGCTTTTCCTCCTTCACATGCTCAGTACCTCTAACCTTCAATGGAGTTCCCACTTGGTTAATCATTACCAAAACAGCCCTTAAAAAAATTAAACTCCATTTCTAGGCAGAAGCTCAAAAAAAGCATGTGTAACCTGCAGCCAGGCAATGTCTGTTGCTAGCATCAGGTGCATGGCACGCCATTCACATGGTACATTTAAGATGGGTCTCCGAATTCATTTCTTCTCTCTGTCTCCTGGCAGCACAGGCAATTGGAGTTGGAAGATACTCTGTGGTCATTCATCCTTGCTATACAGCAGAGACAAATGAGGAACAGAGGACAGAAGGTATTTTAAGTTCCAACTGCTAGAAAGTAGAGTGCTCAGACAAAAGCAAGAACCCAAGGCTTTTTAGCTGTCTCCATATCCAGAGCTCTCAGATTATAGCTGTGTTCCAGTCATATTATCTTCTATAGGAAATCATGCTAGACATTGCGCTGGAACAGTGATTGTTAAGTCTGTGGGTTCTCAATCCATTTGGTGGTCAAAGGATCCTTTCACAGTGGTCATACAAGACCCTCAGAAAACACACATATATTTATACTATGATTCATAGCAATGGCACAATTACACTTATGAAATATCAACAAAGTAATTTTATGGTCATGGGTCACCACAACATGAGGACCCGTATTAAAGAGTTGCAGCACTGGGAAAGTGGAGGATCACCGTGCTAAAGGAAGAGTCTGTATCGTATAACAAAGATGATCTCCACTCTTCCCCAGAAGAATGTGTTTATTTTCCTGCCTTAAATTGTGTTCCTGTGCAATAAGAACTATGGCATTGGGTTGGGAAGTATTTGTGTGGACACTGCTCTATGTTAGATGTAATCCTTATCAGACCCCATGGATAAACAGCATTGTCTATGTTTTACAGAAGAATTCACTGAAGGCCAAGGGTAGAGGGTGATTGATTGGTTTAAGATTCTGCAACCAAAGTAGTGAAGATCAGGGATAAGGAGTCAAATCTGTATATAGTCAGAGCTACTGATTCCCATAGAGAAGCCCCAGCGAATATAACTCAGCTGTAGCCCAGGATTATAGTTTTAGGAGATATATTTCTGAAAGTGCAATGCTTCATTTATTTTTGTATGCTGTAAATTTGTGAATGACACACCTGGCAGTTTTACATATTTATGGGGTATAGTGTGATATGCACACACACATATGCAAACACATATATCACTATACCCCATAAATATATAAATGCATGCTTTGTGTATTTTGGGAAACATATCCTCCCAAAAGCCAATGCGAAAGTTTAAACACATTTTTCTTGTATTTTCTTTCAGTAGCCTCACAGCTTTTCAGTCTTACCTTGAGGTCTTGGGACCATCTGAGTTTGTTTGTTTGTTTATTCATTTATTGATTCATTTATTTATTGAATATAATGGCAGACACTTGGGTTTTATTGTAATTGGACATCTCTATATATACAATACCATTTTGAAAAGCATTTCTTTTGCGCAACGTGGATCTTACTGATTTTGTCTACAATACACTTGTTTTTAAATGTGTGGGTTTGTCTCTGAGCTTGCTTTCTGCCTTGTTCCATTGGTCTATGTACCGGTTTTCAGGCTGTTAATATGCATTTGGGGACTAGTGTGCTGCCATATGTCCTAAAGTCAGGTGACATAATTCCTAACTGTGTAGTTTTTGCTCAGCAGTGCTTTAGCTCTTTGGGATCTTTCAGGACTCTACTTACATCTTGGAAGTGTTTTTTCTACTTCTATACAAAATATGGTGGTCTTTTTGACAGGAATACCACAAATTGTATTGACCAGTCTGTATTATAAAGACTTAGCATTCAGGCCTTCTGATCTACAAGGAAAAGACACATTCTGTGTTCTGCATCCTCTCCAGGTTCTTTCATCAGTATCTTGTAACTTTCATAAAGAAAACATTCCCTTCCCTGGGAAATTTCATCCTACTGTCTCATAGACTTGGGCAGCTCTTTTGAATAGGCTACCTTGTTAGCTTATTTCTTTAAAAAAATTGATATCGTTCTATTACAAAGCAGCTGAGCCAGAGAGATGGTACAGCAGGTAAAAGCACCTGACGACAAGTCTGTTTACCTGAGTTCAATCCCAAGGTCCACATGGCAGAAGGGAAAACTGTATTCCTAAAAGCTGCCCTCTACTCTCCACATGTACCTCACAGCACAGCACAACACACACACACACACGCGCACACACACACACACACACACACACACAAACACATGAATGAGTGAATGAAATTTAAAATAGAAAATGAAATTGATTTTTGTTTATTTCAACTGTATACCTTGTAATCTTATTAAGTTTCGTTTTATTTCTAACAAGTTTCTGATAGCATCATTATGTTTTCCCATGCATAAACTCTTGTTGTTCATAATCAGAGATGATGTAACTTCTTCCTCCATTTATATACCCAACACATTCGTTCTTGTTATATAGTTTGAAAACAAAAACTTTTTATTGGTTCTTTGTGAATTTCACAACATGCACCCTAATCCCATTCATCTCCCCTTGCCTCCTCCACCCTTGCAACCTGCCCCCCTAACAGAGAAAAATATGTCAGTGTGTAAGCTGTAGTGTGGCACCGTGTAGCCCACAATATTCCCTATTGTCCATATGCTTTTGCTTGCAAATGTTCATTGCATTGGCTCCTCTGTTTGATGTGAGACCTCTGGCTTCTGCTAATCTATCAATACTGGATCCTCCCTGGGCATTCTCTCAGATATTCTGTTGTTTCCCTGTATCATGGAGATCCTGTAGTTTTGGATTTGTAGGACTGGCCTCTTCATGTACTCTAGTAGTTCATCTATGGGGTAGGTGTTGGGGTAAGTATATTCAAAGCCTCACAGTTATCTGAGATGGCTTTCCCACTCTCATGCACTTTAGGGCCTGCTTACTGGCAAGCCCTGTAACTAGGGACAAGGCAGGGGAGGAGGGTGTCTCTCTGTCATCCCCACTGTAACACATCGGATAAGAAGCAAGGCTGAATTTCCTGCATCCCTGCTCTTGGGCCAGCTCATCTGCAACCCCCATGTCCAGGGCCAGCTCTACTGTGCTACCCAGGTAGGTTTGGGGGCCTGCTTTCCTCAGTACTGTAGCAGGATAAATCTCTTGCTCTCATCCCCAGGGCCAGGTCTCCCACCTGTTGAGGGGGGAAGAAGGGGGACTGTATTCTCCCTCATCTATGCCATTACATGGGAGACAAATAATAGGGTCAGCTCTCCCATGATCATACCCTTGGGCTGACTCATACACAATTCACACAATTTGTGGGGCTCACTCATTAGAGTATTGTAGCTGGCTAGGGACAGGGTCAGCTTGCCTGCTTTTAAGATGCTAGGGTCAGCTCTCCAACAATGCCTAGATGAGGGTTGAGGTCAGGTCTGCACAGCTCTCAGACATCAACATGTGCCTGTATAGCAGCCCAGGCCATGGGCATCTGTCTGTCCTTTGATAGTAACAGACCCCTGCTCAAGCAGGCCACAGAACCAGATGTGGACCCCAGTGGTAGCACAACCAGGATATCACCAGATATTCACACCAGACTGTTCCTCACTGCCCTTGAGTCTCCAGTACTATCTCTTCATTGTGCCTACAGTCTTCTGTTTCTCTTTCTCCTCCATTTACTTGTTCCCCTTAGTGGAACTCAGGGTCTTGTGTGTCTGGGATCATCTCAGGAGTTGTCATTGGAGTGCTATGGCCAGCTTCTGCACTATGGCACTGGGCAGGGGTCATCTTGGGCATAGTCTGACCCCCACCCCCAGGTGAGTGTGGCACTGAACTGGCTTGCTCCTAACCAGGTGAATGGCGTTGGGCTGGTGGTTGTCTTAGGCTAGCTCCTTACAAGGCCCACCCAAGTGACCCCTTGTGAGGATCATGTGTCTTAGGCTTATACTGGCCCAGATCCAGGAGTATCAGAAGGAGTTCTTCTAGTCTTTGGCTTGCTCCTTGTTCTGGGAGCCTGTCTAGGCCTGCAAGGAACGGGACTGGTGGTCATCTCAGGTTTGCTTTTTTTCAGGGATTGCTAGGTTACTAATCATTCAGCTGTTTCTAGGTCAGAACACTGAGTGTAGACATAACCTCTCTCCTCTCTGCCACCTACAAATCACATGTGACACAGCAACCACACCTGTAACACCTCCAGGGACAGATATAGGACAAATCTCAAAGCAAACATCCTATATCAACACATCATTCAGTAGAGTGAATCTACTGGTGGACACCCAGAGTCAAAGCAGGTATTAAGATACCAACATCAGCACTGGCTAGGGTAGGCCTGTCTCTTTCCAGAAATGAGATGTCAGTACAGACAGAGCAAAGCTTGTAGTTTCTGTTTTCTACTGATGTTTCCATAGCTCCCCTTTATAGCATTCATGTCTCTTAACTTCCAGCATGTCTTTGTTCCAACAACATCAATTAGTGGTATCCCTGAGGACCTTATACCAACTGACTACAGGACAACAGCACAATGAGACATTGTCCCTGAAAATGTAAGCAAGCCATCCTCTCCCCAGGGCTTAGCCAATGGGAAGTGGCAGAATACAATTGCTCCAGAACACTTACTTGATGCAGAAACCAAGCATGACTTTCACTCTTGCCAAGACTGCCTTGTGGGATTGAGCCAAGGTCACCCTTTAGGGACCGGGATATTATACTTGGTGCAGTCGCTTTCCCTGATCTTGCTTCTTTGCTTATCACACTTCCTGTTTCTCTGTGTTTTGACAACACATCACCATCACATTAGAGTCTTCTCCTGGGAAACACGATATAAAAGCATCACGACTTCCATTGAGGCGCCAATCACTCAAAAGTTTTTCGTACGTTTATTAAAACAGAGTCTCCCTTGAACTCTCACTGAGCACAGCTATTCCTCAAACATGACAAAGCATAGATCTAACTCTCATCCATCTGACTGGCTCTTTGGTGCTACAGAAATTCTTCACTCAAAATCACAAAGACCTTGAAAGGGAACCGTCATTTGCATCATCAGAAGCTAGAAAATAGAGGTGTATCATTGATACTCTCATTTAGGGCCTGAGGCAGATTGGCAGAGCCAACAAAACCAATTTCTTTCCCTTTAATCACCTGGACCCTCAGACTCCAAACTTTTAGACTCATTTGCTTGTGTTCCATTCCAAAAATAATAAAAATTGCACTCCTTGTCAGGAATTAATCTACAATATTTGGGCTCTTAGAATTTTCTAGAGAAGTATGTAAGTATTATCCATTTATTATTTCCTCCAAGACACTATGCGGCACTATTATCATCCTTACCCTCAGTTTTTAGATGTGGAAACAGAGTATATAGAGCATTCAAACTACTTACCCTAGAGCAAACAAAAACAAAAAACAAAAAAGAAAGCAAAGAAATTGATTTGGATTCTGGCATTTATTATCACAGACTCTGAACCATTAAATCTCACATAAATGTCTCATGCAAACAATAAAGTGTTGTTGTCATACGTTGGATTTCTACATACATTTACCAAGTAGAGTATGACAGTGTAATATGGACATATATTCAAATCCCACATAAGACCTTTGTTTTATCTTACAAAAAAACAGCTGTACGATCAGCTGTTCTCTATTGGAAACAAAATGTTTCGAGTGCACAGAAAGACTAAGTTTCCCAGTCTTCTTTGTTTCTGGGTGGAAGCCATGCAATTAAATGCTTGCGCAATGGAATGTGAGAAATGATAAATCTCTCTGTACCAGGAATTCAGCCTGTGCACACTCTACATATTCCTTCCCTCTTCTTTGCCAAGAGGGAAAGTGCCTCAGATGTGGGAGGGCTGTAGGGCACCTGACACCCGAATGACCTGCAGAAAAACCCCCGAGGAGGGTGCCAAATGTGCTAATGGCTGGACCATGAGTGAGAAGTACACAGTTGCTATCTCACACCACCAGGAATTGTATTCACTTACTAGCACAGCAAAACCCAGTCTTATGCCTGTCCCTGATCTATGCTGTATGGAAAGAATTACCTGAACTTACCTTTGATAGGTGGGGCATAAGAAAGGTTGGCTTGGATTTGTCAATAAATCAAATTTCTTGCAATAACTTCAGTTTGCTTTGTCAGCTATTAGCGTATACATCTCTCCTGTCACATTTAGTCATCTCATAATGAGTTTTTAAATAACTATTAATTGTCAGCAACCACACCATAATCAGATGAGTGCTGATGAATAAAGCATGGTCTCTACTCCTGAAAATCAGAGTCTAGTGGAGAAGGTAGGTACACCAGCAGCCAGCTCTCCAAACAAGCCACCTGCCACAAAGATGATCTGTATGTTTGCAGACCTTCAAGAATCAAGAATCAGTGAATGTCAACCTTAAGAAATCCGAAAAGACTTCATGGGACATACTATGTAACTTAGAATCTGAAACAGAAATTAAGGACCTTGGTGGAAAATAAGAGAAGAGTTTAAGGAAGTATTAATATGAATGTAAAAGAAAGAGTTAAAGCAAAACAGATGCTGTGGTAGTTAATATGTAATTGCCAAGTGGTGAGGACCAAGTCCCTACTCTACTTGTGAGGAACACCATTCTATAGATTGGGGTCTCAGACTGAATATAAACAAAGAAGTTGGATAGACACAAAATTGACTTCTCTCTGCTCCTATATTATGGATGTATTGTAACCAGCCCTCTCTTACACCTGCCATGATGCCTCTGCCAAGAGAGATGTTATTCTCAAACTGTGAGTTCAAATATACACTTCCTTCCTGAAGTTGTTTTTGTCCAGGTATTTTGTTACATGGAGAAATGTAACTGATACAAATAGGAATTGGAACACCATTGTGGCTAAGGAAAGAATTATGGTGAACAGTCTGACTCACCAAGAAACATTTGTTCTATTCATTTATCATCATGTTATAAACTAGTCCCAAGGATTGTAGTTTTTGGAAACAACAATTTTTAGTCTCATGATTATGCAGGTAAAGAAAGTAGGCCAATATGAGATGAATTTACCTTAAAAAATCTGGCTGGTACTTGAGCATAGAATGCTGGGATGGTGCTATTGACTTGTGCACCAACATCTAGCATCTTGGGTGAGACAGATGGATCCAAAACAGTTTGACTCTCCATATGCTAGGACTCTGAGAGAGTTCCTACATGAGAGGTTGAGAGTGGAAGATAAAAATCCTTTATGTCTGAGGTTGGAAACTGACACAGACTTGCTTTTGCTGTACTTTTAATCAGAGCAATCACAATGCTTATCCATACTGAAGAGGATGAAGTCACCCAACTTCTCAATGAGTAAAGTTGTGAGGGTTGAAGTAAAAGAAAACATTCTGAAAAGTTCTTAAGCAACGTCAAAAAAAAAAAAGAAAGAAAGAAAGAAAGAAAGAAAGAGAGAGAGAGAGAGAAAGAAAGAAAACAAAAGAAAGTTGAAGTCTCTCAGTCACAGCGAACAGTCTCTTTCATCATGAGTTCCACTGGAAGAAATATCATTGAACAAGAACTTCTTCCCTCTAACTCTGTTGATAGGCTTAGTGATGGGAAGAAGACAATGGGAAGATAGTGCTGATGTTAGAAACAGACCAAAAACATCAGCAAACTTTCACAGACGAGACATCCAAACTGGACATGTGTAGAAGACAGACACTACTTAGGGAGACAGGAATTTGGACCATACACTCAGGGACACACACATACAGAAGAAATGTGTTTAAGTTGTGAGTGAAAAGAGATGTTAAAGATGATTCATTGTTGGCCAAGGTCAGCAGTCTAGAAGACGCAGAGAGCAGATCTAGAGTATTGCTAAGAAGTTTACATTAAAGAAAATGGAGTTAGGCTATTTGCTCATGCCTATAATCCCAGCACTGCAGAGACTGAGGCCTTAGGGTTCCCATGTGTTAGAGTCCATGGTGAACTACACAGTGAATAATAGATCAGCCATGTTCACATAGTGACATTCAACAGCAAAAAGCAAAAACAGGGTTTAGGAGAAGGCTCATTGCAATGCCTATTCCTGTTTGTGAACTTGACTACATCTGGAATGAGCTACAATCCAGAATTGGAGGGCTTATTTTGATCAAAATTGATCTAGATTTTGAGGCTGGAAGACTAAGGCAAGGAGAGTTCAAGGTCATCCTTGGACAAAGTAAGTCCCAGATCCAGGCATGGTGGTACACACCTTTAATCTGGGCCACATCTTTAACTGGAGACTTACATAAGGACATTGGAAGAAGGAAGATACACTCTTCTTCACCTGTTTGAATTTACCTGCCAGCACATTCGTGGGAACCCACTTCTACAGAAGAGCAGCTGAAACAACTAGCCCCTTGGGACTGAAAAACTACTAGATTCTTGGACTTCCCATTCACAGCTGACCATTGTTGGGTTTGTTTGTTTCTTTCTTTTTTTTTTTTTTCGGAGCTGGGGACCGAACCCAGGGCCTTGCGCTCGCTAGGCAAGCGCTCTACCACTGAGCTAAATCCCCAATCCCATTGTTGGGTTTGTTGGACTACAGACTGTAAGTCATCATAATAAATTCCCTCAATTTGGAGAAACATCCTGTAAGTTCTGTGACTCTGGACAACCCTGACTAATACAGTCCTTAAACCAAATACTTGCTCTGAAAAAACATGGGGTCAAGAGTTTACATCACCATGTAAAAAATTTATGTTGAAACCAGGCTTTGTAGTGTACACACAAACACATTCAGATGCACACAGATACACAGAAAAACACACATACACACACACAGAGAGAGAGAGAGAGAGAGAGAGAGAGAAAGAGAGAGAGGAGAGAGAGAGGGAGAGACATATACACACATGGGAGTGAAAAAAAGAGACAGAGATATCAGATTAAAACAAAGCAATAATTAAATAACAACAATAAAAAATTGAAATCTGAAGGCTGATTTCTCTGTTATCAAGGACGCAGTCACTTTTTCTTTTTTTTTTCTTTTTTTTTTTTTTTTTGGTTCTCAGCTGGTTCTGAACTGCCAGTGTCAACGAGAATAGCTACAGAGAGCCTCAGGGAAGGCTCCAAAAGCCTGACAAAGTCAATATTTGATCTTTGAACAAAACAAGCAAACAAGCAACTGGTCAACTACTGGTTTTAAGGATTAATTTGAGTCCTGTAGAGTAGTATACCACTGTAATCTTTCCTATTCAGAGTAGAAGGCCAAGACTGGAAGAAGATAACTTTGAGACGATTTTTGGACTCAAATTAATAGACATGATTAAGGAAACAAAAACAAAATTTAAAATAATTCAATGACAACTGACAGCATTAGCCTTCTAATCCCTGATCTGTACTTGGGAGAGAAGATGGAGGGAATGAGTTGAATGGGGACTTTAGTCACATGGCTCCATAAGGTCAGAAATGGCAACAATATAAAGACTGGAAAAGGATAGGGCATAATCTAAGTAGAAATGACATAATGAAGTCTAGTTTCATAAAAATACTTGTGGAGTTGTTCTATGCCTGTCAGCTGTCTTAGGTTCTCGTCCTATTGCTGTGATAAAATTACCCAACAAAAGTAATGTAGGGAAGAAAGGGCTCTCAGTGCAGCTCACAGTTCCAGGTAATAGTCCAACACTGCAGGGAACTCGCAGTGGCAGGAGCTCAGGATAACTGGCCATGTTGGATTCATCATGAAGGAAAGCAGAGAGTGCTGGGGAAATGAATCCTAGTGCTCAGCTTGTTTTCCTTGCTTTCATACTGTCTAGCAACATCTGCTTAGGGAATGGTTCCACCCATAGGGAAAAGTCTTTTTCCATCTTATAACATCTCAAGACATAACTTCTTGCTGATCTAATTTAGACAGTATCTCACTGAGATTCCCTACCCAGGTAATTCTAGGTTGTGTTAAATTAACAATTAAAACTAACCACCATATAGGGAGAAAATCCAGAGAAGTTGTCAGAGACTGAGATCTACTGATGCTGTTAAGAAAAGTAGTGGGAACAGGATGCAGATGGAGAGGTTAGTAGTTGATGTAGAGCAGCAAGTGGTGAATTTGTTTCTTTCTCCCTAATTGGTATCATTATTGGGACATTAGTAAAGACAGGTGCTATAATCACGAGTTCCTTATGAGGCCATATGGAATAACTGTGAAAGACGCAATTTAGCTTTAAGATCTTTCCTTCATTTCATGAGTTTAATAACCTCACTGTCATAGATATTCTCTGCACCTCTCTACAGCTCCCTATTTTGATGGAGTATTGTTCTATCGTGGCTCTATATTTTTGTTTCTGTTACTATTTTGCCTAAAAGTTATTGGGAAGCCTATTTAATTTCCAAAACTGGAAGCTTCCCTGGCTGACTTTGGATCAGCGACAGGTTACATGTAAACACCACTTCCTCCAGGAAGCCTTCGTTGAATTAATGACTGAATTATAGCCTTAGCAGTGTGCTGTGTTTTTCTCTGCTGTGATGTACTTTATCGCTTACCTGTTTTTGCTCACTGCAGCGTCCTTCCTGATTCCCTTTATATCGTGAGCTACAGGAGAATAGGGAATATGGAAATGTATTTTACACTCCCTACAAATTCTATGTGTTAGTAATAATACAGATTTGATAACGTATTAGACATGGAAACAAATATATAAAATTAGACACTAAAGTAAGAAAATTAGTGTGTGTGTGTGTGTGTGTGTGTGTGTGTGTGTACATGTGTGTGTGTACATTTTTGTGAGCTCTCCTTCCATTGTGGTAGGTCTTGGGTCTCTACAGCAGGTCATCAGACTTGCCAACAAACGACTTCACGTGATGAATTACACATTGCTGTAAAATGAAAGATTTCCTATTTATTTGAATGTTCACATCAGTCCCACACAGTAGATAATATTGGTTTGCTCATTTTAAGAATTAAACATCTAAAGGCTCTAGAAAGTTGGGAATTTCAGTCTTACTCCAGGTAACATAGTTGTTAAATGGAATAGCCAGCATTTAAAATCTAATCCATTTGGCTTCAGATGAGACTTGACAATCCACTGTAAGGCCCTGGTCTTGAACACATTCATAGACACACGAAGGAAAGGCAGATGGCAAGAAGGAAGTAGAGGAAAGTGCAAACTGTCAACATCATATTA
Organism: Rattus rattus; assembly: GCF_011064425.1. Taxonomy (NCBI): domain Eukaryota; kingdom Metazoa; phylum Chordata; class Mammalia; order Rodentia; family Muridae; genus Rattus; species Rattus rattus. Next base: position 65,703,114 of record NC_046164.1, on the reverse strand, counting down.
GAACAATTCTCATAGTATGTGGACACCAGCCACATTGTGTGTCTACAAAAAGAAATGACTTATATGGCATTGTTGGGAGTGGAAAGAGTTATTATATTTATTTATTTATTTATTTATTTATTTATTTATTTATTTGCTTGTTTATTTATTTTTCAGCAGCCACAGAAGACAGTCAAGTACTGTGCTATATACAAAGTTTGATAATTAAATACCTCCTCTCAATCCATCATCTTCACGCCAGCTAGTCATCTCTTGCTTGGGCCATAGGTGTAAGACATCTGCTTCGGAGTATAGTTCCCTTTCCTCCTGAGAGCCAGAATAACCCTTTGAAAATTTGCCAAAGGTTAGTGACTTTCCAAGTCCCAACTGTCCCCTCTTCTTCAAAGTTCAAGCCCATCAATGTTGTACTGAGTACGCTTGAAGCAATGTTGCCTGATTTCCCTTTCAAAGTAGTTTCCCTTTCTTCTAGGTCTAGTCACTCCGGCCTCTATTCCTATGTTTCTCCAAAGGTGCCATGCATGTTCCTGCAGGCTTACTATTCCCTCTAACTGGGAGGCTAATCGCAAAGATATCTCATTACTAATTCCTCAGTCCTTCAGTTCTTTGCTAAAATATCACCATCCCAGTAAGGATTTCCCCATTCTCCATTAACGTGTAAGTCCTGATTCTTCTCCTCTACAGTTATAATCCCCATCTGTGTATGATTTTATTCATAGTATAAACAATGTAATATGTGACATCGTTTATAGATGAATTTATTCATTTCTCCAATTCACAGAAGGTAAAGTTCAGAAGTGCGAAATTTGACTATTTCTTCCTGCCTATGTTTTCAGCACCAGACGAGTAAATGAGAAGTTAACAAATATATGTAAGGTACATTTATACAAATAAATCAATTTTCATTACATGGACGGGAACACCAAGAGACAGAATTTATTGGTTTATTCAAAGTCACAGCAAGTGATGAGTGGACTAGAGTTCAAAGGATAGACAAGCATCTCTTCCCAGATCTGAGTGTGATACACTCCATTCTGTGACTTCCACTGAGTTACTGGCCTTGCAGATTAGGTTTGTTTAAATCATACAGCATAGCTTAAACTGCAGTCAATATAGCTTCCTGTCCTGTCCCTACCTTGGCTATAAATATATAGCTGAGACTGCATGTCGTTTAAGAAAACCTATACAAAGCAATAGTCATGCTCACATATGCGGTAGGCCTTCCATAACTGGATGTGTAAAGGTTTGTGTTATTATCCTGATTACTATGATGGTAAATTGCTAACCTCTACTGCCCTGGACAGAAATTAGTGAGTCTCAGGTGCATCCTGTATCCAGGCTTTATTGTTCTGCTTTCAAAGGCAGAGTCCAGCTTTTGTAGAGACTGCCAACCTTTCATGCTAATTATAGTCTGTCTATATCTCTGCCTTATAGCTGCCAATTGATGGGCATGGAGCAAGCAGTGCCGAAGGTGATTGGATTCTGGCTTCAAGGCCCTCAGATATCTCATAGGTTTCTATAATGAGTTTCTCCACAGAGTCTTTTCCCCCGTGGTGAGGGAGAAGACATGTGGTGTCTCATGACACCTCCCACTGATATGTCTTGGAGAAGTCATATTCTGTCAATGGAAAGACAGACTATGAACCGTGGACCAGAGAAAGAATAGAAACCTGTTTAGCACCAATTAGAATAGGAGAATTTTTACTGGCTAAATTTTTCAAAATGTAAAAATTGGAGGACTGAGGATTGCCTTATCTGGCATCACTGTGAGGGGAGCCCTTTGGTCCTGTAGACGCTTAATGACCCAGTGTAGGGGAATGCTAGGGCACTGAGGCAGGAGTGCATGGGTGGGGGAGCACTGTCATAGATCCACTAGCAGGGGAGAGGGATAGGGACTTGCGGAGGGGAAACTGGGAAGGGGATAACATATGAAATGTAGATAAATAAAATAGCCAATAAAATGAAATAAAAACAAAATAAAACAACAACAATAAACAAAGATCCTACTGAATTCAGACTCTCAGGTCACTGGTAAACATGAATTCTGGGAGGTATCTATAAGCAGACTTTGGGTAGTTTGTGGGTTCCTTTTTATCCACAAGTACCCACCATTTCTTTACCTTTTCAACCCCATAACACTGGATAGGAAAGAAAAACAGATAGAGAAGGAAGGGGGCAACATTATTGTTAGACTACTTCCTTCTGACTAGGGGTACCAAATTCCTTGGGGCAAGTTGGATCTTTGCTGGCAAGATATCTAATTTCTTCTTGTTGTTGCTTTTTTGGGCATGACTACTGAACAAACCTCAAACAATAGCAATCAACCTACAACCAACAACCAACTGCTACCACCAAACAAACTATTGGGGCTCTAGAATTTATATACTCTCTAAAAAGTCCTCAGAGTTCCAAACATCACACAATTGCAGAAACTATTTGCAGCTTGCAAAATCACTCCCCTATTATAGCACGAGGCAAATCATAGTCAGCTGCTGTGGACAATAATCTGAAATAGCCCCACCCCCAACCTGGGATTAAAACGAGAACACATTCCCAGAATGTTTCTGTGTTTTGAAAAGACAACAAAATTCTCACTTCAGGTATCAGCTTCAGCAGATCTCATGTGGTTGATCCAGCATTCTCCTAAAATATGCATTTCCTCCCTAACTGGCAGCCCTTTGAAATATGTTACTAAGAGGAAGTAAGGGCATAGAAAACATAATTCTGGAGGAAGGTAATCTCTCAACCTGATATTGTTGATGTCCTTGTTGAAAAGAAATTTGGATGCAGAAATTCCCAAAGGAAAGAGAAGGTTGTTATCACCAGGAGCAGATAACTAAGTAGCAGCTGGAGTGTTCAGGAAGTTTGTTTTTCTTAAAGCAGCAGGCTGATCTGGGAGATGAGGTTTCCTGCCCAGGAATAGACATGTTGCATTTCTGTTATGAAAGCCCCATGGCACTTCTGAAAAGGACACTGTAACACTTGCTTGCATCCAGAAAACTACTACAAAGTTCCAGGTCTGTTTTACACTTCGGCCCTGCTTCAGAGCTCTAAATACTGGAATAATAGTAGGAAAGATCAATGGAAATGGAATTTTGCTCTTTTGTTCAGAAGAGAAGTAAGACTGATAAACTTGTCTACACTAACCAGGTACAAATGAGAGAAGACTGAAAATTATAAAAGAAAGGTGGAGACGTGATGTCTTATACTTGAAATAAAAAGGACTGTAAGAGACTTAAGGAGACCATTACACAACAATCAGACACACTGAAAAATGTGAATAAATCTTTAGAACCTTAGAATCTGGCAAACCTTTGTTGTTATAAGTCAGAGAAGCTTAGTAAATTTAAACCTGCATCATGTACATGTGCTATCTCTCCCCCCTCCCCCCCACACTAGCATACTATTCTGCCTTTAAAACAAGGGAATTCTTCCTGTTACAGTAATGTAAGGGAAACAGCAGGATTATGTCAAGAGAAATGAGGCAAGTTCAGAAAGGCAGACAATGCATGGTCTTTCTAGTATGTGGAATCTAAAACAGTCAAAACTCAGAGAAGCTGAAAGACAAATGGTGACTCAAAGAGGCTGATGGGTGAGTCATAAACAGAAAGCTAGTCATCAAATAGACAGATAAATTCAGAAGATCAACAGCTGACAATTCTACATTGTTCATTTGAATTCTACATAAAGCATAGTTACGTAGTCATACTATACAGCAAGATTAATATAAGAGGTAATGGGCAAGTTGCTTCCATTCATTGTAAAAATCATTTTATATCACACACACATACACACACACACACACACACACAAACACATACACACATACACACATAAACACATACATATACTAAATATACCCCTAAGTATATGCAATTTTCTATGTTAATAAAACAAGAAAGAGATTTAAATTGTTCTTCAGTAGCTCCTTAGGTCAATGATTTTTGATCCAAAAATGGTGTGTCAATGTGTTCAGGTGTTTTCAGGTGCATTCTCTGTTGGTACAGTGTAAGTAAGGCCTTGAAATTCTAAAGAGAGCTAAATGTCAACCTTGTCTTTGGAAAGAATGTTTAATGAAGACACTGAGAGAGAAAAAGTCAGCATGGTAGTACAAGGAGAATGACCATTACACATAGGGTGCTTGGGGTGGAGGGAAAGATAAGTAGGGATTGGGTCACACATGTTGCTTGGACCACAGGACTTTTTCTTAGATGGCTAAAAATGGGGTCATTAAAGCTATAGCTCATAAGATGAATAGATGTGTCTTGGGGGATGTTTGGAGTAAAGCCATGCTGTAGTTAGATAGAAGAACAAATGAAAAGATAAGAGGCATGGTAGAGTACTACATACTTCTGAAAAATAACAAGCTCCGTTGTTTTGGATTTTTCTAAAAAGAATGGTGAGTATGAAAGTGGCAATATTAGAAGCCAGACTCTGACATCACCCCTTTCTGCAAGGACTCTAGCATTCCTCTGGCAGAAGAGAACTATTCATGCAGAGCAGTAATGATCAGAGCTGCATGTTGGAATGATGAGTTCAGACAACGGCTGGGAATACACTGATTTGTGGATTCAGGAATTCCCTTCCTTCATCATCTGTTTCCAGATTGAATTTCTACAGCCTTCATCTCAGTGCATCTCTATTCATGCCTTTGTGTGATGATCAATGGTCATTGTCAACTTGATTGGCTTGTACCACCTTTGGGTGTGTCTGCAAGGATATGTCTAAAAGGGATTATAACTTATTCTGGATATGGAGATCCTCATCTCATGAACTGAAGTCCAAGACTGAATTAAAAAGACGGGAAAAGAGAAATCCAGCTCAGTGTCTGCAGTTCCCCTTTCTCTGCTTTCCAATGTGCCTAGAAGTAAACACATAACACAGACAGACTCTTGTCCAACCATGGTCCAGGTTGGATGGAAGCCATGGTCTGGCCCTTGGGGTTCCTCTTCCAAGAACTGTGCTCTGTGAACTGAGAGCCAAAATAAAGCTGTCCTCCCTAGAGCTGCCTCTCATCAGACACTTGGTCATATTGTCAAGAAAATTAACTGATACATGAGATCTTTTAGCTCTGTGGGATGTGGGAGTCATCTAAACTCTAAGGTTCAGGGACACTCAGCCAAGAAATCAAAAGACATCTAAGCCAAGGTTGTTTTGGTTTCAGAATTGGAAAGAGATAACCCAATGAATGCCAGGAATTTAATATCTTCAGCTGCACAGTCTGGAGGCTGAAGCATCAATACAGACCACCTCAATTAACTGAACATCCAGGAATAAAATCAGATTGTGCTAACTCAAGCTAACCATGTCTCCTTTCCTTCCTTCAGCTGTCCAATCTGTGAGGTCTAAACATGACTCTATTCTTAGGAGAAGATTTCTCTATTATGATTGAATTTATTCATTTGATAACACACAAACACGTGTGTGTGTGTGTGTGTGTGTGTGTGTGTGTGTCCACATACAACATGTAGTCAGGATTGAACGTCTTCCTCAGTTGTTTTCCACTTTATTTTATGAAGACAGGTCTCTCACTGAATGCAGATATTTCTCTCTGTCTATCTATCTATCTATCTATCTATCTATCTATCTATCTATCTATCTATCTATCTATCTACCTACCTATAATCTGTCTATCATATCTATTGATATCTGTCATAGCAAGGAAACTGTTTTGTGTGTCATAATATCTCCAGTGAAAAACTGACATCGGTTAAATAACATTTTCTCAACAAACAAGCAGAATGGCTGAATTGGAACATACATGAGCATGAGGCTATAATTGTTAAATATGGGAACAACTATGTCAACCCATCTTTTTAAGCTGCCCGGACAGTGAGATAGGCACAGTGCAACCAGATTTAGACCCAGGTCTAAGCCACACACTCCTTGAGGCATTTCGTCCATCACATTGTTCCTCAATTCAAGTTGTTTTCATTGTTCCTAAACACAACCTTCTAATTTACAAGGGAAAAAAAAACACAGAAAAAGAAAACTCTAGTCACAGTTTGGCTGAGGAAATCTGTGTCACAACAGAGTGAATATGGTAACAGGGCAGACGTGTTGAAAACTCCTGGAGTTCATTATCACATTGCTTTGGCAGCCTAGTGCAAGCACTTGTCAATTCTCCGTTAACACTTCTTTCATTTTATCCTTTCAACTGGGTGTAAGGGAAAGTGTCTATTGTTGCAAAAGGGAATCATTGGCTCCTTTCTTTCCCCTTGAAGATGGAATAAAGCACTTGGTTTCCAAGAACTCCCTTAAGCGATTAGTATCATTTGCTGGAGTGCTTACAGAGTCCTGGATTGCAAACTTCTGAAAGCTGTAGAGACCCCTTGAACTTTTGATTCCCGATTTCAAAAGAAATGAAAGAGACAGCAACTTAATTCGTTCACTAATAAACTACAACTCAGCTCAGCTTTGGAGATTCGAGAAGAAAATATCATTCTCTACTTTGCATATATTAGGATTTATATATAACTTTTCAAAAGTATATCCCGAGCACCATTTTCCAGGTTTGAGATTGTCTGAGGAGAAATCACTGAAGAGGGGCCATAACTCTTGTCTGACCACTGTGGATTGAATGAGTTTGTGAACATTATTCCCATAATGCAAAGCATTTAGTCAACCATCCCTGACTTCACATACACAGAAAAGCCGATCATTGTGGTCTTTATTTGAAGTAAACTTTTATTTTAATTAGCTGTAGTAAACAAATTGGAATTAAAAGCATGATTGCAATTAAGCATTCAGTGAGTGAAAACGTGACCTAGATGAGCAGCTCTCGGATGAGAAGCCGGTGAGTCCCTTCCTTCCTTTTTCTACTCCTGTGTAAACTTCCTTCCTCTGGGTATGAAGAAAATCTAACCCAGAGATTCACTTCTCTGCGTGCGGGGTATCTGAGCTATTTTTGAGCACCTTCACATGTGTTTGCCCATGCATGCAGGTACAAGTAAAATGTGTGTGGAGATGTAAGGCTGGCAATGAATGTCTTCCTCAGTTGTCTTCCACTTTATTTTGTGAAGCAAAATCTCTCACTGAATGTAGATCTCATGAATTTGCCTATACTGAGCAGTCAGTGAGTTCTAGGAATCTGCCTCTCTCCACCTCTCCAGCACTTAAATTACAGATGCACGTGACTATCCTTGCATTTATGTCACTTCTGGGATCTGATTTTTGTCTTCAGAGTTCTGTAGCAAGCACTTTAACTAGTGGAGTCTCACTCAGTGAGAGGGACTCACTTCCAATCAATAGACCATGGCAAGGACAATGGGATGTCAATTCTGGAGTCAAATTGTATACAATTGTATTGTCACATGTTCTCTTTGCCTCCTCATTTGTTCTCTTTCTTCTCATTTTCATGAATCAGACTTCCATAGATATTGTATGTGGCAAGAAATGAAACATGGCTGCTGCTCGATAGTGAGCAAAGAGCCAAGATTTTTAGTCCACCAGAGTATAAGGAAGAGAATCCAGCCCAAAGCCACATGGGTAAGCTTGGCAGAGGTTCATCCTGCTGAGTTTAAAAATGACTCACGCTCTCCTGCATGACAGCCTGATTACTGTTGCTGAGGTCCTGAATGTAGGAACTAGCTAAGCTTCATTTGATTCTTGATCCACACACACTATGAGGTTTTGTACTCCAAATCCACTTAGTTTGGAGATAATTTGCCTTGCAGCCAATGGTGACCAGTACATGTAGCTCTCAACCAAACCGTTCACCCAAAGGAACTTTTGGAATCAATGAGAGTTCAGTAAATGGCATACAATGTACATTTACATAGTGAAGAAAGTAGATACTTTTTTAAATTCAGGAAATATCCTTTTATTCACAACTGAAGACTAAAATACTTAGATACATTTCCAACAAGAAACGTGTTAGGCTAGTTGTGTGAAAAGTGCAACATAATATTGAGAAATATAAAATAACACTTGCAGGATAGAAATCATATATCCAGATGAGAAGACTGAAGACTATTATTCCTTTTTAGATAGCATTAAAGTAGAATGCAATTTCTGTCAAAATTATGATAGATTGTCTAGATTAATCCAAATTTATCCCATAGAATATTGGAATATAAAAATAATAAAAAATTGTTTTAAAACAGTAGTATAACTTCGAGAAATAATTTTTTCAGATACTAAAATGTCATAAATCTACAAAAACTCTCATGGGGTGGTTCTGACCAAGAGAGAGAGAGTGAAGTAAGAAAAACAGCAGACCAAGAATTTGATTCCTAAATCTTTATAAATTCATATATATATATATACATATATATGAATATATACACATGAATATATATACATGAACATATATATGTATATATGTATATATATATATATGATCAATAAAGAAACCCAAAGGAGCAAGACATTGAGATTTGACTGCATGTTGATTCAATAACACAATGAAAAGAATAGTGTATATAAAAAGATTAAATAAATTCAATATCAGAAAATTCTTATTGGTGCTCATAATAGAACCTGATAAATTATCAAGAATAGCATATAGTACACTTATACCAAGAAGGGAACTTCATTGTCCATTCACAAACGAGTCAAGACTATTTCTTCCATGGCGGAGATGGATTTATTATTAAAGCATTAGGCAAATGTTCAAAATTCTTACTAATCAAAGGAAAATTATGAAAAATTAAAATCATCACAAAGAAATCAGATTGCTTAATATCAAATGTTCAAAGATATTATGAAAAGGTAGTGTGAATTTTTAAGTATACAAAGAGGACAAACTTTCATGCATTCCTAATTTTGTATAAATGGATGCAACCTCTTGGGAAAGCAATCTAGCAACATGTATCATGCTTTATGCATATCTATAATATTTAATTCAATACTTTCATTTCAGAAATATGTCCTTAAAAAGAGATTAGTTATAAACATTCATCACAAAATTATTTGTAATTGCAAAAATGCTCAAAGAGCTTAAATGTCAACAAAGAGGGCTGATTACACATAGCCTTTTATTTTTAGGTACAAACAATATCTGAATCTGAATATTATATCATGAAAATTTCTTCTCACAAAGGAAAAGCTCAAAGTAGAACACTAAATTGCCTATGAAATTAGAAATGAATGCACTAAGGTATATTGTAGGCATGGAGTTTTACAGTACATAATAAATCACAGTAACTGAGTTCCTAAAATTCTTTGACCCTAGATTTGACTAGAGCTTCACACCTTAACCCCCACCACCCTGACAAATCTGTAATAGTCACACAATGGCATCACAGATGAAGAAGCTATCCCTAAAGCACCATCTCACTCCCGGAAGTTCAGAAACTTACTGTCCAGATGGGTGGGACTTGAAGTGTATGTTCCTCAAAGCATCCATTCTTAACCCATGCTTTGGACCTATGTTTTTAGAAGATGCAGGAATAACTATTCGTCCTCACTTTGGTGAACATCTCTCACCAATTTATTCTTGTCACCATTATCATCTTCATAACTAGGATAAAAAAGGGTAAGATTTCTCATAAAGTTACCTGAGACTTGATGACTCCTTTAGAAGATTGATATTTCCTTTTTTATACAAACTTATCCTCTGGCCTCACCATTGTGGCTGTTTCACTGAGCTGAGGCAAGTGGTTTCTGCAATACTTTCCACCAGCCATGCCACTACTACATTGCCAATAGTGTAATATATCTACTTCTCATAGTAGAAGTTCGCTTTCTGTTCCCAAATAATATATCTATTTTATCAACTCCTTGCGTTAAAAAAAATTCCCAAAATATTTTCCAAAAGTGTCTTTCCCAAATCAACATTTTGACCCTAGGAAGGATCCTACCTGTTCCTTTTGACTCCCTCCATTTTAACTGTCTGATGGTGGCTTTGTGTGTTCATGTGTATGTGTGTATATATGCATATGTATGTTCTATATATGTGATGAGTGAATATACATCTAGCCTCCAGTGGTGGCCGCTAAGTGATGGCGCTCTCTCTCTCTCTCTCTCTCTCTCTCTCTCTCTCTCACACACACACACACACACACACACACACACACACACACACACACACACACACACACACACTACCACCATGGTGACAGTTAGGACTTGGTGGGTTACAATGGCTCAATATTCATCAACTTCTTTGGACTGAAAGCCTTCATAATAGTATAGACAACACCTTAAATGGCTATGTTAGAGGTCTGTCTGTCAGTACCTCTGAATATTTCAGCCCAATATCTGAATCAATATTTTCATACAAACATACAGTTGACATGAGAGAAACTAGGAATCAGTTCGTAAATTTATTTACACTCTCAACCAACATTTCAGGTTTGAAGTGACAAATACATGTGAAAGATCTTACATAAATTATTTATTTAGCATTTCCTGAAATCTTGATCCCCAAATATTCGCATAAATGAATGGAGTTTGTTTTTACCTAGAGGCAGAAATCTCAATTAAAAACCCCTCTTACACTATTTCCATAAGGTACGTGTATCAAGAACAAAGTGAAAGGAGGGTGGATGAGGAACTAGGTACAAAGAGAAGCTGTACATTTGGCTACAGAAACCTGTGAAGACACAGTGGGAAGGTTGCAACTACCATGTAGGCCTTAGAACTCAAGATAGGTTCCTCACACATTGTTACTTGTGAAATTGCTGCTTGATAAAAACATTTAGAAGAAAATACACGAAGAGAAAAGCATGGGGCTGGTGTGGAGGGGGCAGAAAGTGTATTATTCAGCTGAAAGTCTGCAGAGGAAACATGGAGTATAAGCAGAGAAAGAGTTTAAAAGCGATAATAATTCTATTCAACATAATTTCAATTAATTGTGCTATTGTTGAAAAGTCAAGTAAAATAGACTGAAAACTTTTTCAATTCTGCCTTAGAAATATTACCACAATATATTGTATAAAACTATTCATTTTTAACATAATAATTCTCTTTCCTGACATCTATTCCCCCCTCTGACATGTTTATAAATTAAAAACTTCTCTTCTATATACTCAACTAATATGGTTGATCTGGAAGATGCCTATTGTACAAATATATTCTAGCTACAGGCTACATTTTTGGGGGACAAGGATGGTTCAAACAATGGACCACCAAAACTTAAGCTATTTGTTATAGGTTAAATAAACTCTCAGCTAAATGGGTTGAAATTTCTCTTAGCTGAAGGAAAGTAAACTAAGAAAAAATTGACTGCCTATCACTACTCCAGCTGGACCATATGAAACTTTTCTTCAGTAGAAGACTGTTTGACCATATGTAACTGTCTTGGCCACTGTTCTATTGCTGAGAAGAGAGGCACTCTGACAGTTTTAAAGAAAAGTATTTAATTGGGGTTGGATTATATAGTTCAGTGCTTTATAATCATGGAGGGAAGTATGCTGGTATACAGACAGACAAAGTGCTCCAGAACTAACTGAGAGTTCTCCATCCAAATCAGCAGATAGCAGGACAAGGGACACTGGGCCAGGCTTTGACTCTTAAAATCTCAAAGCCCAATCCCAGTGACACTCTTCCTCCACAAGGTCACAACTACCTTACCAAGGGCACACCTTTTAATTCCTATCAAGTATCACCATTCCCTACTGACCAAGCATTCAATTATATGAGCCTTTGAGTGTCATTCCTCTTCAAACCACCTCAATGATCTTTTGTTTCCATTGTCTACATCTTTGAGCCTCCTTATGGTTTTTAGTTTATATAAAGCCATATTACTATAACAAATTATTCTTTTACTCTCAGGTATTTCAAGTTGGATTTTGCTGTTGGAAATTATTGGCTTAACCAAATAAATGAATTGGTATTGCAATAGGTAACATTCTGAAAAAAGGCACATACTACAATATCTCTTTTGACCATCACGATAACCTTATTCCTCTTTCCATTTTATAAATGGGAATACTCAAGAAAACAGCTGTTAAGTACTTTGTCTAAGCACACACACTCTATGGATAGCTGAGCTCTGACATCATATGCTCACTCTATTGGCATTAATGCCCTTAGCCACGACACCATGTATCCACTACATCTTTGATGTTAAGACCTGCCATGAGTGAAGGAAATAATGACAACATATTCATTCTGTGCAATGGAATTTGCAAGTATGTTTTTGTGAAGTCATTAATGCTGAAATTTTAATCTTGAATATGTACATTGAAATGAGTGCTTAAAGGCATTTTATCAGGTCATGATATTTTATTCAGAGTTACTTATGACATGCTATGGAATACAACAAGGGGACTGGATAACAGAGCACACATTTATTAAGCAGACATTTTCTTCTCATGGCTAAATATTGGATCCCATGTGCCTGAGAATGGAAATTGGGTCAGGTATATCTAGAATTCAGGAGATTAGAAAAAATACAGTGTACCAAACAAAAAAAAAAAAAAACTTCTGAAACAACCTGCCTTTCCAAATCCCTCCTTTGGGCTAATTCCTCTCCCCAAGTCTTTCTTCTAGGGATGACTTAATTTTGATGTCACTTAAAGTAGAGAGACATTTTCTCCATTGGAAAATAAAGACACTATAAAATAATGTCTGGGATACTAGGCTTTCAGGATGTAAACACAAAAGCTGTCCTCCCAATAGGTACATTGACTGTAGTCTTATGGTTGACTGTCGATTGCCCTTTCCGATTAGAAAAAAAAAATTAGTCACAAAATTTAACCCCATAAGTGTCATTCATTTCATCCTTAGCTTTAATATTTTTCTCCAAAACTGTGTAGTTTATTTTAAAAGAGACTTGCATATACTCATAATATCACCTTTATTTCTTGATAAAGTTGCATATTATTCTGGTTTTCTTCTACCAATGCATGTTGGAAAATTGAGCCAAATAAACAGAGCACGATACTTATAATAGTAGATTCTTAAGTAAAAAACTAGATAGCTCACATGCTTGCTGTATAGATTTGGAGATATTTCCTAATAACATTTTTATTTTTTCCTGAGTTTACAATTGGGAATAAGATGATCAATTGGACATATCGTGATAGTCTATATGTTCATTTCCTGATTCCAACCCTTAACATTGTCTGTGATTATTTAATTATCCACAAGCATTTGTGGGTTTCTTGCTATGGGACCAAACCTGAGACAAAAGACAAAACCTATCTCTACCCTTCATATAAATATAAGCTGCTAGGAGAGACAGACATTAATCATATGAGTCAGAATATAGGTGAGACTCTGAGAGCTGTCGTGGAGATCTATGGCGGGAAGATTCAGCCATTTAGAATGATCGAGATCGGAAATTGTATGAAAAGAAGCTGTGGCTGAGAGAGACCAAGAGAGAAACTACAATGGATGGCTAGTGGTTTGCCATCCAGCTATTAATTGCTGTTTCTAGATCTTTATATGTAAGAGACCTAGTCCTTCACTTATTAATTCTATTTTAGGATTATTCAGGGTTCTAGGTAATTGCTAAGATCTCATGCTTTGGCCACAACTAGTCAGACAAGAGGTGATTGTCTCAGTCAAATTGGGTCTAATAAAGCTATCTCCATAGAAAGTGGAAACTATCTAAAAATGGCAGCTAGGCATGGCTACTATCTTAAACTGGTGTGGTGGGATCCAATTGTTACAAGTTTACTCTGAGTGTGGGTGCGTGTGCATGTGCTTGTGTGTGTGTGTGTGTGTGTGTGTGTGTGTGTGTGTATGTATATGTGTATATGAGTGTTCTATATATGTGATGAGTGAATATACACCTAGGCTCCCGTGCTGGCTGATAAGTGATTGGCTTGCATGTTTGGGTTCTGTGCATGCATCTGGACACTTTCGTTACTTTTAAATTCATGAGATTAATAAATTTGAGGTTTCTGTTGTATGTCACCAAAGAAAAGCATCTTAAGAATATTTCAGCACAAGTCGAGAAGTAAAGTGGGGAGGACAGACCTGGGACAGTGTAAGCAAAGGCTGTCTATTAGCTAAAGAGGTGATGCTTCATGCAGTGCCTCTCATGCCAGTAAAGGTGGCCACACAAAGAAAGCTAATAATTAGGTATGACATAGCATGTGAGTGACAGTTAGGGCCCCACACATTATACCTCATAGTGAAATTTGTTTTCCCAAAGTCACTCTGCACAAGGGATGGGCTGTGTGTTCCTTTGCTTTTGTTAGTATAATTTTTACTTTGTTGGTTTTAGTAGTAATGGCATAGGAACAGAGTGCATATGAATGCAATGGCAAAGAACATTGCTCATGCATTGTTGCACAACAACCCAACCTGAATCTTAGTGCCATGGTGGTGGTGGTGATGATGATGATGGTTAGCATTATTTTAGTTATTGCTCATGCTGATCAATAATTTTGTTCCATTTTCAGCCAGATAATTCTTCAAGTCTGGACTAGTCTTACTCATGTGTCTCTACTTACAGTGGGCCAGCTGATGGTTTTTTTGAGCTGAAGAGCATCAAATGGGCATATTACATGTGCATCAAGATAACTCACTTCTGACAGAGATGAGGCGAGAACAAGTGGCGAGCGTCTACTGTATACTATACTACTTAGAATCAGAAAACTTGTCATATACAGAATTCTGAAAAAAGCAAAAGACAACATCCAAATGTGGAAAGTCTGATCACACACTGTTCTGGGTTCCATCGGAGCTTTCAAACACAGCAAGCCTTATTCTCAAGCCTGGTGCTGACATAGACACCAAGGGGTTATTACCAGTGTAGATACTCAAGGAGGCATGGATGGACCAGGGCTGTAACTGTTCCTCCCCACCCCAAGTGGGACAGAGAATGAATGCAGAATGAGACAACTATCTCGTGTGATAACTATTCATAGTTCTCAGGACCACTGTGGCCTTTAAACAGATGGCAGAGTTATGATGAGTTCAACAATTTAAAAAGATATCATTTTATAGTCAGTTCAAATAAAATGTTGGTGGCTTATGTAGTATTTCATTTTCTTAAACTCTAATCCACCTCTCATGGAAGGATTATATGGCTGCAAATGGAGAAGTGAGGCCAGCGGGTGGCTAGATCAGCGGTCTAATCACCGCCTTGCTGAGGGAGGTTAAATATTTATGATAAATGTGCTTTTTAACAAGCCTAATTCTAAAACTCAGTTCCTCTAATCTCATTGAGACATTAATGACCTATGAGTTTTTCTTCCTTAGAATTGGGGCAGGGGCAGGAGTAGATGATTCGCTAGTGTTTATTTATTGATGGGGACAACTACAGCATCCAGGGTGTTGACAAGAACAGGGAGTGGGAGGCAGTGCGGAGAGTCTACTTTCCTTCTGTAGAGAAGGAAATAACTAAATTTCCTGTATACAAGAGAAAATGGACATTATTTGATTTTCTTTCCCTCCATAATACCTTTCTCTCATGATTTGATCCAGTACTCCTTTCATATAGTCTGCTTTTAATTTTTATGTCAAATATATAAGTGTGTGTGTGTGTGTGTGTGTGTGTGTGTGTGTGTGTGTGTGTGTGTGTGTGTGTGTGTATGATTTTCCATTTATCCTTTTTATTTAAGCAGGGTCTTAATATGTATCTGGCTGCCATGGAACTCTGAGATCTGCCTGCTTCTGCCTCTGCCTCTGACCTCTGAGTGCTAGGAATAAATGCATCTAAGAGCACAGCATCTTAAACATTCCCTATCTTGTTTGTTTATCTTTTTGATGAAATTCAATTGCTTCATTCTAAGATGCTTTGTGCAACATTTAGGGTATATGTGTCTACTTTCAATTCAGCGAAAGCACACATACACATACACACATACATGCACACGCACACGCATGCACACACACACATGCATGCACACGACATACTATAGCAAGCACACATGAAGGTCAGAAGACAACTTATAGTTCATTTGCTCTTTCATCAAATAGGTCCCAGGGATAAAACTCACAACCTGAGACTTGGCAGTAAACATTTTTATCTCCTGAGCCATCTCACTAGTCCCAGGATGAAGAACAATTTCTTAACATGTGTTAGTTTCCTGTTGCTGTTGTAATATAATCTCTAGGTATTGGGTGCTAGAAAATAGTATAAATGTATATAACATATAGTGCGGTGGTAGAGGTGAGAAGCATAAAGGATGTTAGCAGAACTGTTTTTTGTTTTTTTTCCTGGTGACTCTAAGGAAGATTCCACTTGTCCACTTCTCCCAGCTTCTTACAACTGCTGTCATACATTTGTGGTCACCCATAACTGCACACTGTATGCTGCCTCATTCTTACCTCTTCTCTGACTCTGACCTTCCAGCCACTTCCCCGTTTTCCTTTACCCCCTTCCCTCATACAGGACCTTGATAACTGAAATTTCTGTGTCAGTTTCCTATGGAGTCAACTATGCCCACAGTGTCCCTTGATGCTCCTTATTTGGGAAGATTAAGAGGTGAGTACCATTGGAGGAGTCAGAATGTCACTGTGAAGATGGCATAATTCCCGTGACGCTTGGCACACCGTAATGCCTAGTATACATATCCGCTGCTCTTTGTGCTTTGCCTCACTGTTATAGTCTGAGACACACATGAGCGACTCATGGGATAAAGTGAGCATGGGATGCTCAGAGACATTAGTCGAATGCTAGATGTCCCAAACTTCATGGGTCAGCCCCTGTGCATTAATCTTGGCTCTCCATTTCTCTCTCCTCTTTTGTCCAATAATTAGTAGTGGTTAATTTGATTGTCCACTTGATTCCATTGAGACATGTGCAGAGTACTGGGAAAGCCCACCTGCTGGTGTGTCTGTGAAGATGTACCCAGAGAGGATTAAGGGTGATATATTCCCAGAGTCTGAGTGATACAATTCTATTAGCTAGAGGGACAAAGGGGAATATAGCAGGAGGCTAGAAGGAGAAAGCAAGCGAGCAGGGCATTCTCTGCTTTCTGGTAACTGTGTGTGAGAGGTTATGCTCCACCATGACTCCATTATTACTACCACTGTGACAAAAGGAATGCTTCCTCCTTAAGATTGTTTATTTCAGTTATCTTGTCCAACCTCCCCCAGGTCTGCTTACCACAGTTGGCCTCTATACTTCTGCTACTACTCCTACTACCCTTTCTAAGTTTGATGCTATAGTATCTTTTTTTTTTAAATGGATATTTTATGTATTTACATTTTAAATGTTATCTCTTTTCACTCTTTCTCATCCCCCGCCCCCTGCTTCTATGAAGATGCTCCCACTCCCACCCACTCCCACCTCAATGCCCTGGCATTCCTGTACACTTGAGAAATGGGCCTTCACAGGACCAAGGGTTTCTTTTCATATTGATGCCAGATAATGCCATCCTCATATGCAACTGGAGCCATGCGTACCTCCATGTGTACTCATTGGTTGGTAGTTTAGTCCCTGGGTGCTCGGGGTGGGGGGAAGGTGGCTCAAGAAGTGTTTGCTATGGTAACTTTTAATCCTATAAAATAACACTCAAATGTTTTCATCTTCAAACATGACCCAAGCACGTTCTTTTTCCTATATTGGTCACATAGAGTTTTCTGAGAATTTCCCATTCTCTTTATTGATGGACACCCTACATGTATTTATTGTGTTATTATTGCCCCATTTCATGAGTAGATTGTGTTGTCTTTGGTACAAGGCCATTTCTGCACCTGTATTGCTTAATGCTTTGTACACAATTATATGTCCCATGAAAGTTTATTAATACAGACCAGCTTGTACGGTCTGTGTTTTTATAGTGCTGCCCCAGAAATAAACTGTATTTATTATCTTTACCTTCTATCTGTGATGATATCATATACCATTGAGATACCATTAAGCTAATACCTGGACCAGGCTAGAAGACATGGGAGCAAACTTCCCTTCTCAGTCACTGGAGTAATAAGGACCCTGGGTAGTCTCAACGAAGGCTGACAAAGGCTATATAAGCTCGTATATGAATTCACGAATATGTTTAAAGACACAGCAGTGCTTCTTCTTTTTCTGATAATCAGCCTTTGCCTTTCAAGTGCCCACTGGCTTATTGGGATCATACTTGAAACATATATAAAACATGATAAAAAACAGATCACTTACTCTGGTCACATGAAATTTGCTTCAATTTGGATTGACAGTAAAATCCTCAACTCCTGGGACTAATATTTTCTTAGTACATGTCTAATATTAGTGTTGTGAGTCTAATATTTTTTGATATATGCTACAAGGTTCTCATGCTTTGCTGAATCTTCACCTTCATAGCCCATGTCAGGTGCCTCTTATAAAAATTTGACATCAGAAGAGTCCATTCCCTCATGATTTTCATTCTTCACAGATGTTTTGACTTGAACTTTAATGTACCTTTAGAAATTAATATTGTACAGATTTTGCATAAAGGCAAAAGCAAAGATTAGGAAGTCAAACGTACATGTATTGCTACTTTTGGACTTTGTCTCCGAAAAGAGCAGTGCATTCTACGTTCACTATGGAGAATTCTTGTTAATGGTTTGTGATCTTGCCAAACGGCGTTAGTCTCTGCATTTGTATCTTCTCTGCATATGGGATGGGCTCCATTTTCCCTCTCCCGAAGTCCCTTGCCAGTGTTCTGTCGGCAGTTAAGGAAATGGATTCCCATCTTCTCTCAGAGCAGTACTGCACAGTGTTGGATGCATTGTTTCTTTTCCATTTCATCACACAGCGCACCTAAAGGGGAGAGCGTTCCTCTACATCTTGTCTGTGCCATAACTGTTCAGTAGTGGGCCATGGTAAAGGAAGCTTCTTGTGCCTGCAGAGCCATGGAATCCTCATATGCAGCATGCTTTGTTTTCCAAAGCTACATGTACACCACACCTTATCTGTACTCTTTCATATTCTCACATAGCATTTTGGTGACTAGAATTTTATTCTACTTTTTACTGTTTATTTATTACTATCTTGTTTATTATTTAGTAGAATAAAATCCAAAGACTATGTCAATTGTTGCTTAAGGCAGACTTCCACCATGACGTTTATTTTTTTCTTTCTCTCTCGCTTTCTTTCTTTTCTTTTCTTTCTTCCTTTCTTTCTTTCTTTCTCTCTTTCCTTTTGTTGTTGCTTTGTACTTTGACGTTACATTCATGACAGTTGCAAAAGCTCCAAATAGCTTGGCCTTTGGAACAAACTCTTCCCACCAATGAAAGGTAAAGGTTCTATGAGACTTGTTCAGTGGTGGAATAAATCTGGGTTCTTGTATTCCTAGACAGTGAGCTACACTAAGCCTGATTACCTCTATAACTTCCACATTGCTGACCACAGGGCACATTCACTTCAATGGGAGCCAAGGAGGACTGCTTTCCTGAGTAGAGCATGTTCCCTTTCTAAGCACAATGTATAAGACTTGGGGAACTGACAAATGTCATTCTGAAAATAGTATTAGAAATGGCTGTCTCCCTGTGTTGACCTTGATGACCACAATGATATCTATTTTACATGTGAAGACACAGGTCCCAAGGAATTCAGAGCTCAGAGAGAATTGGTAACATGCTCATATTCAGAGAAGACACAGACCAGAGATCTCAAATTTGAATCACCATTTCTTGGTAAAATTCTATGTCATCCCAAGTAAAAGTTGACTAGAATCAATGAATAAAGGACAATGACACAATATCATACCCCAGACATGTCTACTCTCAGTTAGGACATCAGCACTATAAAGGGCTTCAGGCCAGCCAGAGAAGAGGGAGAGAGGTATGCCAATAACAATGTACAATTTGTTCCCTAATAGCTCTATGACATCCACATCGTTCCTTAATAACTCTGTGACACCAACTTTTAAGTTCTTCATAGAGGAAATTTTTCATTGTGTCAGCACAGTTGAGGAAATTCCACATTGCAGAGTAGGCCATATTTCTTCTACTATTAAGGAATTGGCATAGTTAGTAAGGAATTGCATAGTTAGTGCCCTTCTCCAGGAATGAATATATATATATATATATATATATATATATATATATATATATATATATATATTCTTTGACTATTCATCCAAGCCTCATCTTTAATTCATTGTCCCAGGATGAACAAGCATCCTTTGCCAACCTTGCCCTGCACTGAATGATGGAAAGAAAATCTATGGTACGGATACCTCCTTCCTCTATGCCACATGAGTCCCTTTTTTCCTGATGTCACTTTCCTTTGCAAATTAAAAATAACACTCTTTTAAGGCATGCAGATTTTGAGGAGTGAGTAGGATGGCTAACAAAATGATAGGGGTTTTCTGTTCCAAGATGGTGGTACTTCATTCATTTGGCCAAAGTTGTCACAGGAATTGGGAAATGTTGACATAATGGAAAAAGCAAAGGTTTAGAGACAATTCTTCCAATCTCAATCCTTGCCTAGATCCCTCTACATCTCACTGTGAGAAGCTGTGGCCTCTCTACCTGTACATATGCTCCAGGATAGATTAGTATTCCAGTATGCAGAATCATTTCAGCTGGATCTAGGGTTTCTCCCACTTCATGAGACATCAGGTACTACTTATTATGTTTGAACTTTTGTCTGAGAAGCTCCTTCTCCAGAGACTGCAGATTCATCTTGTTGCCACTATCCAAAATGCACTCATTGATTAAGAGATCTAGTAGGTACCAGTCACTAAGTACAAAGTTGTGCAAAATATAGCATCAGTCCTAAGAAAGTTAAGACTTGAACGGGAGAAAGTAGAAAGCATCAAAGTAATGATTTCCCATGTGTCCACTGCTTGACAGGGACTCTGCTAGCTCTTACAGGCAGTAGAACACAAGTTTTGCTTTTAATCACACAAGTGCAAAAGATTACCCTACCAAGGAACTAAGTGAATACCAAATAAACTAAATATCATTTGCCAAAATTGTGCCCACTAAAGATATGGAAAAACAGATAAAATGGAAGAAGACACATGAAGTAGAGATGCACCCACTAAAAGTCCTGGAGTAGGTTCTGCCTGTACCCTGGGTGGTCAGTCCCACTTGGCTCATTACATTGAGGGTGACAAGTTTCCACCCAATGTCCTACAACCCTACTTTGGTCATCTTCAATTGTTCATAAGCAAAATAGTTCAGGTCTTTTTAAGGTCAAAGGCTCCATTTATTGGTGTTCTATTATTTAGTTAATATAGGAGAATGTGTGTTACTGTTTGAGTTAGATTTCTAAATCTTTACCAGAAAGTGTGAGAAATGATGTTTATTGGCAACCTCATTTAATGAGATTTGATGGAAGTTAAGTTGGGTGTAGTTTGTCCCAGTTTGCCAGTGTAAGAACTGAGAATTGTGGGGTTGGGGATTTAGCTCAGTGGTAGAGCGCTTGCCTAGCAAGCACAAGGCCCTGAGTTCGGTCCCCAGCTCCAAAAAAAAAAAAAAAAAAAAAAAAAAAGAACTGAGAATTGTGTACATCGTACATCCAGGTCACAACCCCTCACATGGTAAAGCTGAAAATACAACCTCAGTCAGTCTGACTCCTAGAAGAGATCCAGCCATGTTGCTTTGAGAATAGAAGGGCTCTGCTTTCCTCAGGCTCGGGAGGATTTGCAGAATGCTTACAAACTTCCAACCAACATTTTCAAAGTCTGGATGCTGCCAGAGGTAATTAAAAGTATAATGTATCCCATTGTTTGTGTTTTAAAGTTTCTAATATCAAGGTGAAGGGAGTTCAGGTCTTCCATTTAGGAACACATTTGATAATTCAGTTCTTTCCCCCAAAGAGTTGTGCTTTGATCCAGTTACTATGGGATATTTTAGCTTCATCACTGAAGAACGTAGTCCTCCTCCCAACCATACTCTACTGACAGTCCAGTGGAGAGGACAGAGGGTGAGGTAAGGCAAATCCTCCAAGAAGGCTCTAGCAATTCTGAATATTAAGGAAAGAGAACATTCCAACATGAGTATGGAGTACTGAGCGAATAAATAAAAGTCCAGAAAAAAAATCGAATGTCAGTCATAAAACATAAGGATCACTCAGGGAACTGGTGAAGAATCTAGATTCTCCTGGGTTTAGGAAAACATGACATGAAGATATAGAGGCAGGCAGTTCAAGCAGAGAAATATAAAGTGCAAGATATAACTTATAGGACTGTATGGTGTTTTTGTAAGGGGAAAGGAACCTTTGTAAATACTAAAGAGCAGGGAGAAGGCTGGGAAGTGAAGTCAGCCATGATAGGAAATGATGGATAGGACAGCCAGGTTAGGAGGGTGGGAGTGTCCCTGAACTCATTCCCATCTCAGAGGAAGAGCTGTTCACACAGCCTCTCCCTTCCCATCAGAGCACATGGTCCATCCCTCCAAGCTAGCATCCTGTGAAATTGAAAGGCACGTCAGTTTGTGTCAGGTATGATTTCAGCATTTGAACTTCCTGGCTAGTGGGGTTAGACAGGTGTACAGAAAGTCGATGGCCTAGAGGTTTTCTTCTCAGCTCCAGTAAGCCCCACAGTTATTGGCAGAAATTGATGGTCTGCCAGCCAAGGCTATAAGCACTGTGATAGCTCCTCCATGAAGGGGGCTTGGTACTGACTGTGTTGGGGCTTTAGTTGGCTGGGTGGTGATGGGTTTCCACTTTCTACCACCTCTCTTGCTTTTCCCTCCTTCACACATCCCTCTTGCCTCATGCAGTTGTTAGACCCTCTAGCTGAAAACATTCTGCTGAGGCCAGGGCTGGTGAGTTCCCTTCGAAAACTTATTGCAGGACCAGGGAATATGCACAGAGATGTAAGCTTTGAAATTTGATCCCTCTGCTTTGTGATCTCAGAGCTTTAGGCTTCTGCTTCCCAAAGTACATGTTCAATGCCTCACGAGACACATAGATGCTAATTTTTAATTGAGTGTCCACAGGGCATATAGCCCACCATGTTACATAGAACAATTTAGTAGGATTTAAAATATCCATGCTGTTGAACAACTTCAGTGTCAGTTTTTTTCAGTCTTTCTTAGCCAATGTTCTATTCCTATGAAAAAGCACCATGACAACAGCAACTCTTATAATGGAAAATATTTAACCGGGGCCAGCTTACAGTTCAGAGGTTTAGTGCATCAGCACGGCAGGAAGCGGACAGGCAGACTTGAGGTTAGGGAAGCAGCTTGTGAGTTCTACAGGTAGCAGACAGAGAGTGACCTGAAACGGGTTTTATCTTAAAACCCAAACTGGCAAAGA
Source organism: Rattus rattus (assembly GCF_011064425.1). Lineage (NCBI taxonomy): Eukaryota > Metazoa > Chordata > Mammalia > Rodentia > Muridae > Rattus > Rattus rattus. The sequence continues at coordinate 65,680,094 of NC_046164.1, read as the reverse complement.
CCATATTAGTCATAGTTGCCTGAGTCCTTTGTTCATATTGCTTTTGTGTACAAAGCCCCTTCGTCTAATGCCTCTTTAGCAACATTTGAAGTGTGGCTTAGGCAAAGCCAGGAGACCTTTTCATGAATTTTTAAAAAGTGTTCTACTTCATCCAATCTGTGCTTCTTGCAAGTGGTGTCAATTCTCTGTGTATTTGTAAAGATCCTGCTCCAAATAAATGAAGTGTGGGCAGAATCTAGCATCTGCGGGGAAAACATATGCGTACACATACAGACACCGCTATGAAGATGAAGCTGGGGTTTGGAGTACAAAACAAAGAAAGTACATTGGAGCAGGACTGGGCAGATCAGTCCACGTTCCTGAGTCTTTTTTTGTTGGATTGTTAAGATTGCTATACGGTGCTCAACAAACCCAGCCTTTTAAATAACAGCGAAGACTCGTCCTACAGTTCTACAGGTTAGAAGTCAAAGGTCAAGGGCAAGGTAGGGTTGGCTTGTAGAAAGCTGTTTCCTCCCTGCTAATAATTTCAATGTTTTATTCATGCTATATGTCTCCCTGTGCTTCAATGCCCTATGATTCTAGGAATACTGGTAACACTGGACACGACCCATGCAGAAGACTACTTTAGCTTAATTTTGTCTCTCAAGAGTTCATCTCTAACAAGGTCATATTCTGAGGTCTTGGGTTTTAAGAGTTTAAAACATCAATGAGAGAGGGTAAAGGGCAAGGGAGGAAGCATAATCCCACCCACATTAATTATTTCAAATTTTAGGAGTTATTTTATATTAAGCTTCTCAAAGGAGCTAGTAGAAGTTATAAATATTTCATCTTTCTGTTTATATAACAAGGGCTGTGAAAGTGCCTAGCCTGCCCTGAGTAATGAGTTTAGGAAGCAATTGCATTGCCTAGGAAAATACCTGTGGAGGAATGTACTTTTAAATTTGGGTGATATCTACTGGGAGTGATAGTTACAACATTGATATGGCTGCCATTTAGGTTATAAGGGAAGAAAACCAAATTCTGAAATAGAAAATCCCCAGATCAAGGTCAGGCTCTGCTCTGAGTGCAGCTTGTGATATATAAAACCTGTTCTAGGTCATCAAATCTCCCTAATGTTTCTTGGAGTTCAAAATTGGAAGGTAGGGTGATAGTTCTTTCCACTAGAATTCTTAGGAAAATCAATTATATCTCCACATTTACTACAGGCTCAGAAAAGGCATTAACAAATGAATAAAGAATCTTTCTGTTTTTCCTAGACTGCATAATTATCTTAGAGATTTTCTTTCATTAAAAACACAGTATACTAAGAGGGATGTTAAAAAGGGAAAATAAAAATAAATGCTACCAACACTCCAGCAAGGGAAGCAGGAACACATTTTTACCTAGGAACCCCAACAAAGACAAGAGCAAATATCAGCAACAAGAATTACAATCCTCTCAAATTCAGATGCCTAGATGACAGAGTAAAACCAATCAATCACGAAGAGGACAATATATCTTAACTAAAGCCCAGCAACATCACCATAGTGAGTTCTGAGTGTAGCAGTATATTGGAAAGAACACACACACACACACACACACACACACACACACACACACACACACGACCTAAAGTATTCTTCATTTAAAAAAAAAAGATAGAGGTTCTTAAAAGGAAACAAATTCCTTAAAGAAACCCATGGAAACACAGATAAACAGTAGAAGGAAAAGACTAAAATAATTCAAGACCTAAAAGTGAAAATGAAATCAATAAAAAACAAACAAACTAAGGGAAATCTGGAAATGAAAAATTTGAGGAAATTTAGTAGAAATCTGAGGGGCCATATTCACAGAGAATATAAGAGATGAAAGAAAGCATCTCAGACATGGAAGATAGATAGAAGAAATGAATACATCAGTCAAAAATATGTTAAACAACAATAACAGTACCTCCTGACATAGAACTCTAAGAAATCCAAAACATCATGAAAAGATCAAATCTAAGAGTAACGTACAAGAAAGGGAAGAAGCTCAGGTCAACACAGAAAATTTTTTCAGCAAAATCATAGAAGCAAACTCCTTAACCGAATGAAGGGGATGTATATTGAGATACTGTAAATACACAGAATGTCAAATAGAATGGACGAGAAAAAAATTCCTCTTGGCACATAATTATTAAACCAGAACAAAAAAATCAAATGCTTTAAGAAAAAAGACTAAAAAATATCTAAAAGCAGACCAATTAGAATAATAGCTCACTTCTAAATGGAGACTTTGAAAGCCGGAAGATATTCTACAAACTCTAAAAGCCACAGACGCCAGCCTCTATATCTAACATAACAGTCAATCACAATAGATAAAGAAAATAAGACGTCCCATGATGGAACTAAATTTAATATAATATTTATGTACAAATCTATCTATGAACAAATATCTATCTATAAATCTAGCAACACAGAAGATGATAGTAGAAAAACTCCCAGTACAAGGAGAATAACCATGCCCAAGGAACATGGAAATAAATAATCTCAGACCAGTAATTAAAAAAATAGGAAACACACACACATATACACGCATACACACATAAATGCACACATGCATGCACACGTACTACCACCACCATCACCACTACCACCAGCAGCAACAACAACAAACTAACATGAATCAACAAATATTGCTTATTGGTAGTTTTCAGCATCAATCGTTTCAATTCCCCAATAAAATGACATAGACTAAGAGAATGAGTGCAAAAACCAGGATCCATCCTTCTACTATATCCAAGAAATATTCTAACTTAAAGAATATGTGTCACCTTAGGGAAAAATGATGGAAAAAGATATTCTAGGCAAACATATCTAAGAAACAAAACTGGTGTAGCCAAATTTATATTTGACAAAATATACTTCAAACCAAAATGAATCAGAAGAAATAGGGAAGGATGCTTCATACCCATCGAAGGAAAAATCCACCTAGAGGATGTTGCAAATTTTAACTTCCATGAGCCAAACACAATTACACCCAAGTTCATAAAAGAAATACTATAGCTTAAATTGCACATTGACCCTCACACACTCATAGTGATAGACTCCAATGCACTACTCTCACCAGGAGACAGACTACTGTTTTAGAGGTTGACTTGATGCTACTTGTACACTAATGCTAATTTGGGGCCCAAAACTGCCCCAGAGAGTCCTGATGTGGAACTAGCTAAGTGATCCTGCCCCCTACTTAGTTGTGATTGATAAATAAAGACGCAAACAGCCAATAGCAGGGAAGAAGAGACATAAGTGGGACTCAAGAGCTGGATATCAGGGAAGAGGAAGAAGAACATGCAGGAGGAAAAAGGAGAAACCACCATGGATTATCTGAGCCATAAGAATGTGGCCATGCGGACTAGCCAATTGGAGTTAAGAGTAGCCCAGATGACACGTAGTAATTAGTAAGTAATAATTAGGGGTTATTGAGAGGAAAGTAGATTCTAATAGCACGAAGGGTAGGTAGCTGCCCTGCTCTTGTTTTATTTAAGGCTTATTGTAAATATAAAGGCTGTGTGTGTGTTTTTATCTGAGAACTCAAACATAAGGCAGGTAGAAACCCTGGGCCAAGAATCTAAATAATAAGCAAAGAAGTGCAGGCCGACAGGAACCGGATGTAGATCTGTCCTGTGAGACACAGCCAGAATACAGCAAATACATAGGTGAATGCCATCATTAATCCACTGAACTGAGAACAGGACCCCCGTTGAAAGAATCAGAGAAAGGACTGAAAGAGCTTGAAGGGGCTTGAAACCCCATATGAACAACAATGCCAACCAACCAGAGCTTCCAGGGACTAAGCCACTACCTAAAGACTGACCCTGGACTCTGACCTCATAGGTAGCAATGAATATCCTAGTAAGAGCACCAGTGGAAGGGGAAGCCCTTGGTCCTGCTAAGACTGAACCCCAGTGACATGTGATTGTTGGGGGGAGGGCGGTAATGGGGGGAGGATGGGGAGGGGAACACCTATAGAGAAGGGGAAGGGGAGGGGTTATGGGGATGTTGGCCTGGAAACTGGGAAAGGGAATAACAATTGAAATGTAAATAAGAAATATCCAAGTTAATAAAGATGGAAAAAAAAGAATTTAAATAATTATTTCTACAGGTCATTCATATACAAACTAAACAGAGAAATGCTGAACCTAGCTAAAGTTATAGAACCAAATGAACCTAAAAAATATTTGTAGAACACTTCACAAAAAAAGAATATACTTTCTTCACAGCACCTCATGGAACTTTCTCCAAAACTGACCACATACATAGAAACAAAGCAAATCTCAACTGATATAAGAAAATTGAAAAAAGACCTTGCATCTTATCTGAGCAGCATAGATTAAAAATGAGTATCAACAAAAACAGAAACGACAGAAAAATTAAAAACTCATGAAAATTAAACAACTCACTACTGAATGAAAAAGGAGTCAAGACAGAAATTAGAAAGAAATTAAAGACTTTCTCGAATTGAATGAAAGTGCCTATACAGCATACCCAACCTTATGAGACACAAAGGCAGTTATAAGACAAGTTATAAGACAAGAGGCAAGCTCTTAGGACTAAGGTTCTATACAAAGACTGTAGAGTAATTTTATATTACTATCTTAACAGCACACATGAAAGTGCTGGAACAAAAAAGAAGAAATCACACCCAAATGGGTTAGAAGGCAAGAAATAATCAAACACAGGCTTGAAAACAATGTAATAGAAACAAAGTAAAAAACAATTTAAAGAATCAGTAAAACAAAGAGTTGACTCTTTGAGAAAAATCAGTTTAATTGACAAACACTTCTCTAAATTCACTAAAATGCAGAGAGAATATTCAAATTAAATAAATTGAAAATGAGAAGGGTGACATAACAACGGATACTGAGGAAACCCACAAAATCATAAGGTCATACTTTAAAAACCTGTACTCCAAAAATCTGAAAAATCTAAAAGAAATAGGTAATTTTTTCCCTATAGGCCACTTACAAGTTAAATCAAGATCAGAAAAGAAATTTAAATAGTGATATAACCCCTAGTGAAATAGAAGTGGGATTAAAAGCTTTCCAATAATAATAATAATAAAAATCCTGGGACAGGTAGCTTTAGCACAATGTTCTGCCAGACTTTCAAGGAAGAGTTAACACCAATACTCCTAAAATTTTCCCTAAAAATAGAAACAGAAGGAACATTGCCCAGTTCATTTTATGAATCCACAGTCACTCTGATAGACAAACCATATAAAAACTCAAAAAAAATTATAGACCCATTTCTCTTATTGACATAGATGCAAAAATTCTCAATAAAATACTTGTAAATCAAATCTCAAAACACATTAAAAAGACCACCATAATCTGCTTGATCCCAGAGATGCAGAAATGATTAAACAAAAATCACATCATCATATCATTGGATCGAGAAAAGACCTGTGGTAAAATCTAACACCAATTCATGATAAAAGTCTTAGAGAGATTGGAAATACAAAGGAAATATCCAGACATGATAAAGACCGTTTACAGTAGACCCATAGCCAACATCAACTGAAATGGAGAGATACTCAAAGAAATTCCGCTAAAGTCATTGTGATGGTTTGTATATGCTTGGCTCAGGGAGTGACACTATTAGGAGGTGTAGCCTTGTTGGAATAGGTGTGTCACTGTGAGCGTGTACTTTAATACAGTCATCCTAGCAGCCTGGAAGTAGGTATTCTGCTAAGAGCCTTGAGATGAAGATCTAGAACTCTCAGCTCTGCCTGTACCATGCCTGCCTAGATTCTGCCCTACTCCCACCTTGATGATAACAGACTGAACCTCTGAACTTGTAAGCCAATTAAATGTTGTCCTTTATAAGAATTTCCATAGTCATGTTGTCTGATATCAGCAGTAAAACTCTAAGTCAGTCACGAATAAGACAAGGTTGTCCATTCTCTCCATACCTATTCAGTATACTACCTGAAGTCTTAGCTAGAGCAATGTGACAACTGAAGGAAATTGGAGACGTGCAATTTGGAAAGACAAAAAAATCAAAGTGTCAGTATAAATATGTCACCCTAAAAATTCCACTGGGGAACTCCTATAGCTGATAAACACTTTCATCATATCACAGTGGCTTGGTATAAAATTAACTCACAAAATTCACTAACCCTACTGTATACAAAAAAACAAAGGGGTTGAAAATATAAGGAAAACAGCACTTTTTACAATAGTTTCAAACATATCTTGGGGGTAACTCTAAACAAGCTAGTGAAGGAATTCTATGATAAAAACATTAAGATATTGAAGAAAGCAGTGAAGGAAAATATGAGAAGATGGAAAGGTCTCACATGCTCATGGGTAAGCAGATCTAACAGTAAAGTCCCTCTCCTACCAAATGCAATCGAAAGATTCAGTGCAATCCCCATCAAAATTCCAATACAATTCTTCATATTTCTGGAAAGGACAATTTTCAGCTTCATAAAGAAACACAATAAACCCAGGATACCAAATATCCAGAAAAATAAAAGAATTGCTGGAGGTATCACTGTTCATGACCTCAAATTGTACTACCAAGTAATAAAAAAGCAACATGCTATTGACATAAAAATATACATGTTAATCAATGTAGTAAAATTGGGGATCAAATATAAGTCCATATACCTATGGACAACTGATTTTTTATAAAGAGCTAGAAATACTCACTGGGGAAAAAAAAGAGTATCCTCAACAATATGGCTGGTCAAACTAGATGGCTGTATGTTGAAAAATGCAAATAGATCCATACTTATTACACTGCAAAAAACTCAACATCAAATGCGTCAAAGACCTCACCATGAAACTATATATACTGAACGTGATAGATGAAAAGGTGAGGAATAGCTTCAAATTAATTTTTGTAATAAAAGACCTGAACAGAACACCATGAGCACAGGCATCAAGATTAACAATTAATAAATGGGACCTTATGAAACTGAAAATATATGGTAAGGTAAAGTACACCATCGTTTAGACAAACTGGCAGCCTATAGAATGGAAAAAGATTTTTACTAGCTACACATCGGCTAGAAGGCTAATATCCAAAATATATAATGAAGTAAAAACAAAACAAAAAATATCAAGAAAAATTACTCAATTAAAAATGAGGTATAGGTCTAAACAAAATTCTCAAAAGAGTAAACTCAAATGGCTGAGATTGGCTTTAAGAACCCCATAGAAAGAACGACAGTATTCAACCATCAGAGCCCCTAAAGCTCCCAGGGACTAAACCACCAACCAAAGAATACCCATGCGTGACCCATGGCTCCAGTTGGATATGTAGCAGAGGACTGCCTTATTGGGCATCACTGGGAGGGGAGGTCCTTGGTTCTGCAGAGGTTCGATGACCCAGGGTAATGCTATGGCACTGAGGTAAGAGAGGGTGGGTGGGTCAGGGAGAGCACCCTCATAGAGGCAGGGGGAGGGGAGGGGGATAGGGGATTTGTGGAGGGGAAACTGGGAAGGGGGATAACGTGAAATGTCAATAAATAAAATAGCCAATGAAAATTAAAAAAAAAAAAACAAGAAGTTTTGACTGACATTGTCAGTCATCAGGGAGCTAAAATCCAAACAACTAATATTTCACCTGATCCCTGTCACAATAACTAAAATCAATAAAACAGGGGACAGCATGCTGTTAAGAATGTAGACCAAGGTGAAAACTTGTCCTTGCTGGTGTGTGTTTGGAGGTGGGGGTAAAGTAGTACAGCCATCATGAAAAACAGTCCGGTAGTTCCTCAGGAAGATGAGAACTGTTCTACTTCAAGATCCAGCTATAGCTCACTTAGGCATATAGCCAAAGGATGCTTTATCCTATCACAGCATGCTCAGCAATGCTCATTGCAGCTATATTTATAATAACCAGAATTTGGAAAAAGCTAGAATTCTCTCCACAGAAGAATGAATAGAGAAAATTTACACAACTGAATATTACTCAGACATAGATGAAATGGTGAAAATGATAGATAAAGGGATAGAAATGGGAAATGTCATCCTAAAGTGAGGTAACCCAGAACCCAAAAGACAAATATGTTATGTATTTGCTTATATGTAGGTATTTGCTTTTATGTCAATGATAATCAAGCCACAATGCATAGAATCACAGAGGTTAGATATAGATTAGGGACTTTGAGGGCGACATAGAACTCCTTTAGAAAAGGATATGCAATAAATAGTTACAGATCGATGGAGGAGGTGGCTGGAACAGGAGGACCAAGTGAATAGGGAGGGGAAGAGCTAGACAAGGGAGAGAATGTGAGAAGGGACAGCTGAAATTAAGGGTCACTTGGGAACCTTATTTATTTTTCTACTTTTGTACATATTATGGCTTCCTGTGTTTCAGCAGTCCTCGAATAAGTGAACAACTTTCTCTCTTTGTTTCCTGTGCTTTCTGTTGGGTTCCTTTCCTTCTGCTAGTTTGTTTTGTCCAAGTGAAATGTTAGCTTTTGTTTTATCTTCTTATACATTGTTACATTAATTATTTTATAATACATTGTATTATTATCCTACTGATGCCTGTTTCCTTTCTAAAGAGAGATAGAAACAAGAAGATCTGTATAAGAGGGGACTTGGAGAGGATCTGAGAGGAGTAGGGGAAAGGGAAACTATATTCAGGATACATTATGTTAGAAAATATTATTTTCAGTGAAACAAGAAATGCTTTATTCTCTCCACATTCAGGTTGCTACATTAATAGTATTCAGTGAGAAGAGATCAGTCTAATAGGCCATGCAGCCAAGAATTCATTTCCAAGGTAGAGAGAGATGATTAATTCGTTAATGGATGAGTGTGTTCACTGGTTAATGAATTTTATGACTCAGTTAAATTCTGTACCTGTCCAATGAGGTTTTGTCTCATGCATATTCACTTAATACAGATTTCCATTTAGTAAATTGCACTTATGAATATTTACTTAGCAGGGCTTCACGTTTGCACCTGAAATGTATTTAGTGTCCTTAAATGAATTTTTACTTTCCGTACAGAGCAGCAAGAACCGAAGTCGCAGTGTAACTTAAGTCTGCTTAAAGATAAACAACCCCTGCTCCTTTCAAAAGGAGAAGGGCTGGGGAGATGGCTGGGCACTTAAGAGAGCTTACTGCTCTTCCAGAAGACCCAAACTCAGAATCCAGCACCCACAAGGGACCATTCATAGCTGCCTCTAACTCCAGCTCCAGGGGATCAGCGCCTTCTTCTGGCCTCCTAGAACATCTGCATGCAGATACACATACTGGTAAACAGTTATCACTGGGATGTCTTAATCAAATTTGTCCCCTAAGGGCTCAGAGAACCATGTGGATGGAAGAGGAGGCAGGAAGATTTTGAGAGTCAGTGACTAAGACCTAAACACAAGACTGACACACACGTGAATTCACAGAGACTGTGACATGTTTAGGGACTGGATAGGTGTTCCCCAAGTGTCAAAGGGCACTGAGAGAAACAGAAACATGCCCCCATCCCTAATCCAGAAGTTATTTCTAATTGATTACCACTGGCTAATGAAATATCGGCACTTGGAACAGTCTTACAGGTGTGGGATACAACTCCCACTTACGGGAGCCCAGCAGCAGACAGACAAACAAAATGAACTAAATGACATTTCTGGAGGATGTTTCATTTCATAATGCGTTATTAGAACATACTTTTAACCTTATAGGACCATTGAGTATAGTATGGCTTCTGGTTTTGAATTTTTATAAGATTTCTGTGTGTGAAAACTTTTGTGTCTCTGCATTTATATGTGTTTCTCTCGCTTTTTCTTTGACTTTTTCTTCTGTTTATTTTGTGTTTTGTCCTAATCTGTTCATTTAATTTAATTTTTTTTACTTTATTATTATTCCTTACATCCTGGTTTGTTTTCTAAGGAGAGTTGGAAAAGGTTTGGATTCAGACGGGAAGAGAGTTAGAGATGATCTTGGAGAGTTGGTGAAGGCGAAATTATAATCAGAATACAGAACATGAAAAAATCTATGTTCAATATAAGAAAATGGAAAACAATGAAAAGATATATTTTTATATCATGCTTAGAAGGAGAGCAATAGCTTGTAAAAAGTGATACTAAAACAAAGCACAATGCTACTGAGTGAATTAGACAGTTGACTGCACAGATATGAGACCCATATATGAGCAGACCCAACATGCTGTTGTTTCACACTTCTTAGGGGTATTTCCCTAGATTTTCATATTTTGAAAATTTTGGTCACTATATTAAACACTTAGTATAAGTTGGCTTGTGTCATTCTTGAAATCACCCTAAAAATAGATTTCCCACCTGGAGGTAAATGAATTAAGTTGCAGATGAAATAGAGCTCTAAAGACACAGAGAGATAATAAGGCAAACTTAGCTTAGCATGTTGGCTTACGAACTTGGTGTAGGAACCGGAGTGATTGTGAGGCAAAGAGGCAGACTTATCATTAGGTGCCATAATAGTAATTAGCAGAGTTGGTGAGCTTGTTGTATGTCAAGCACTTTACAAATGATGTCTCTAGATCCTAGTGATGGATACGGAGGTGCACATGTTATTTTAGTCAGCTAGGCGTCTCCTACGGTTTATACTACTATATACTGAATGCCTAGAGCAAGAGTAAATACATTTTGCCCAGTCTGGAGTGGAGGATAGGAAGTTCAAAGCACCAGCGTATTCCTTGTCTCTTTTCTAGTATACATAACATCGTCTTCTTAGTGTGTCCTCCCATGGCCAGAAGGATAAGGCACCATATCGAATTTCCCTCTCCTAAGAATGCTAATCTCCTTCCCTATGTGCTCATTACTTTCTAATGGGAGCCTCTCTCATCTCATCACAATGAAGATTAGATTATGATGTGAGTTTGTGGAGAACACAACCTATGCCAAAACCAATCAAAATGGCTGACTTCTAACGCTTACTACATGATAGAATCGGAGTCCATTACTTCCGTGCAAGCCTTCCAAAGGGGTCATGCTAAGGCTCCTGACCTGTCTCTTGTCTAGAGAAGAGATAGCTCTGATGTCTTATTCTAAAAATGATGTTCTTGGGTCAACTCTGGAGTCAAAAAAGTCAGGAAGATGAAGAGAGAGCATTTCCCTTAAATCCTCAGAAAGTTAAAAATCAATCTTCTATTTCCATTTTTCTTGGTGTTTCAGTAAGAGGCACATTGTGAAATGGAATTAGGAAATGTCATACTATATCCATGATGATAAGCCACTACCATAATCTTATGGTTCAGGAAATCTGCCATTGGCAACAACAGTACATCATTCCATCACAGCCTGAGTACCACCTTACTATGTAACCTAATTATCTAGTCCAGGGACCCAAAAGCCCCTTAAAACTTAATATTATTAAGAAATCATGGTGTTGCGTTCTTTGGAAGAAAAGATGTAAAAATATTAATTTATGTCAGACAATGTCCCACCCAAATGCAGTAGTTTGGTGAACCAAACCAGGCAGTGTATTTGGTTTACTTAAAGAAACATGGGTAAAGCATTACTTATAGGAACATCTAGACACTGGCAGATGAGTTATTCAACAACACACCCCTTTATGAGTAATGATTCATTAAAGCTCCATCCACTACTCAAATTGCCTGAAGAATATACAAGCAGCTTCACCAAAACTTCTCTCCTTTCTTCCAGTAATTGCTTGCTGATTTTACCCCCTTAGGAACGGTCTTGGTTTGTCTTACATGTTTTGTGAGCTTTCTAGGTCTCAACCCATGCCTAGGAGGAAATGTTTCCATTTAGAGAGACCAGCTGCCCAGGTGGTGCCTTGTATTTCTACACTCATCACCCTCAGAATCTGTCATATCTCCAGACACATCATGAAATGAGCTGGAGAATAAAAACAAGACATAAAGATTCTTAGAAATGTCTGACATCTCAAAAAAAAATCACTTTCAGTAAAATGTATCTTTCTTAATAGAATGGAAGAATTCTTCCAGAATGTAAGACCAACAGGAAGTGGTGCCTACCGAATGAGTTTTCAAAGGCTGGCAACCTCAAGGGACAACCAATGGGTGTTTCCAGTTGTTTAATGTATTTCAAAGGATCCATTCAAAGACTGCATTGGTATAAAAATAAGCACATCCTAGAGAGTACTATTTTGGGGCTAAAATTAGATTTACCCACAAAACCTACATTTGATGGTAAGAATAAAAACTCTTTACTTAAATGAAGACCAAAGATAAAACAAAATACACCCGCAATACTATCTTCAAAACATAACAGTTAATCATGTGCAAGGATGCCAAGTTTCTACAAGCCATCCTACACTTTCTTGGGACTAAATGATTGAAATTTTCTATGAAAAATTTTAAAAAGACTGAAGAGCTTTTGAGACCTACAATTTTGAATGATAGTAATAGTGTCTGCTGACAGATGTACAGTACCAAGTAGTGCTTATTTGGCTATCAGTGGGCACCAGATAAATAGAACTTAACAGTTTCATTTAATCCTCACATGAAGTTCTAAGAAAAATAAATCAGATGCTGTTATCTAGTAAACCTCTAACTCAGAGAACATGAGAAATTCATACAACATGGCATAGTTCTTCAACTTCAGAGCCAAGCATCTTATTCTAAAGGTCAGTATACACAGAAAAATGGAATGACACCTGCATATTGTCCTAACTTTAAAGATGTTTAACATGGACAAAGACCGAAACATTTTACTTTTAACTTTCTGAGTCAGGATAAAAGCACAGGAAACACTTGAACATAGATCTCATGCCATTGGAGATCAAATTGTACCAAGAAAGAAAGAACATGAAGGCCTGGAGAGATAGCTTGGTGAATGAGCCCTGGCTGCTCTTTCAAAAGATTGGTTCTCAACACCCACAAGCAGCTAATAACCATCTGTGATTTCAGTTATAATGTATGCAGTGTCCTTTTCTGGGTTCCATGGCTACCGCATGAGCATTTTGCTGAGACATACATGTAAACAAAATACTCAAATTCATAAAATTAAACAAGTAAATCAAAGCAGGAATTAATTTAAGAATGAGCTTGACTATTTTATTCTCTTTTGGAAAAAAACAATAAAGAAAAATAAACAAACAAACAAACGAAAACATGGCAAGATCTACCACAGTAACTCTTGCTGGTTGGGATCTGAGGGTCAAGCTCAATAACACTTCTGGGACTGAGATCAAAAGAGTTGATATTTTTTTCTTGTTTCTCAAAAACATACGAAAAATACTACATTAAGACAGTTTCTGGAGAGGGTTCCATAAACAGGCCATTGGATATCTTATAGGATAAAAAAAAAAGTTCATCACTTTGAGGGTACTGTTCTCACTTTGGATTAACATATTTATCAGTAGGAAGGTGAAGCAGGTCAAAGCACACACCCAAACAGTGTGTTCTCCTCGGGCTCTGAGTAGTAACTCAGTGCAGTGACTTGTAATTCAGAACTGAATATTCGTACTTTAACCTCCATTCAATGAAGGCTTACAACAGTAAAGGTACCTGAATGATCACAGCAGGCCAGTGTGCTTACACTTACATCTGACCAACTTGCCTGCTGAGTAGAGTGCCAGAAAGAAAACAGCTAGCATTGAACAACGTGGAAGAAGGAAGGAAAGGACCGGAAGTGTTTTCTTGGAACGAGAAGCTTTCAGAACAAACAGCATAGGAGCCTCAAGTCAGTCAAAAGTAAAACCATCAGGCTAAGCTGATCTGTGACTCAAAAGATGTACAACATGCTGATTCTGCAATTGGAAAACATGCACCCCAACTCCTACTGTGCACCTCAGCTTGACCACTGTCCATATTGGTGATCTCAGATAGTCACATGGCATATGCAGTAGCTTAAGGGTCCATTGAGAGCCAGGGGAATATTAAAGTTGGACTTTATTGAGGGAATATGGTAGTTCATGAAGGCTGTCTTAATAAAGTACCTTAAACAGAGCAGTTTGAATAAAATGACTTATCTTTTCGTACTGGCTTAAATTGCCTTCTCATTAGTGAAGAAAGAGACAAGCCCTCCTCTTCCTCCTCCTCCTCCTCCTCCTCCTCCTCCTCCTCCTCCCTCCTCCCTCCCTCCCTCCCTCCCTTCCCCCACCCTCTCTCCCTCCAGCCCCAGCCCCTCCTCTCCCACCAACGCACACACCAAGGACACAGTAGTGTAGAATTAAGATCTGATCCTCTGATCCTTATGATCCAATTTAAATTTAATTACCTCCTTGCTTTAGTGTTTTTCTTGCTCTAACAAAACTCGAGACCTGGTAACATAACAAGGAATGGAGGTGAGGCTTAGCTTGCATTCCTGAAGAATATAACACGGCAAGACAGTTTGTGTACAAGACAAGGACTCCACTTTCTGTGAGGTCACTAATAGTCTCATGACCTTGTGTCTGTATCTAATCCCAATCACACCTCATTTAAACACACTAAGCATATAAATTGAGGGATTATATTCCAGCTATGAACATCGGGAGATATTCAAATTCTAGCATCCTACAGTGTAGATGTAAGGGTATCAGTTTGGAGTAATTGGATATAATAATTTAATTCATTACAAAGAGGGGAGAGAAATTAAAGTGAGTTGGAGAGACAGAGAGGGTTTGAGCAGCAGGTATGTTTCTGAGGTGGATGGGTGTCCTTGAACAAGTCATTCATTGAGAAGAGTCTCATTTCCCTGGGATGGGAATGGAATGCCCTGCAGGGCTCAGTCATTAAGCGTGAGCATAAAGTAAAGTTTCAGTAAACATAGTAATAGGTGCTGCATTAGAAGCAAATCACTGGTCTGTATCAGAGATCTATCAAAAGTAAATCACAAGTTTACAGCAGAGATCACACATTTCTGTGGATGTTCTCCTGCACTGAAAAGAACATGGCAACCAAAGGGCATAGTTCAATGTGCTCTTGGCAAGTGTCTGTTAGTTAAGTCACAGAACAGGGCTCAGTGCCTGACACACCGGAGATGTTTAATATATTAGCACTTATTAAAATGTACTGCCCATACATCTTGATCTTCAGTGACATAGGCATAGTATTCTCATTCCACATTCATACCATGTTTTGCCATTCATTGTCAATAGTCATACTTCAATTAAATATATCATTGGTTTTACTGCTTCGTAAAAATCTTCTAAAGATAATCACTGTTAGTGCTGGGAAAGGTTATTACTCCATAAAAGGGATGAAGAGCTCAATTCTCCTCACTTGAAGTTGCTGACCATCATGTGCAACTACAGTTTTCTAGTTACTTATTTATTGCATTTAGCAGAGTTGAAGGACTTTAGACTTCTGAAGACTCTGAACCAGACTGGGAGATTTAAGTCCTCAGGTCCAATGCCACGTTCTGCTTGTCCTTCACAGGGAATCTCCACTAGTCACAGTCTTATGAGGTCAGTCCTTAAGGGATTAGTCCTGTGTTGTGTACAGGCTGCCTGAGACTCTATATCCATGGTTTTACTACTCTATGATGTCTCCAAGGGAGATATACTTTGTTTTTATTTTTGGGTTTTTTTGTTTTTGTTTTTTTGTTTTTTTGTTTTTTTGTTTTTTTGTTTTTTTTTTTTTTTTTTTTTTTTTTTTTTTTTTTGGTTTGTTGCTTTTATATGTCACCAACAGTGAATGTGCATAGGAGGAAAGTCCTGACACTGTTCATTTTCCTGTGCACCCCTGGAGCATGATCAACAGATCTACCAAGGATCCAGCACCACTGGATCATAATCCTACCAAGCTTGAACAGCCCCCAACTTCATCGCTCTCCTTCCGTCCCTCCCTCCTCCCCTCTTCCTTCCCTCCCTTCCTCCCTCTGTCCCTCCCTCTGTCCCTCTGTCCCTCCCCACTCTGTCTCCCCTCCCTCCTCTGTTTTCATTAGCTCCAGTATTTACATTATGTTCCCTGTTCTGCAGCTCTGTGGTGGCCCACCCATATATTTTGAGTTAGTTTCAGTGATAAGTTCATTTTAAACAATCCTATTTTGAGCTTGCTATATTTTTTCTTCTCACCACTCTCACTAACACAGACTGTTTCAAATTAATGGGAGAGGTGTCAATTTTTGTGAGTCATACACAGAGAATCTCAGGCATCTTCCCTGGTGATAGACCTTCAAGTTGGACCACAGAATTGAACGACTCAACACAACACTGCCATTGTCAATATAAAGCTTTCTTATCAAAGTTTTTGAAAAGCGCTTTTGAAAAATTAAATTCTAAATGTATTCCTCTGAAAAGGCTTTACTCTGAAAAGGCTTTACTCCAAATAGTCTTCCCAAATTTAACAGTCTTACATATACCTTCCATTCTGAAATTTTCAAAGTCTTTGAAACATTCTTAAATGGTTTTCCTTACCATCTTTTAGGAAAGCACACACCCTTTGTACATTCTTTTGACATGACTTGGGTTCTCTACTAACATAGCAATGAAGCATTGATAACCTTTAGATTGTCTTGTTTGACCCTGCTTGTCTCCTGTGGAGAAGTAAAAACATCCTTAATATTGTTACAGTTTAAACTTAACCATTTTATCTTTGTTTTAAGTAAAGGTGCTGTTAGAAGTTCAAAGAGAAAAAAAGGAGAGAAGAGAGAGGTGAGAGGCAAAAGGGTGAGATTGATAGAAGTACATATAGAGGATGCAAGCGATCTAGCAAGAGCAGGAAGAAGCAGAAAGAATAGGTAAGCTAGGCCAGGAAATACAGTCCTCTAACCCCACATACTTTGGAGGTTAGAAGCAAAGGATCCTTGGAGGATCACAAGTTCAAAGCAGTCTGGGAAACAGAGTGAGATTCAGGACACTCTCCATATTATAGAATGTATATATTCACCATATATGTACATATATATCTGTATACACACACACATATATATAAATATATATATACTTACATATATACATACAGATAGAATGTATGTACACACAAACACACACACACACACACACACACACACACACACACACACACACACACGTGTGTGTGTTGTTAATGTAACTCATGGACAGAATGCTTACTTAGTATGCATGAAGCCCTGGGTTTCATCTTCAGCACCTCCGAAATAAATGAATAAATTAATACTAAAAAATAAACATGGAACCTAATGCTGCCACACAGATCCACTTTTACCCGCCCATAGAATCATTCTCTGAATATTTTTTCTTTTCCATGTGTAAACTATTGCTGCATACTATGTTCCAATGTTCACGTTCATTCTTTATTTCCAACTACCATGATAAACACATGTTCTGGTTGCGTTCTTAGCAGCCCTCCTGAAAGTCCACATAGCATGCCATAGTTCTGTGTTACAAGTTGCTGAAGCATTTATGATCATTAAACATGTGCTTTGTTTAATGATTGTTTTAATTATTATTGTTTTAATTATTAAATCTAGCCTGTCATCAGCATTGCAATGGACATGTTTGAAGCAAGATTTTCTGCTGTTATTCTTTGTTTTGTTTTCTCTCTTTCATTTTACTCACAGAATTACCTCTACAAATAGGAGCACTGAAACTGACAGCAAACTCCAGCACCATGAAATGTGTGAGAATTTCTGTGTAACCACGTCTTGGCTGGTAAGATATTGTCATTAGCGAAAACTTCATTAATGTCGCACTCCTAGCACTGCCGCCATTGTTTGAGCTCTTGACTGATGTCCTACCATTAACACAAATGATTCTTGACATTCACGCCCCCAGTCACAAAATATTAACCATTGCATTGAGGTTTCTTCTATAGATGAATATTTGCTCTTGACATTATGCCAAGTGATCATGATTCTTGTAAATTATTCAGACTGTGTGTTCGAGCACATACGTATGCTATTTAATTTTTTTAAATTTTATGTGTATGAATATGAAGCTTGCATATATAAAAGAGCACTGCATGTATGGAGTGCACACAGGGTCAGAAGAAGTCAGTTTCCCTGGAAATCCTGTGGCAGATTTTTGTAAGCACCTTTGTGGGGGCTGGGAGCCAAGCCCTGGTCCTCTGCAAGAACAGCAATTGCTCATATCTTCTGAACCATTTCTCTAGTTTAGCATACATTCTCAATACGTATTTCAATTGCTATCAGTATTGCTTTTGCATTGCCATGGCTGAAGAAACAGTTTTGTGCAATCTTTGCCCTGAAGACTTTGCTGAGCTGTATTTCCTTATCAGGATTTTCAGGAAACAGGGTTGTTTTACAAAGAATGCACATACCCACATGGACCTTGGTACATGCTTCTCAGTGGCTATCAGGAGTATTTGAAACATTTCAATTTGAGACTCTTGTAGGAGAATGCCCCAATTAACAGATCCTTACCAGTGTTGAACATTTCCTGTTTATAAACTTCCTGTGTGTTTGACAAGTTGATAGGTAGAAGTCATTTAGTTTTTTTGCAACTGCCTTCAAAATACTGCTAGAACAACTGAGCAGGTTATCTCTATTTTTGCTCATTTTACATACAGAGCCTACATGACTCTTCAGTTTTCTATTCTCCAAACCCAAGCAGACACACAGTACAGGAAGAAAAGATGAGAAATGACTGGTGGTGGGTAACTGTCAACCTGTGTCACACTCACTGTCCCAACATCGTGTTGTTGGGCACTTGTTGAATCATGACCTGTAGGCGGGACCTTGTGATGACTGTGAAGAGAGTCCACCCACTGGTTACCTTGAAGGCATTCAAAAGACATAAGACAAACCTAACCTGGCTCTATAAGAGATCCCAAAATTTCCTTGTAGAAACGGGCCTGTATATTTTGAAAAAATGTACACCTTGAGACAATATAAGACACATAATGGAGCAAGTTTCTTCTCTAGGACATCTCTGGGAAAGTTTAACTAAGCCCTTCCACTTCACTTTTCCTTCACTAACATCTAGGGTCTAGAGAAAGGGCGTAATCTCTGAAAAGTGGTACCTTTACATTGTTCAGTGTACTCTTGCTAATCAGGAAAGCACAGGGTGCGGTTTTTGATCATACATGGTCACTGGGTAGCTATGTGACTCCACCTTTGTAGTTAAGCCTCTCCAAGATTTAGTTGCCTAACCTATTAAGTTGATAAGGATTATCTGCATTCTCTATGAAGCATTTTCTAGTTAGTTTTTTTTGTTGCTAGTTAAGATAAGGTCTCATAAAATCAGATAGCGGTTTCTTTAGTTTATTGTTTGGGACTTTCAAAGGTTCAGTTCTAGTATCAGCTAGGGATAATGAAAGCTTTTTTGCTGGCAGAGTACCATAAAGTTATCTGCTATCTCTTGGTATGTTTGCAGTATGAATGCTTGTGTGTGTGTGTGTGTGTGTGTGTGTGTGTGTCCGCGCGCACGCACGCGTGTGTGCTCATCTGTGCGTGCACATGTACACACTGGTGTCTGTCTGTCTTCTAAAGCCAGCAGGATTTAATCAAGAGTGCTCTCATTCAAGCTTACCAAATTCTATTTGCTTTCCAAAGGCCACTCCACTCATAGATTCATTTTCCACCCTCTCAATGCCATTAGCTATGGCTTTGGATTTAATCCCCTTGATTTCAGAAAACTTAAAACATTCCTGCTAGCTATGATAGTCATTGCCAAAGGAGCCACCTTCAGTCTGAGTGAAAGCCAGTCAGAGAACACAGGAAGTTCCATTTCTTGCATCTGCTCTCTACATAGAGGCTGTTATCTCTTTAACACTGCCATGTTGCTGAACCTCAAACACCCACTGATGTTTATTAATGACTATCTATTGCACATTTCAAATGTGACATTTAAACAGGTAAAGCTGTTTGAAATAGAGGATCGTCAGCCAAGGAAATAGGACCTCTTCCATGCTTGAAACTCTTGCCATCCTATGTTTTACCACACTCCCACAGCTGCAGAACTAGAGTTCACAGGTTTTCAAGGTGCAAAGTAGTTTTCATAGGCTGAGGAACCAGTTTCCGAGTATTTTAAACAGTCACTGAGGTGGTTCCAGAGCTCACTATGTCAATGTCTTCCATAGGAAAAGCTGGCTCTCTGGTAGTTGTAATAACACATAGGCTGATATGATTTTATGTTCATTAAAGTGATGCAGGCACAGAAAGCAGAACCCATGAACAAGAGAGTCATTGCTGTTGGCCAGAAGACCATTGACTTTTGTTCAAGACAGTCAAGCTTAATCTGGTTCCTTTCTTCTAGAGAACTACTGTTCCGGTTTAAGAAGTTGGAATACCTTAAATATGTAATCTCTGTTCCCAAGTAAGTTTATACCCATAGTCCATTGCAAATCTCTGTGCTGCTAAGTGCTCTGAATTAGATTTCAGGGTCTCAGTTCCCCATCTACGACTTGGAAACATTTGTCCCCCCCCATAACAAAGAGTCCAATTTCTTATTATTGATCGACACATTGTTTTTGTCCTGTCCGTTCTTTAATCTGAATAAGGTATGACTGCCTAATGACAGAAACATCTCCAAATACCACAGGCTTTACACACAGAAGTACTTCATTGGGTCCATTGAGAGTTCAGGTAGCATTAGCACTATGGTCTCCTGCTATGCAACTAGTGCATGATTTCTACATGGTTGGGGATCAAAGAGTAGGGACATGAATATCAGGCCCTGTCTCTACTCAGAGTTAAACTTTAGCTGGATTCCAAGGAAATGTCACTTATCTAGGAGTTGCCCAGTATCTCCCACAAATACCCTTCTCTATTGTCTTCTCAACTCTTTGCAGGTGTGTAAAGGCAAATGTTAAAACCCAAGTCTATCTGTACAATGATATGAGAGAGTGCGGAGTGCTATTTAGAAAAAAAGAACTCCCCCCCCTCCCCCCGTGAATGTGATTGTTGGGGGGAGGGCGGTAATGGGTGGAAGATGGGGAGGGGAACACCCATAGAGAAGGGGAGGGGGAGGGGTTGGGGGATGTTGGCCCATAAACCAGGAAAGGGAATAACAATCGAAATGTAAATAAGAAATACTTAAGTTAATAAAGAAAAATACTTAAGTTAATAAAGAAATAAAAAAATTAAAAGAAATAAAGAAATTAAAAGAAAAAGAAAAAGATTTCTTTATCATTGTGCCTGCAGGCGTTGGGGTTTGTTATATGTAAATGAGTGCAGGCTCCCAGGGAGGCCTGTGTCATCAGATCTTCTAAAGCAGGAGTTACAGAAAGCTGTGACTTATCCAACATCTCTGCAGCGTGCTCCCTTGAGCACTAAGCCAGTCCTCTAACCTCTCGCCTCTAGTTGTTTCCTGGGACAGTCCATAACATCTTTGAACATGAAATGTGACATCAAACAAGCAGAGCTGTTTGAAATAGAGGATCATCAGACAAGGAAGTAGGACCTCTCCCATGCTCAAAACTCCTGCTATCCTATCTTTCCCTACCTTTCCAAAGCTGGAGACCATTCATTCCTTTCCCATGACAGTTTTTAGGGAAGACTCGGGGCTCAGAAAGGTAAGATCCTTGTTTAAAATCCCAGAGCTGCTAAGTAAGTTAAGACTAGACTCGTCACTTCCCCGGAAGATAAGCAAGAGCTCCAAGGAGGAGAAGGCTACTCTCTGTGATTCTCTTTCCCATGCTTACCTAAGCAATACAGCCTGAAACTATGTGTGTGAAGGGAGTTTGTTCTGCTACTGAGAGCTCATTGTTCTTTGAGCCCTGTCTGTTCTGAGGGAAGGGCAGCCTCAGACTTAGCTCAGCAGACTAAAGTTAGTGGAGGGAGTCTCCCAGCAGAGGTGGGCCTCTGGACTCTTGCTGGCCAAGTGCAGAGAACATCTTCCCAAGAAACTAAAGACTTCACTCTAGGAAAATAAACAGATTTGAGTGTTCAAACCCTGGCCAAGGATGAAATATTGATCAAGGATGTGAAGATATGAATAAAAAAACCATTTATGGGGTTGGGGATTTAGCTCAGTGGTAGAGCGCTTGCCTAGCAAGTGCAAGGCCCTGGGTTCGGTCCCCAGCTCTGGAAAAAAAAAAAAAACATTTATTCCTTCATTCTCCTCTGTGTCTCCCTGTCCTGCTCCCCTCTTCTCTTTTTTCTTCATTTACTACCCACAAAAGGATTTGGATTTTCAGATATGTTCAAATGTTCAATGTTCAGATATGTTTGTATGTTCAAAATACCCATAGCCTGTGGTTATGTATAATATATATGGATGGTTGCATGTTACTGGCATCTGACCCTTTATGGCACTATCCAATGTGAAAAAAAGGTCTCCTGAAACTGGGGTCACTGTGAATCCTTTAAGCATCCACCTAACATGTAAGGAGGGCCTCATGTTACTGAGGCCTTTGTGGACCCTTTACAGATCCACATCACTAACCTGTTAGTTTGGGCTGCCCGGATGTTGTACTGGCTGGTTTTGTGAGTCAACTTGACATGAGCTGAGTTATCACAGAAAAAGGAGCCTTCCTTAGGGAAATACCTCTGTGAGATCCAGCTGTCAGGTATTTTCTCAATTAGTGATCAAAGGAAGAGGGCCCAGTTCTTTGGTGCCATCCCTAGGCTGGTGGTCCTGTATTCACAAGAAAGCAAGCTGAGCAAGCCAGGTGAAGCATCCAGTAAGCAGCACTCATCGATGGCCTCTGAATCAGCTCCTGCCTCCAAATTCCTGCCCTGTGTGACTTCCTGTCCTGACTTCCTTTGGTGATGAATGGCAATGTGGAAGTGTAACCTGATTAAACCCTTTTCTCTCAAACTTGCTTCTCGGTCATGGTATTTTGTGCAGAAATACGAACCCTGACTAAGACAAACTGGTACTAGGAGTGCGGGTATTTCTGTGACCATGTTTTGGGAAGGACTGTGGAAGGATTTTGGAACTTTGAGCTAGAAGAGCCACTGGGATGTTAAGAGCTCTGTGGGATGTTCTGTAGGAGCTTGGAAGACGATGTTGAGGACAGTGCAAACAATAGAGGCCTGGCTAGTGAAATTTTAGAAGATTAAAGACTCTTATCAGGGCTGATGCTATTTCGATTGTGAATATTCTGTAGTTTGTGTTAGCTGGGGCTGAAGAATCAGCTGTGATCAACAAGATACCAGAACTACTAAAGCGAAACCTTTGCCTTACTGGGACTATTGATGCTGGTCAGCTGGAATTAAGAATTTAGCAGTGATTAAGAATAGACCAGCATCACTAAAGTGAAATTTTCTTGCAAATGTTTCCTGAAAGCACAGAGAAACTGTGTTCCATAGGCAGCCACGGCTGTACCTCATCTTGGCAGCCAGACTTGGTAATGTATAAGAGCCCCCCAGGTGGTACTGGTATTGAAATATAAAGGAGTAGCAACTGATGCTCGGTAGTGTAAGAGGCCAGGCGAAGTCATTAGTGAAGGTGCAGTTTCAGTGGCAGTTGAAGGCCCAAGACTGAAGAGGCCATGCAGACAAGGTGAGGCTTAGCACTATGGAAAGAGCCTATGAGAAGCTATTGGTGAAGCTTAGTTGAAGCAGAAGACAGCAGTATTTTGGAGATGCCAGTACCAGGAGATGACCATCAAGAAAAACAGCAGCAGTGGAGGACAGGTATCTAGAGCATAGAAGACAAGGTGTGTGCTACAAAGGGCAGAGCTGGAGAAGTCATCCAAGCCATTGGAGGAGCCCAGAAGATCATGGGTGTATCCCAGACATTAGATGGTTAGAGTTTGATTTTGCTTTTGATTGTGACTGTGCCCTGATATTTCTCCCTCTTGAAGTAAAAAGGTATTTTAGTGGAGCCTACTGTTAAGAGACTTTGACTTGTAAAAAGACTGAATTTCAAAAGAGATTGGATATTTTGAAGTGATTAAAATTTTAATATGTAAGAATCTGTTAAGACTGTGGGACTTTTAAAGTTATTTAGGTCTTGGGGAGGAATAAGAAAGTAAGGGTTAAGGCCTAATAGTGATGCATTTGTGTGTTAAGTTGACAAGGGGTCAGTTCTACTGGCTGGTTTTATATATCAATTTGACACAAACTGGAGTTATCACAGAAAAAGGAGCCTCTCTTGAGAAAATGCCTCCATGAAATCCAGCTTTAAGACATTTTCTCAATTAGTGATCAAGGTGGGAGGGTCTAGTCCATTGTGGGTGATGCTATCCCTGGGCTGGTAGTCCTGGGTTCTGTAAGAAAGCAAACTGAGAAGTCCAGTAAGCAGCACCCCTCCATGGCCTCTGCATTAGCTCTTGGTTCAAAGTTCTTACCCTGTGTGAGTTCCTGTCCTGACTTCCTTTGGTGATGTAGAGCAATGTGGAAGTGTAAGCTTCTTGTTCATGATGTGGGAACACAAACCATGACTAAGACAGATATGGTGAGTAGCAGAGGAAAGTGGTCAAACAGACCTGGGTTAGAATTCTGGCTCTGTCCCTGCCTGTGTTTGTGATGTTTACATCTCACTTTTCTTACTGAGGAGAGAAAGCTCACAAACTACATAGACCCAAGAGAGCCCATAACCAAGTTCTCCATCTACAGATTTCAATACTTGTCCTTTTTCCCCCCTGTAGACTACTATGCCATGTAAGGCAACTATTCATTCATTAATTTACAACTTTACAACTTCATGGCCTACTAGCTTTTCAAGGTTCTGAGAGGGCACTGATAACCAGGAAATGTAAATACAAAGACAACCTCCTCTCAGGAAATCCTATTCAATGTTTAATAAGCACTCAGTTAATACATTGAGAATCGAGTACTTTTTGTAACAGCAATTAAAACAGGGCAGAATAAATAGAATTATATTCAATTCAAATATAGTATATAATATATGTAATGTGTAATACAATATGCAATATACAGAATATGGTATATAGCATATAACACTCAGCATATAACATAAATAATATAATGTGATATATCATATATATACATATATGTGTGTGCGTGTGTGTGTGTGTGTGATTTTAATGATTGAAAATTAAGTTCAGCTTTAAAAATTGTTAAGAAAATTATCAAAAAAGATTGTATTTCTCAGACCTTTGATATGTAGATGCCATGTGAAGAGCAGGTATACATGCAGCACCAATTTCAGGGAATTGTCACTGATCACAGAAGCACTTTCTTGCAGTATTGAATATATTAAGACTACTTAGTTTGTCATAACCCAGTGTGTATTGCAATTATCAGAATCATCAGGACGGACAGATCCTAAAAACATTAGTAAGTTACGAAGATCTTCCACTCCCCTCATTCTCTCAGCTATACCTGTGGCCTCAAGAGAATTACTTTCTGACCATCTGGTATAATGGAAACCTTGGGCCTCATTAACAGACAGTTGTGTAGAGTATGAGGCTGTATGTTTATGCCACCGCCTTCTAGATCATTCCTGGAATACAGTCAAAGTGGGCAACTACCGCAAAGAGAAGAACCACTTTGATGGGTGCTGGCTAGATTATAGTTATAACCAACATATTAGCAAGATATGGGTGGTGGGCGGTAGTCATCAGAAAGAGCTGATTCAGATGATACCTACTTATCAGAGCTCTGGGAAACACAATCTCTCTTGGTAATGTCCCTAACATGTTTTAAAACTGAACTTAATTTTCCATCATTGAAATCACACACACACACACACACACACACACACACACACACACACACACACACACACATTTCTAACCCTGTCACTGGGTCATAGACACCTCCAGGTTAGAGGAAGTATTTGAGACACTTGCCCTTAACTTGGATTTTGGAATGCAGACAGAAAGACACTAAATATGGTCTAAGGTCAGCAGAACCAGAAACAAGACAAGACATACCTTATTGGCCTCACGTCTCAATCTGAACCAGGCCTAGATTCAGAAAGCAACCATGAGAGTGAGTTGTCAAACCTATAAACCAAATCTCCCTTCATTTTCGAAATAGCTGAGCTCCCTTGAAAGACTTAGCTCCTTAAGTGAGCAGAAGGCTCTTCCTTGAAGCAAGCCTGCTGATCTTTCTTTTTGTGTCTTCAACCTGAGGCTATATCTTGAGGCACATCAGAACTCTGACCTAGAGATTGCTGAGAGTCATGATGAAGACGTAGGAGATGTCCACATCCTAGTCTGCGTCATTCTGTGACTAAGTTACTTTATATGGAGAGGAATCTGTGTATGGGATTAAGAATCTTGAAATCAGAGATTGTTCTGAGTTGCCTGAAGGGCCCCATGGAAGCAGATCAAGGCAGACTCTAAATAAAGGAGATCTGACATAAGGTGAACAGTTTTCTTTATAAAACTGGGTTATTGTGGCTATTTGCATGTAGTTGTATATGCACACACACACACACACACACACACACACACACACACGCACACACACTGCATCTTCTTTGTTCACTCCTCTGTTCTTAGACACTTAAGTTGTTCACAATAAACAAAAAGGTGCAAATATTCCGTGATATACTGACTTGGGACTCCAAGAAAAAGATGTTCCCAGGAGACACCAGGAAAAACAGATGCCTGACAACAATGTGTTTCTAGCTCATAGGAAGTTAATTAAATTCCAGAATAGTGAGATCCATCACCTGGTACAGTTGTTAAAACAAACTAATCAAGCCCTGTTGTGACTTCCATGTATGACACCTGTCTAGAAGAGGGCGGGGTGTTGCCGTATGAGGCAGCCATGATCTTTACTACTGAGTTGTATAGTCTCTACATGCTGACCCTGCATGTGTCCTCGTGTGTCAGCCTCTCAAGCCTCCTGCACTTCTTGTCTTTTTAGAATTATATTGATGAAATTATAATTCTTGGTTGAGTTTTGAAGAAAGTAGTCATCATACATTAACATTTAGTATTTATGGTTCATTTAAATAACAGTTATTAAAGCTGAGATTAATCTTCCATCCCTTAAATTTTATATTAGATATATTATATTATATGTTAAATTTGTATATGACAAAGACTTGATATTAAAAAAGAAAGAATGAATTAAAGAAAAAAAAAAAGAAACCCGCCATCTCCAAACTCAAGATTTTAACTACTTAAGTGTTAAAAATTATCTCGAGGAAACCACTTCAAGCTTGTCTGCTTTATACTTCCCAGAAAATTGGATCCAACAACTTTAAAGCAGAGCAGGACCTCACGATTACATGGCAAAAATTTCAGCTGGGAGCACTCCTGTCCTGCTGGGGAGTGGTATATCTGGAAACACCAGTCCTGCTTTCCTCCCCTTCCTTTGGAGGTCATCTACCTTTTTGGATGGTCCCCTTGATCTAAGTCCTTCATTCCAAAGTGGTGTAACGCCATGAAGACTTGTTCCAGCCAGTAAGGCTTGATTCGTGCCTTAACATTTTAGTCTTTTTGGGCAGTGTTTAGTCGTAGAGGCTTCAGGTGAGGCTGCTGATCATATTGCAACCACAGTTGGGAAACAACGAGAGATGCATACTTTTCTCAGCTCACTTTCTTTTTTTCATTGAGTCCGGGCTTCCAATGCACACAGCAGGACCACCCGTATTTAGAGTGGGTCTTTCCATGTTAACGAACCAATCTAGAAAGTCACAGAAATGCCCAGAGCCTGAATCTTGTAGGTGATTCTCGACTATTGAGTTGATCATCACCTCCTTTGTTAATTTATTCTTTTGTTTATTTTGTAAAAGGACTCGATATCCATCTGTTTTTGCCAATTCATCATTTGGTGATCATTTTAAACATTTCAGTTAGTGGTGTTCAATCTAAATTCAGGAACCCTTATCAAACTCAATTAACAGGGCAGAAAGGTAACTTCCACTTTTGAAAGAGATGACTGATGATACGCATTGAAGTTGTTATATTGAGCATTTCATGGGAAGCTAGCAAGGAGCATACTTTACAAAGGCAATATTGCAATTCCTGATATGGTGGAGCAGAAAACTCAAGCAATAGCTTAAATTATGAATGCAAATGGTTTTGTTTCTCTTTAAGCAAAGTCATGAGATATGCAAAATAGAAGCAGGTATAGGTTTGTTTTAAGATGTGAATTAAGCACTGTTATGGAAATCTTTTCATATATACTCCAAATGAACTTTGAATGGTATATGTGAACAAAATTCATGTATAGACTAAGATTAGACATCATCCTCTATTGAAAGATGTAAGGATATATAAGCAATATAATATATAAGGTGCAAGGATATATATATATATGTATATATATATATATGTGTGTGTGTGTGTGTGTGTGTACAGTGTATGCATGCATTATAATTGCAGGGAACTATATTATAGAGAAATTGTCACTCATTTTCTACATATGATTCATACATTGATCAATCAAAACACTGTGCATTGTCATTGTTTCTAATACATTTTAAAGTTTTTTTATTTTTTGTTTTTTTCTTTTTTTCCCTTTTATTTTATTTATTTATTTTTTTTATTAACTTGAGTATTTCTTACATACATTTTGACGTTATTCCCTTTCCTGGTTTCCCGCAAACATCCCCTAATCCCTCCCCTCCCCTTCTTTATGGGTGTTCCCTCCCCATTGCCCCCCCCCCAACAATCTAGTTCACTGGGGGTTCAGTCTTAGCAGGACCCAGGGCTTCCCCTTCCACTGGTGCTCTTACTAGGATATTCATTGCTACCTATGAGGTCAGAGTCCAGGGTCAGTCCATGTATAGTCTTTAGGTAGTGGCTTAGTCCCTGGAAGCTCTGGTTGTTTGGCATTGTTGTACATATGGGGTCTCAAGCCCCTTCAAGCTCTTCCAGTTCTTTCTCTGATTCCTTCAACGGGGGTCCCGTTCTCAGTTCAGTGGTTTGCTGCTGGCATTCGCCTCTGTATTTGCTGTATTCTGGCTGTGTCTCTCAGGATCGATCTACATCCGGCTCCTGTCGGTCTGCACTTCTTTGCTTCATCCATCTTGTCTAATTGGGTGACTGTATATGTATGGGCCACATGTGGGGCAGGCTCTGAATGGGTGTTCTTTCTGTGTCTGTTTTAATCTTTGCCTCTCTATTCCCTGCCAAGGGTATTCTTGTTCCCCTTTTAAAGAAGGAGTGAAGCATTCCCAATTTGATCATCCGTCTTGAGTTTCATTTGTTCTAGGCATCTAGGGTAATTCAAGCATTTGGGCTAATAGCAACTTATCAATGAGTGCATACCATGTGTGTTTTTCTGTGATTGGGATACTTCACTCAGGATGATATTTTCCAGTTCCAACCATTTGCCTACGAATTTCATAAAGTCATTGTTTTGATAGCTGAGTAATATTCCATTGTATAGATGTGTACCACATTTTCTGTATCCATTCCTCTGTTGAAGGGCATCTGGGTTCTTTCCAGCTTCTGGCTATTATAAATAAGGCTGCTATGAACATAGTGGAGCATGTGTCTTTTTCATATGTTGGGGCATCTTGTGGGTATATGCCCAAGAGAGGTATAGCTGGATCCTCAGGCAGTTCAATGTCCAATTTTCTGAGGAACCTCCAGACTGATTTCCAGAATGGTTGTACCAGTCTGCAATCCCACCAACGATGGAGGAGTGTTCCTCTTTCTCCGCATCCTCGCCAGCATCTGCTGTCACCTGAGTTTTTGATCTTAGCCATTCTCACTGGTGTGAGGTGAAATCTCAGGGTTGTTTTAATTTGCATTTCCCTTATGACTAAAGATGTTGAACATTTCTTTAGGTGTTTCTCAGCCATTCAGCATTCCTCAGCTGTGAATTCTTTGTTTAGCTCTGAACCCCATTTTTAATAGGGTTATTTGTTTCCCTGCGGTCTAACTTCTTGAGTTCTTTGTATAGTTTGGATATAAAGCCTCTATCTGTTGTAGGATTGGTAAAGATCTTTTCCCAATCTGTTGGTTGCCGTTTTGTCCTAACCACAGTGTCCTTTGCCTTACAGAAGCTTTGTAGTTTTATGAGATCCCATTTGTCGATTCTTGATCTTAGAGCATAAGCCATTGGTGTTTTGTTCAGGAAATTTTTTCCAGTGCCCATGTGTTCCAGATGCTTCCCTAGTTTTTCTTCTATTAGTTTGAGTGTATCTGGTTTGATGTGGAGGTCCTTGATCCACTTGGACTTAAGCTTTGCACAGGGTGATAAGCATGGATCGATCTGCATTCTTCTACATGTTGACCTCCAGTTGGACCAGCACCATTTGCTGAACATGCTATTTTTTCCATTTGATGGTTTTGCCTCCTTTGTCAAAAATCAAGTGCCCATAGGTGTGTGGGTTCATTTCTGGGTCTTCAATTCTGTTCCATTGGTCTATCTGTCTGTCTCTGTACCAATACCATGCAGTTTTTATCACTATTGCTCTGTAATACTGTTTGAGTTCAGGGATAATGATTCCCCCTGAAGTCCTTTTATTGTTGAGGATAGTTTTAGTTATCCTGGGTTTTTTGTTATTCCAGATGAATTTGCAAATTGTTTTGTCTAACTCTTTGAAGAATTGGATTGGTATTTTGATGGGGATTGCATTGAATCTGTAGATCACTTTTGGTAAAATGGCCATTTTTACTATATTAATCCTGGCAATCCATGAACATGGGAGATCTTTCCATCTTCTGAGGTCTTCTTCAATTTCTTTCTTCAGAGGCTTGAAGTTCTTGTTGTACAAATCTTTTACTTGCTTTGGTTAAAGTCACACCGAGGTACTTTTATATTATTTGGGTCTATTATGAAGGGTGTCGTTTCCCTAATTTCTTTCTCGGCTTGTTTCTCTTTTGTGTAGAGGAAGGCTACTGATTTATTTGAGTTAATTTTATACCCAGACACTTTGCTGAAGTTGTTTATCAGCTTTAGTAGTTCTCTGGTGGAAATTTTGGGATCACTTAAATATACTATCATGTCATCTGCAATAGTGATATTTTGACTTCTCCTTTTCCGATCTGTATCCCCTTGACCTCCTTTTGTTGTCTGATTGCTTTGGCTAGAACTTCAAGAACTATATTGAATAAGTAAGGAGAGAGTGGGCAGACTTGTCTAGTCCCTGATTTTAGTGGGATTGCTTCAAGTTTCTCTCCATTTAGTTTAATGTTAGCAACTGGTTTGCTGTATATGACTTTTACTATGTTTAGGTATGGGCCTTGAATTCCTATTCTTTCCAGGACTTTTATCATGAAGGGGTGTTGAATTTTGTCAAATGCTTTCTCAGCATCTAATGAAATGATCATGTGGTTTTGTTCTTTCAGTTTGTTTATATAATGGATCACGTTGATGGTTTTCTGTATATTAAACCATCCTTGCATGCCTGGGATGAAGCCTACTTGATCATGGTGGATGATTGTTTTGATGTGCTCTTGGATTCGGTTTGCCAGAATTTATTGAGTATTTTTGCATCGATATTCATAAGGGAAATTGGTCTGAAGTTCTCTTTCTTTGTTGGGTCTTTGTGTGGTTTAGGTATAAGAGTAATTGTGGCTTCATAGAAGGAATTCGGTAGTGCTCCATCTGTTTCAATTTTGTGGAATAGTTTGGATAATATTGGTATGAGGTCTTCTATGAAGGTTTGATAGAATTCTGCACTAAACCCGTCTGGACCTGGGCTCTTTTTGGTTGGGAGACCTTTAATGACTGCTTCTATTTCCTTAGGAGTTATGGGTTGTTTAACTGGTTTATCTGTTCCTGATTTAACTTCAGTACCTGGAATCTGTCTAGAAATTGTCCATTTCCTGTAGATTTTCAAGTTTTGTTGAATATAGGCTTTTATAGTAAGATCTGATGATTTTTGGATTTCCTCTGAATCTGTAGTTATGTCTCCCCTTTTCATTTCTGATTTTGTTAATTTGGACACACTCTCTGTGTCCTGTCAAAGTTGAATCTGGCTAAGGGTTTATCTATCTTGTTGATTTTCTCAAAGAACCAACTTTTGGTTCTGTTGATTCTTTCTATGGTCCTTTTGTTTCTACTTGGTTGACTTCAGCTCTGAGTTTGATTATTTCCTGCCTTCTACTCCTCCTGGGTGTATTTGCTTCTTTTTGTTCTAGAGCTTTTAAGTGTGCTGTCAAGCTGCTGACATATGCTCTTTCCTGTTTCTTTCTGCAGGCACTCACACTATGAGTTTTCCTCTTAGCACAGCTTTCATCGTGTCCCATAAGTTTGGGTATGTTGTACCTTCATTTTCATTAAATTCTAAAAAGTCTTTAATTTCTTTCTTTATTTCTTCCTTGACCAGGTTATCATTGAGTAGAGCATTGTTCAATTTCCACGTATATGTGGGCATTCTTCCCTTATTGTTATTGAAGACCAGTTTTAGGCCGTGGTGGTCTGATAGCACGCATGGGATTATTTCTATCTTTCTGTACCTGTTGAGGCCCATTTTTTGACCAATTATATGGTCAATTTTGGAGAAAGTACCATGAGGAGCTGAGAAGAAGGTATATCCTTTTGCTTTAGGATAGAATGTTCTATAAATATCCGTTAAGTCCATTTGGCTCATGACTTTTCTTAGTCTGTCTACATCTCTGTTTAATTTCTGTTTCCATGATCTCTCCATTGATGAGAGTGGGGTGTTGAAATCTCCTACTATTATTGTGTGAGGTGTAATGTGTGTTTTGAGCTTTAGCAAGGTTTCTTTTACGTATGTAGGTGCCCTTGTATTTGGGGCATAGATATTTAGGATTGAGAGTTCATCTTGGTGGATTTTTCCTTTGATGAATATGAAGTGTCCTTCCTTATCTTTTTTGATGACTTTTAGTTGAAAATTGACTTTATTTGATATTAGAATGGCTACTCTAGCTTGCTTCTTCCGACCATTTGCTTGGAAAGTTGTTTTCCAGCCTTTCACTCTGAGGGAGTGTCTGTCTTTGTCTCTGAGGTGTGTTTCCTGTAGGCAGCAGAATGCAGGGTCCTCGTTGCATATCCAGTTTGTTAATCTATGTCTTTTTATTGGGGAGTTGAGGCCATTGATGTTGAGAGATATTAAGGAATAGTGATTATTGCTTCCTGTTATATTCATATTTGTATATGAGGTTATGTTTGTGTGCTTTTCTTCTCTTTGTTTTGTTGCCAAGACGATTAGTTTCTTGCTTCTTCTAGGGTATAGCTTGCCTCCTTATGTTGGGCTTTACCATTTATTATCCTTTGTAGTGCTGGATTTGTAGAAAGATATTGTGTAAATGTGGTTTTGTCATGGAATATCTTGGTTTCTCCATCTATATTAATTGTGAGTTTTGCAGGACACAGTAACCTGGACTGGCATTTGTGTTCTCTTAGGGTCTGTATGACATCTGTCCAGGATCTTCTGGCTTTCATAATCTCTAGCGAGAAGTCTGGTGTGATTCTGATAGGTCTGCCTTTATATGTTACTTGACCTTTGTCCCTTACTGCTTTTAATATTCTTTCTTTATTTTGTGCGTTTGGTGTTTTGAGTATTATGTGACAGGAGGTGTTTCTTTTCTGGTCCAATCTATTTGGAGTTCTGTAGGCTTCTTGTATGCCTATGGGTATCTCTTTTTTTAGGTTAGGGATGTTTTCTTCTATGATTTTGTTGAAGATATTTACTGGTCCTTTGAGCTGGGAGTCTTCACTCTCTTCTATACCTATTATCCTTAGGTTTGATCTTCTCATTGAGTCCTGGATTTCCTGTATGTTTTGGACCAGTAGCTTTTTCCGCTTTACATTATCTTTGACAGTTGAGTCAATGACTTCTATGGAATCTTCTGCTCCTGAGATTCTTTTTTCCATCTCTTGTATTCTGTTGGTGAAGCTCGTATCTGCAGCTCCTTGTCTCTTCTTTTGGTTTTCTATATCCAGGGTTGTTTCCATGTGTTCTTTCTTGATTGCTTCTATTTCCATTTTTAATTCCTTCAACTGTTTGATTGTGTTTTCCTGGAATTCTTTCAGGGATTTTGTGACTCCTCTCTATGGGCTTCTACTTGTTTATTTATGTTTTCCTGGAATTCTTTTAGGGATTTTTTCGATTCCTCTCTGTAGGCTTCTACTTGTTCTCTAAGGGAGTTCTTCACGTCTTTCTTGAAGTCCTCCAGCATCATGATCAAATATGATTTTGAATGTAGATCTTCCTTTTCTGGTGTGTTTGGATATTCCGTGTTTGCTTTGGTGGGAGAATTGGGCTCCGATGATGCCATGTAGTCTTGGTTTCTGTTGCTTGGGTTCCTGCGCTTGCCTCTCACCATCAGATTATATCTAGTGTTACTTTGTTCTGCTATTTCTGACAGTGGCTAGACTGTCCTATAAGCCTGTGTTTCAGGAGTGCTGTAGACCTGTTTTCCTGTTTCCTTTCAGCATGTTATGGGGACAGAGTGTTCTGCTTTCGGGCGTGTAGTTTTTCCTATCTACAGGTCTTCAGCTGTTCCTGTGGGCCTGTGTCTTGAGTTCACCAGGCAGGTCGCTTGCAGCAGAAAAGTTGGTCTTACCTGTGGTTCTGAGGCTCAAGTTTGCTTGTGGGGTGTTGTTTATGAGCTCTCCGCGGTGGCAGCAACCAGGAAGATCTGCGCTGCCCTTTCTGGGAGCTTCCATGCACCAGGGTTCCAGATGGCATTTGGTGTTTTCCTCTGGCGTCAGAGATGTGTGCAGAGTGCAGTCTCTTCTGGTTTCCCAGGCATGTCTGCCTCTCTGAAGGTTTAGCTCTCCCTCCCATGGGATTTGGGTGCAGAGAACTGTTTATCCGGTAGGTCCCTTCAGGTTCTGGCGGTGTCTCAGACGCAGTTTGTTTTTGTTTTTTGTTTTTTGTTTTTTCGGAGCTGGGGACCGAACCCAGGGCCTTGCGCTTGCTAGGCAAGCGCTCTACCACTGAGCTAAATCCCCAACCCTCTAATACATTTTATATCCCCAAGACAAACTCCATACCTCTAAAACCATATATCTTATTGGCCCTTCCTCTTACTTTCTGTTAATATTAGTCTATTTTATATTTCTGTGGATTTGCCTACTCAAGATATTTTGTATGGGTAACCACATTTGTCTTTTGGAAGTGGTTCATGGTTCATCCATGCATGTATCAAAACATCATTAATTTTAGTATTTGATCAATATAGTATCTCATGGATACATCACATTTTATTTATCTAGATATCTACTGAGGACACTTGGTTTTGTTTTTTGAAAAAGATGTCTTCCATAAATATCCAGCATTTGAACACGTCCTCAGTGGATGGCTGTTTGTGGAAGTTTAGATCTGACCTTACAGGAAGATGTATGTCACTAGACGTGGACTTTAAAAGTTTCAAAAGACTCTCAATATGTCGAATGCATTCTCTCAGTTCCCACTTGTTTAAGATGTGTGTCCTCAGCTACTGTGCCAGCACCCTCCACCTGCTTCCTCTATGCCACCATAATGAACCCTACCCCTATGGAACAGTACGCCCCAAATAAACCCTTCCTTCTAGAAGTCGCCTCTGTCATGGTGTTTTAATACTGCAATAGCAAAGGAACTACTCCAGGTGGCTGTTTCTTCCTCTTGCCTGTAAATGAAATGACACTTGACTATATATGGAGGTGATTAGGTTAAGATATCTGCTACACTTTAAAATTCTTTAAGGGTACTTTTCACGTTGTCATCCTCTCTCCCAAGGGAAGGAAAAAGATATTAAGTAGGTCACTGTACATTTGTAGAGGAGAATAGCTTAATTTTCAAGGAATAGCTGTGGCAAGAGTAAAAAAAAAACTATAAAGTGCTAAAAGAAAAAAAAATGCCATTTTATGTTTGTAGAATATAGTTAACAACCTCTCCTTCCCAAAGGGGTAAAAATAAATTTCCAAATGGCTTAGGTGAAGTACTTTTCTTTTAAATGATCTCTTATGTGCATCAGTTAGAGAAGAAGCAGAGCACATCTTACCTTGAGTTTTTCACTATTTGAATATTACATGGAAACAAAATGACCTTTACTTTTCAGAGAGTTGGCTCAAAAACCTGCATTTGTTGACAGTATGTTAAAAACAAAATATATTTGTCTATACACCGACTGAGCTCTCTCACTGTTTCTTTTTTGCTATTCATTAAATATATGCTTTTTTTCTCTCAGAAGGAGCAGTTCTCCAGTTGTTGGAGCTTACCATGTGGGTGTCCTCCTATTGATTTTCATTCTGACAATCTCCTGAGATATCCACTGATCTCTGAGGTGAAGAACTGCATTCCATAAATCCATCCCCCATTTCAGCTGAACATGAACATCCATGTTGCCTATTGCATTTCTGACTCATCGATTGCAAGTTAAATATTCTTAAGTGTTCTTTTTGGGTTCCATAATTCTCTGGAACAGCTAATGTAATTTGAAAAAAAATAGTTAGCTTACTAGATCAACAGCTCATTTTTAAAAAGGATACAATTAGGGAATAGACAAAGAAAGAAATGGTATATAGGCCAGGAAATGTCCAGGTACCTCCAGCCAGTCTTTCCCAGGGCCTCCACACCATTACCTGTCTGTTTGGATCAGTTGGGTTATAGAATTTCTGCTCAGGATGTTCAGTTAACTAAATAGCAGAACATGGTTTATAGCTCAGCCTTCATTCCTTGCTGTCTGTACCCTAGAAGATAAAGAGAGTGGTAGTAGGAAAAAACTTCAAAACAGCAAATATGGCCCCTCTGGCAATTGTCTTCTATCCTGTCATTGTTTTATTAACATAGACTAAAGTTTGACTTGTATGAACCACCAAAGACTTCTTTATTTTTCTTAATATTTAGGGAATCCAAGAAGCTATTGGTCAAGAATGACATGAGACCAAAATACAGTATTATTTTCTGACTATATCAGGACCTTGATTCCTTCTCTGTGAATATTCATATTTAGAGGCACAGAGCATTTTAAAAATAAGAATTTAAGTCAGCAGGTGTTGATATTTAGGGTGTTTCAATGATGGCTGAAAGAATGCTATATTGTTAGTGGTAATATCCTATTTAAAAACTATGAATGTTACCATGAAAAATATATTAATGTAAAAATAAATGTATAAATATTGGATATCACTGTGTGACTGAACATGCTTACAGGCTTAAAGGCTTTAGCCATTCCTAATTCCCACTCAACAGACCAGCAGACCGACCCTCTGAAATGCTTAGTCCAACTTTTCTAGTATCACACAGATCTCGTCATTAGGCCAACATTTAAAACCTAGGATTTTTTGTGGTTGTTTTTTTCTGAAGAGATTAAAAAAAAAAAAAAAAAAGAAGAAGAAGAAGAAGAAGAAGAAGAAAGATGTAAATTACAGGTAAATTGGATACTTGAAGTGCAAATCAGAATTAGGTAGTCTTTAATTGTGTAGAAATGTAAATTGCTACTAAAATAGAACTTCCAAATTGGGAAGCTGGAAAATAGAACCTGCCGTGCATTCTCTTTTGAATGCCACAGACAGCTTTTAATCCTCAGTGTTAAAAGTCTCAGCAACACTCTTTAGTGTTTGACAAATTGTCTAAGAGGTGTGGTAGGTCTAGCAGGCTATGTGCTTCCATATAGCACATTTTCCCAAGTGGATCTCAATCTGTAATTTGCTTTAAGTGTGTTTTAAAGCACTTCTTCATGTGGTTTGATGGAATCGCACAACGACGTTCAGAAGAAACATCACAACAAACAAGCCTGCATCCTACTTGTGGCATGAATGGATTTATATAAAAAAATCACTTAATCACCATCAATATCATCAAAGAATTAGTTTAAAAAGAGTCAAACAACTGAGGCAAAAGTAGCTGAAATTACATAGGAGCACACGGGCTTATAATAACATGCATTAGTGTAATGGACTTTGATATCATGAAAGCTTAAACCTATATTAATTTTCCCCTTAAAGTATAGCCAATGATCCATTACACAAGTGTGCTGTCCATTTTATTGTAAAGGAATATATAGTAAGCTGATAAATAGCTGGTCTCTTCAAATGGACCCTGTGATTCACACCTCCTATTATTTAGCCCCTTATGAGGTCCTTTCCCATAAGGAATCCCAGCTGGTATTTTTGGAACAATAGAACGAGGCCACTCTTTCTCTTTATTACCTGATATCTTTTGATTTCTCTTTTGGAACTCTCAGAGCAAGCCAATTGTATAAAATGTCTATCTACTATTCTAGGTCTGTTGGGCTATGAAAAGCCAGGTTGGCAATAGGGAGAAATGGAGAAGGTAGGGAAAAGAGTTGGGGGAAGAGAATGGTGATGTGTTCCTTTCAACTTAGGATTCAAACATGTGATTCGAGGCATCCTATTGCATATTCATCCAGTTGAGCCCTCCAAGTGTTTCCTTCTATAGCCGACATATGATTATACATGCGGCTCTGCCAAGTTAGACTTGCCTGACTATGTTCATCCAGCCTCCAGCGTGTATAAGATTACAGGCTTGGCATGGAACCAGCGACGCTAGTATATTTTGTTACTAGAATGGATGTAACTAGTGATCCAGAGCTAACTGATTTTCCCTTCACTTCCAAAACACTACTAATCAAAGAGCATAGCTTTAACTGAGAACTGCTTGCTGACTTCCTTTATGTAGAGATGGATACGATACTGGCTTTCTTAGGCAGTATAGGGAACCAACGAGATAGCGAATGATAAAATAAAAAATCTATAGATAACATAGCATGATTGTATGGCTTCCAGGTTGGAAAAAAAGTAGAAGGATATGAATACAAACATTGGCAATTATAATTGTTTCTCAGTGCTCAAAATGCAGGCTCTGGTGATTATATAATGTACTTGTATTTATTTGGTAACGACAACAACAACAACAACAACAACAAAAAAAAAGACCCACAGATTTTGTTTGTTTTGAAAGCAGACATAGAAAAGTAAGCACAAGTCATTTGAATGGACTAGAAAAGTTGACGCGAGTCTTTGTGTTAGCATAAAGGTGAGCACATTACTAGATCACAGTAGGTTAACTCAACACACGTCCATTTACTCAGTGTAGGTGACTCAGGAGACCAAGCCTGCCATGGGATAGTTTCCTAAGATACAAACAAGGTTTCAGACAGAACATTTTCTAATCAGCATTTTCTTCCTTGCTCACAAGTGTTGGGAAAAAAAATGAGATATTTGCAAACATCCCTGTTGAATGTTCCTAGAAATACCCTTAGCTTCTACTCGTCTCAATAGTTCTTTGGTATGTCATCTTACCAGAGTCCTATTATGCGTCGCCAGGAAGATATGTCTCCCCCTCCTTCATCTTCATTTCCATTTCATTCTGAACTGACCTACTAAATTACAAACTATTTTCTTTGCCACACAGATTAGCCTAATTAAGATAATAAGCGGCCCATATTATTTTCAAATGCTACTCAGATGTGAGGGGAGGTCAGTCAACAGATATCTACACCAAAGGGTGGGTATTTTGGGGTCATTTTAGAATTCTTTCTGCCAGAGACATTTAGGGGCTATTGCTCCTGAGTTCTTGTATGATTTGTCTTTGACTACTTTGCACTCACCCTTGCCATTGGGAAAGATCTCTTTTCCTCTTTGAAATGGAGAGTAGCCTGGAGGCCAGGTGTGGTAGAGACCACTCAGGAGAGAGTTCTGGCAGCTAAGTGTGTTAGAGACTACCCTCAGGAGAATTTTGATGGCCTAGTGTGGTAGAAAACAGGGAATAATTATGGAGGCCAAGAATGCTAGTGACCACCCAGGAGAGACAGGACTCTAGGCAAATACTATCAGTGTCCTCTAGTTTCCTCATGCATAACCAAGGTTAATGGTAACAAAGGCTCAGCAGTTACTACAAAGAGTAAAGTATAACTCACCTACTGCTTATGGATTATGATTTTAAAATTGTTCAATTGTCCATTATTTGTGCATTGCTCGTAACAACTGTGGAAAAGGCATTATATTCCTTACTAGAAAGTCAGAGAAATTAAGGTATTTGTCTAAGTCCACATAGCTATGAACCAGGCTGCACAAGAAATATTCCTTCTTGGTTTCATGGACAGAATGTAAAGAACAAAGGTCCAAGAAGTATGAATGTCAAATGTAAGTTTGAAGACATAATGGGGTGCCTAGGAAAGTACTGGAATATTTGATTATTCCAGAAGCTGCTTTAGAGTTTAGCAGAGTGGAAGAAAGCTGGGCAGCAGGAAGATTTGTTTAGTTAATAAACATTTGTGATTCCAACGTCAAGTATTGTACTATTTGCTGGCTCTGCGCTAATAAGCAAACACATGAAACTTGGTTTGGTTATTTCCCTAGGGGCTTTTGAGGACTGAATAAAACACCATATTG
Source organism: Rattus rattus (assembly GCF_011064425.1). Taxonomy (NCBI): domain Eukaryota; kingdom Metazoa; phylum Chordata; class Mammalia; order Rodentia; family Muridae; genus Rattus; species Rattus rattus. Next base: position 65,640,210 of record NC_046164.1, on the reverse strand, counting down.
TTAAGTGCCTAGCAGTTCATGGACCAAAGAAAGGACTCCCAGGGGGAGGCCACACTGTGAGGCTGGAATGTGATGGAGAGAATTTTCACATTAGATTGACAACTGGACAAGATTTATCATCTGAATCCATAAACGAGTATTTCTGTCTACCTCCTACCTAGGCAGGCACAATGCAACGTACCACAAGGTTGCAGTTTAGAGGAAGACTCCCCCTTGTACCGACCCTGAAAAGAACATTGCAAATGAATGGAAATATTGTACTGTGGAGCAGAAATGAATTAGAGCAATGCAATTTTATCTGTGGGACCCAGAAATAATTCATGAACCAGAATTTCAAGTGTTACAATAATGTCTTGATATAATTGTTTTTACTGAGTTGGGGTCTCCATATGTACCTCATGATGACTTTGAACGAGTCCTCCTCTTGTCTCAATTCACAAGTTCTAGGATTATAGCTGTGTGCCAACATGCCTAGCTTCATCTATGGGGTTTTGATGATAGTCTAATAATCCACAGAAAAGAGTTAACTTGGTAACAATTTCATCTACTGTCACACTTAAGCCTTCTAGGTACTAGCCAATAACATAGACTTGTTTTCTACTTATTGTCTTATTAAAAAGTGATGTCTATAGTTCGGTCATACTATCTATATTATTTCCATAGAACAAGACATGAATGCAGGTTTATTATCAGACATTAGATGTCCTAGAAGCAAAAGCTGAACTGATTCATTTACTGAAACAAAACAAAACAAACAAACAAACAAACAAACACCCAAAATGAGTGGAGAAAAAAAGAAATATGGGAGGAAACAAACAGGCATAATTTTTAGAAGTTTGAACACAGGCTGATCAAGAGGACCTACGAGCAGAAATTATACCGAGAAGTAGCCTGTGAAAAAGCAAGGAAGTTGAGCAGTCAAGCATTAGTCATTTGTTCTCCCCATGAAAGGGGGCACAGCTTTGCAGGTATCTCTAGGTCATGTGGCTTTGCTAAGATAAAACTTCAAGAACACATTTCTGTGGAGCTGTTAGTCCTCTGCCTTTGGGGAAGATGGAAGACAGAGAAGCCATGGGAAAGAGGATCTGTCTGGTCCAGTAACAGCAATGACTACAGTCTTATAGCTGGAAAGTGGGGGACAGAACAAAGACAGTGAGTGTTTGCTGACCACTGTACAATCAGTTCCTGTCTGTGTCTTAAACTCTAAATCTGCTCAGAGCTAAGCCCTATGGGTGCACCAGCTCGATGGCCTTTACCATTCATCTCATTGACTTTCCTTTTAAACTGAGTTGAATATCAGCCCATTTTTATCAAAGAGCAAATTAAGGGTCTGGGAATTTGTACTAAAGGCTGTATGGCCAAACCAGGTTGACACCCAAATCTCTGGATTATAATTGTGTTTTCTTTTCTTTTTTTCTTTTTTTTTTAACCTAGCTGTGGAATTTGAAAAGGTGGAGTAACCTTGGCATCAGTTTGAGCTGAAGGTCCAGGGCTACTCCTTACATGAGAATAATTCAGTCAAGCAAGTGGGGGAGCTGATGGGCTATGGATCCCCTGCTTACTCTATGCTACTGGAGTATCCTTGATCTGGCATTCATTACATGCTTGGTGATGTATTTTTCTTTTAACTGCTGCCTGTTGTGACATCCTTTAGGACATCCTTCAGGTGTGGTCCTATAGACACCGACTTTTCAGTCCTCTTTTGTCCAACCTCACACCCTATAACTTTCTTGGTAGATGCTGCCCACTATGTGCTTCTTCTTCTCTTGACTCGCCATGGGTTGGAAGGAAATTGCACAGATTCAGGACACTAGAAAAGTTTGCAAATAAATAATTTTCTCTGTTTTCAGAGGTCAAGGTTTTAATCTCTGTTCTTAAGTTTCTTCTTGACTGTGAAACTAGGGCACTATTTCTTACCTCTCAGAGTTTTTTTTTTTTACACTTGATCTTAGCCAAAAGGCCAAGAAGTTTTTTTTTTTTAAGTTATGTTAGAAGCAATGAATATAAGACGCAAAGCACATAAAAGGTGTGTAATAAAGATCGTTATTCTTGTGCAATCGACAAACCTGCACAGAATTCAAAGACACATGGAGGATTATGAGGCTTTTAGTACCTCCGACTTGGAAACCTCTAGCCAAGGCTACAAGTGAATGATATATCTTGGCTGCTTAGTGTGTTTAATCCAAGCTACATACTAGCTAGACAAGCCTTTTCCCTGTACTCTCCTGTATCCATTCCCTCCCCCGTCACCAGTTTCTTTTTCAAGACAGGCCTTCATGCAGCAAGTCTTCCTTTGGTAGCATCAATGACTTTCATTTTCTGGCTCCAGGGCAATTCCTCCACAATGCCGTGCTGCTAAAGGACAGGGTCTCTGTGACCCTTGAATTAAGTGACTTTGGTCATAGCTCTATTGCAACTGTCAGGCAATATTCTTTTCTTTCTTATAAAAAGAATGATTGGCAAACAGGAAATCTTCATTCCTTATTCTTCATTCATCCTCTTTATACCGGCTGGTCGTCTCCTTCCAGGGATGTGGCTGAATTGATGCTAAACTATGGAACGTATTGTCCTCTCTACTCCGTACCCAACTCAAGGCCATTTCTCTTGCTTTGTTAGAACTTCTTTGCTTCTTAAAATACTTAACTCCTGTGACTTTTTGTATACTTGAAGAATTAATACTGCACTTTCTACATCACAGGATCTCAAGAAAAAAGATCATTTTAATGAATATTGTGGACTTTGTCTCCACATCTGTAAGCAGCAGACATGGTGGGCACTGGCTTATTCAGTGCTCCATGTCATCTCTGTGGAGGATAGGAAGAGAAAGGAAGCCTGAGTGCATAAACTAACCAGTTCCCAGGCTGCTAGATGACAGTTATATAGTAACAACTGGGCTTCAATGCCGTCCATTCCTAGAGGAAGAAAAAGTGATGCTAGTTCTCCTTTGGCACAGCAAATGAGGCCTGAGTCCAACCCTGTATGTGCTGCTTTGCTCAGCAAATCTTAGCCGTTTCTCTAGAGCTCTCAGGTGGCTGTGGCCTGAGCTTGGGTAGGTTCTTACACTCACTCCCGTCAGGAAACTGTCTTTGTTAATAGGAATGGCATTCAACATGATCATAGAGACCAAATACCATTTGACTCCTGACTCACTGCATTTTGTTCTAATAGGAATGACCATGGGTCTATTTTGTGATCCTCTGAATGGGATTAGGATGAGGTCTGAATGCCTCGAATGAAGTAGGAAGTGATGGGGTTTTGTTTCTTAATATGTAGTGATGACTCACTGGAGTTTTATCAAAAAAATTAAGAAGAATAATGAATTAATGAATGAATGAATGCTATCCCTGGAACTCCTGGCATCTTCTCTGGTGGTATGTCAGGACCATGACTCCCTGAGTCAGTACTCTGTTCCCCCAATAAAGCAATGAATTAGATTTGCATCCTAGTCACCTACTCTGTGTTACCCATGCCATTAGCTATGTCATTTCTAGAAGCTCAGGCTTACTGGTGCCAATTCTGACTTTCCTCATTCCTAACCAGCACCTGTTGGTGCAGCACACTCGGCTCCAACCCTATCACCTCCAGATATGCATCTTCTTGGGCATCAGATTTCCTCAGTGGAGCTTTCTTTCCATCCCATTATCCATGAGCTGCTTTGGAAAAGTGGTTTAATCTTTTTGGAGCCCCTCGTTCTTCAGGTAAATTCTCATAAATGACTCCAGGATAGGCTGCAGAAGGGAGCATTCTGCCTATCACAAAGTCTACGGAAATCTCCTATAAATATGTCTGCTTCTCTTTCTGAGGAGGTTGTAGTCAATGGAAAACCTTAATGAGTTCTGAAGAGGAGTGCATCCTCTACACTTAGTCCTAGCCAGGAATTGGGTGTGGGGAGGTTAAGGTCAGATCAGGCTGGGACTGCGAAAATACAACCAAGGTGACTCATTTCCCTAAGAAGACTGCTGAGGAAAATGCTGGTTTCCCTTTGCCCTTCCTCTGGCTCAAGTGCAGCTCATAGGGTGGAAGACTTTTGGCACCAGGAAAGACCTGTCAGGTCAAGAAGTACTCTTTGAGCTTTTCCTTAGAGTTCAGATAGAGCTAAGAATAAATAAGTAAAAAGACTACCTCTGAGTTTGAGCTTTTCTTTAGAGTTCGCATAGAGATAAGAAGAAATGAATGAATAAGTAAATGAATAAATAAACAAGATTACTTGTGCTTTGGATGCAATTGGGCCCTAAGCCTGATAGTCAGTGAGACCTTCAACAAGTGCCTCGTGTTCCAGGGCCTATTCTCTATTCTTGGAACTTGTCAGAGTAATGCCTTCATCTTAAGTTGGCTTGGGGGCAGTTTGTGAGAGTTCTAAGATGGAGGAAACAACCAAGGATGCCTGCTTGTGTATCACTCCTTCAGAACAAACTGTCAGGAAATTCTGATGCCTGGCATTCTCTCCCGCTGTAATGATCACACTTTATTATCTTATTATCTTTATTACCTTATCCATATTTATCATTATGAAAAGAGTCTAGATTATTTAATCATAAAAGGTTGATTGTCAGGTATGTGTGACAAACCAGAGACTTAGAACTGGCTTTTGTGACCAGCCTCTGCTTTGTGGCTGTTCTAGGGAGAAGTGAAACTCCCATTTCAGTGTGCAGGTGCACGGGTTACGTTGTGTTTTTTTTTCACATCTTAACTTCAGTCCTTGGGAGTTTTAATTTTCTTTGTTATTCGAGACTGCAAAGTTGGGGCTGATTTTGAAGTTCTATCTGTCTGAGTATGAAATAGAAGATCCTAAATATATGTTGCTCTTCAGGATACAAATTCTAGAGTGAGCAAAGGCTACTCCTTACTGTGCTCCTCATGTGAGATTCAGGATGGACAGATACACACGAAGAGAACTTGCCTGATTCTTGCTCTCTCCTAAGAAGCTTTGCAGAGGCCAGTTGCCACGAAAGGCAAAGGTTACAGCCCCAATAGCATCCTGAAATCCAAGGTGATAGCTCGTTTAGTATGGGTTTTGCCCATATCCTCTGAGACTAATTTGGATCTTAAAGAACCTCTTGCCAGTTATCATCTGTTTTTCATTCTCAGGACCGTTTTCTTCACCTAACTGTCACATGAGTTAAACCTACATGCAAGTGGCCGAGGTTAATCCCACATAAAGGCTGGCAGGGGTTAAGCCCACATGCAAGCTGGCAGTGGTTAAACCCATATGCAGGTTCCAAGGGCTAAACCCACATGCAGGCTTACTTGAACATAGATAAAACCGCCACTTCCAAAAATAATACTCTCTCAGTGAGGAGGAAATACAAGGTGCAAGTAAAAACTGAGTCTGATGACCACAGTGAGACATTAAAATTTAAAAGCACAAATTCAGAAAAGAGAGGAGAGAGGTCCATAATACCAATAAATTTTTTTAAGCAGAAAAAGATTATAGATTTGACAAGGAGGGTTGCAAACAAAGAGCTATTTTGAATTGGAGGCAGGTTAATTATATTAAAAAAAAAAGACGTCTCCAGAAAAAAAAATCTATTTTTTTCAGTGCAATAGTTAAGTTCCTTCATATTATAGAGACATATACACAATGTTAACAACCATGAAAAACAATACAAAACGCCCTCCATTTAACAAGTAGAAAAATATAACTACTATATATGGCAACTGTGAATCTAATACTGTACAGAAGTCATTTGTGGGTTTTACAAATAAATTATAGCTTAAATGCCTTTTTTAAAATTTGTTCCTCCCCCCTTCAGATGTACACCAGAAGTTACAACAGGAAAAGTCCCGAGCCTAACAGACGGCAAATTAGTGCCAGTCGAATGTTCTGCCCACGAGCTTGAAAAATTTCTTATTTGGCTCATGAAAATATTCGTGCAGTTTATCAAGTAGTTTGGGATCTACTTGAGGGTGCGCCCGGCCTTTGGACTCGTGTAAGCAGCGGTCCTTGCCACTGTCCCGCAGGCAGTAGAAGCCCTTGGTTTTGTTAAAGTAGAAGTTCGAGGCGTTGATCTGTGGAGACAGCTTGAGGAACCTTTCGACTTTCTGGATCTCAGGGAAAGGGTCTCTGATGAGACGGTCGCCATCCACGATGTGGATGTGGCCCAGTGGGAAAAAACGCAGCCAGTTCAGCATGTGTGCATGGTACAGGCTGCGGTTGAGAGCCTTGTAGTCCACGTTGAGCCGTCCGTCCCGCATTAGGAGGTCCTCGATGGGTGGGTAAGGTTTGTGCTTCTGAAGGTGGTTGTACAACACCTGGGTGTAGTCGGATAGCACACGTTCGGATGGGTCCCTCAGGATGAGCAGCAGGCGGATAGTGGGGTTCATGCTGTGGATTCTCTCAGGCACTTTGGGCGAAGTGAAGTAGGCAGGTGTCTTCTCTACCGTGAGCTGGTGTGGGGAGGAGAAGGGCATCTGGGTGAGGTACCAGCCCAGGCCTTGGCTATAATGTTCCTCCCAGTCAAAGAAATGGACCTCGTTTTCAGCTGCCGCAACGTCAGGATGCAGGCTGAGCATCTCCAGCAGGGCTCGGGTACCACCCTTGCGCACTCCAATGATGATGGTCTGTGGCAGCTGCTGGGTGGAACCATTGGTGGCTGCACCTTCTCCAGTGTCCTCCGGGAGAATAATCACCTTCCTCAGAAGCTCCTGCTGTTTGAGTCCCGGGCCAGGAGCAGCCGGGTGGGAAGGCACGAGCTGGGGCTGGGCCACCAGCAGCACCGTGCCCAGGAGCAGCAGCAAGGTCATGCTGTACAGCTCAGGAACTTCACTGGGCCACACGCCCCTGGATCATGAAGCGGCAGCAAGGATCCCTCTTGATTACTGGAACATGAGTGTCTCCAATTTCCAATTACTAGGGAGGAAAAGAAGACACTTTTAACCCCAAGCAGACACAGAAGTAATCCAACAAACATCTGTAGTCGTGAGCGTTGTCCTCACCTCCCTCAAACTCTCTATTCTATAAAGGGGGGATAACAGACATTTTCTGTAAAGGAGTACAGAGTAAATATTTTTGGCTCTTGGGACATATAGTTTCCATGGCAACTCCAATTCCAACTGTGCTTTTCTAGATCTGAAGCTGCCACAGACAATAGACGGAGGCAAGGGTGTGGCTGTGTTTCAATAAAACTTTGTGCACACAAAAATTTGAATGTCAAGTAATTCTCACATGGTATTAAATATTATACTCGATTTTAAGATTCAGTTCGATTGTGTGTGTATACGTGTATGTGCACCTGTGTGTGTTTGCAAATTTTGCTCATGAGTGCAGGTAGCATCAGAGGCAAGAAGCCTAAGCTTCCCTCCAAGTTGAAGTTATAGATATTTGTGGTAGGTGCTTAGAAGTGAACACTGGTCATCTGCAAGAGCATTATGTGCTCTTAATTGCTGGGCCATTTTTCTTTCTTTTTTGGGGGGGTTCTTTTTTAATCAGATCTCATTACAGATGGTTGTGAGCCACCATGTGGTTGCTGGGATTTGAACTCAGGACCTCTGGAAGAGCAGTCAGTGCTCTTAACCACTGAGCCATCTCTCCAAGCCCCTGGGCCATTTGTCTAAGCCTCTTCTATATTAATTGCTGTTTTTAAAATAATCTATGCATTTAGCTATGCAGTTGTATAAAAGGGAGCTTTCCCAATTAATCATAGTTTGCCAATCCCTGGTACAAAGAAAAGGACTAGAAACAGCCTTTCAACCCCAGAAAACATCTAAGAAATATCTCCCTCCTGTCAGCCTCTAGCAGAGGCTCAGGTGATATGGAAGTAGGCTGGTTTCTGCACCCCATGTCTCCTACCAGGGGTTCCTATTCCAATGTGGGTAGATAAGCCAATGTGGAGGAATGAATGAATAGTCCATTGCTTCCCCCAGTATCAGACTCTGGTGGCTGCCTTGTTGTGGAGACTGCGTTTCTCAGTTTGGGGTCTGGCTAATGTATACAGACAGATGTGACAGTATGCTGAGCCCATCTCTGTATCAAATGCATCACCTGCAGCTATACTTCTGCAGTAAGAACTGGTCTGGTCAGTCACAGGTCTGGGAGGGGGGAAGGACAGTGACCCTGGTTCATGATCAAGAGCCAATGACTACATATCGATCACTGGTTTTGGGGATGGCTTGTTGAATTTTGCAGAGGGAAACGTGTATGCACTGACTTCAGGCAACAGGGAGCGGAATGATTGACATAGGCTGGAGTTGTATGTTAGGCTGATGATATACGGAGATATCTTTACTCATTTACCTAAAACCACTGAAAAGTCTTCATAACAGAGGAAGACATTGAATTGCACCTAATGGGACTGAAAAGGCAACATTACCAGAAGAGCTCAAAGCTTCCTTGAGGACACAGCTTTACTATTTATAAAGGGGCACACAACCGGCAGAGTTCACTGTCATCACTGCCACACAGTGTGGCATAGGAAATCAAGGTTACAATCATCACCAGTTTATAGCTGATGGTCCTAAAATGTCAGGACACAAAAGTAAACATCATAATTCATTTTAAAAGTCAGGGCTCAGATTAAAAGCTCCAAATGGAGACCTTTCTTATGCTTACAAACTTTCTCCCTTCATTCCTCCACTTTAGGGAACTGCATCACCTGTTGTGTAAAGTCCTCGCAGGACATCAACTGTCAGCTTAGATCTAGGGACTCACATAGATACCAAGCTGTGGTCGCTGCTCCGAAGCATGGATACATAGGAACCAGGTTTATCATTCTTGCACAAGGAAGTAGAGGCACTGGCTTGCTTTGGTCTTCCCCTAAGGGTTGGGACAGTCCCAGCAAGGGAATTGTAGGGTTGTCTCATTTTCATATCAAGCTTTTCATTTGCTTGCCCAGAATGCACAGACAAAGAGCAAATTCGGGTCTCTCAAATTTCTGGTCCGCAGACACAAGGTTATGTCATTTAAAAAGTGTATGCTAAAAACTTGAGCACTGGGTGGCTCAACTGTTAAACATACATGCTGCTCTTCCAGAGAACCCCTTGGCACTTCTAGAACCAACATGGTGGCTTACAATTCACTGTAACTCCACTTTTAGGAGCAGTCTTTTGACCTCAGCAGTCACCAGACGTGCATGTGGTCTACATACATACATGAAGACAAAATACTCATATACATAAAAAATTAACAACTCAGATAAAATGAAATAAAGTAAAATAAAGCCAAAGCAAAAATCTTGAGCACTGAACCGGGCAGAAGCCTTTAGAGAGTGGCAAACACAAAGCAAAATGGACACACGAGCTATGGAACACTGCAAAAGAGATGAGCTCAGCGAGGACATCCTTGGGGGGAAGTGTTCATGGAGGGTGTGGCTAAGCAGTGTGGGTTGGGATGATTTTGAGGGGGTGAACTCAGTATGATAACATTGCTTTCCTCAATGACAGGATTCAGGAAGCCATTTGTACCTGCTTGTGACATGTTTGAGGGTGACGTTTCCAGAAAGTCAAGGGGAAAGAATGAGCCACAAGTGAGTCACGGGTAGCACTAACTCTGATATGCCAGAGTGCCTCACTGTGTGTGGTGGCCACTGCTGTCATTTTTTTTAGAGTTCTGCCTTTGGACTCAGGACCCAGGAACAATCAGCAATTCACAGGATTCAGCACCCATATGATCAACATACAGATACAACTGAAATCTGTATTATCTGTCTGCTTGTGCTTTCTCTGTTTTATTCTGAAGCAAATTGGTCACTACAGAATACACCTGAGACTTCTGACAAGGAATTACCAGAAAACAGCAGAGAAGATACTAAATACTGTTTGTCTGGAATGCTAAGAGAGAAAAATAGTCCAATTGTTTATTCAGTACCAAATGGTCATCCCTGAAAACATACAAGCAACATACGGACTGAACAGGCTATATTTATGGATATATAAATATGAATAAGTATATATATATATGATATAGTTATATATGTGTATACATACATATACACATATGCATGTGACAACAATTAATGAAAAAAGAGACTATATGTAATATGTCTAAAATATATACGTATATATGTGTATATTATATATGTAAGTATATAGAATATATGTGATAACATAGTAACTCATTTATGTATAGAATATATGTACACAATAATCTTATGTTTCTTGTGCTTCAACAACTCAAGAATTGTGCATTGACACAATCAGAATTATTTGGTCTTTTACTCACAGGAAAGAAAAACATCTGTAAGCTCATATGAACCTGAAAACAGTCTCTGGGTTTCCTGACCTTGACAATGGGTTTTCAAACAACAAGGAAAGAGAGTCCTTTTGTCTTTGCCTTTTATTTCACACAAGAGGAGACCCTTGGATGACTTGGCAATAGCCACATTGAAACTCTAGGCCTGAAACTTTTGGCCAGTCAGTTCCAATCTAGTGACCTGAGTGCTATTATAACTCTTCCAAGCAGGTGATCTTGATATATAGCAATGATAGTGAGGGGGTGGGGTCACAAAGAAAGACCTAATGTAATACACTCAGCTACAACTCCATAGCTCCCCATTCTAGAAGTCAAAAATACACAGAGTACAGGGTATGGTATTAAAGCCATTTATTGCCTTTAGCCAATAGATGGGCAAGAATATCTGTGTAGCCTGTGAGGCCAGGCGAGGCATCCTGCCTCTGTTTTTGAGTTTAGAGGAACTGATTTTGGCTCTTTGCCTCAATCTGATCGTCTGTGAAATAAGAGTCTACCTCAAATGATTCCTTTGGAACTTGAATGAAGAAGAAGTATGTGCCAGAGAGATTTACCTAAGAGAAATGAGTCACATTTGTACTTAAGTTTTCTTAGAAGCCATAGGAGAGAAATCCAATTTTATATGACTCAATGTATACAAAATGTCATTATTCCAGAAATAAAATCATAATATAAAGTTAATGAGCATTTTTTCTATATTTTACAGTAAGTCTTGATTAGCCTGTGTGTGTCTTTGGGACAATAGCAGTCCACTCCCTGGTCCTGTGTAGCCTGGGGCAACTGAGGTGGGTAAGGACAGAGGGCTGAGGAAACTGTAATTCTTCACTTGACACCTTCAATGGAGAGGTCCCCTCCCAACTCACAGAAAAGTCCCTGTGCAGGAAAAGGACAAGGAAGGCAAGTCTGAACTTGCAGGTGACATAAATACATTCATATTCTTTCTGTTGATAACTTCATTATTCTCCCACAGGAAATAAACCAGGTGACCTTGAACACAGAGGGCTATCTGAAAGCTTGGAGCTGTCAAGGGCATAGACACAGATTATTCCAAGCACCTGGAGCTGGGGCCAGGCACCCTGGCAGAAACATAGACAGCAGCTCCAGCTTCCGTTGGCACCAGGCTCTGGGCTGGCAGCTTCACACGTAGCATGCCCGCCGTCTTGACAAGGAACCCTCAGGACCACTAGCATTGCTATAGGAAGGCAGGGCTCAAAAGGTTTAGAGGCTTATCGGGAAAGAGTGAGCAAAGCTAGCACCCAAGTGGAGTCTGAGGAGGTGGACCCAGAGCCTGGCGATGCCTCTCACTTCTTCCCAGTGCCGGGATTAGTGTGGCTTCTGGGAATCAAACCTGGGTCCTCAGGAAGATCAGGAAAACAGTGCTCTTAATCACCGAGCCATATCACTGGATTCTTAACCAAAATGTATGTACCTAATGGGCCCTTTGGGTTAAAGTCCTGTTGGGTAGCTATAAATGGAGGACTATGAACACTCAGACTGGTTAGGCTGACAAAATTCAACCTCATATTTTATAGAAGGATTATTAAGTCCAAGAGGGAAGTCATCCTCCTCTCTGCTCCTTTAATCAGAGATGACTTGCTTTGTGCTGAGGTGACAAACTAAGAATTGAAAGCCTGCAGGTATTCTGCCCCTCCCCTTCCCACTTCCTGCAACCACCCCCCAACAATACTGAATACCAACTATGGAAAACCAAGAGTTCACAGGCTCTCCTAGAGGGTGGTCTTCATTGTCCTTTGAATTCAGTCCAAATAGCTTAGGCTAGGGACACCCTTAGTGTGGGACCTGCATGCCTCTTGGGCTTCAGTTTCCTTCTTTGCGAAGCTCTAGCCACATAAGCTTCTCTATCCCTTACACTTTACCAAGTTCAATCCAGCTTTGGACTCGGCACTTATAGATCCTTATTTCCAGACTGCTATGTGCCAGGCTTTGTGAAGCTGTCTCTTGCTTGCTATTCAGATTTTATTTCAAATATGAGCTGTCCCTCAATGGTTTTCACATTATCCAATTTTAAAGGCCCCATCCATTGGACCAAATCACATCTGCCCTCCACCTCTCCACCCAGTCCTGCACACCACTGAGTCTCTTGGCAGTGACTCGTCTTCCTCAGATGCTCTCAACAGAGAATGGCATTATTCCTGGCTCACTCTAGGGGGTAGAGATGTATTTCCTCTACGAACTTGTCAAATGCAGGGGCCAGTAAGGCCAATGGCTATAAGTTACAGAGAACAGTTTTTAATCTAGCAAAAAGCAAAACGTAGCCGCCTATTCATCGGAAAGATTGCCAAATTGCAATGTCTCTCCTATTCCTAGAGAGTCAAGAAGAAGCCAGATGTTGAAGTGTGTGTGGGGGGAGGCTTCATATTGTTCAGTGATTGGACAAGCTCACCCAGGAGTCTAGAAAACATCTTAATTAAAAAGGAGGGGTAGCTACGAAATAACCCTTCAAAACTATTTTAATTTTCTCCTTAAGTCTTTTTATTACATAATTCACGTTATGACTCAGACTCCAATTGTAATTACTCTAATATACCCTTGCAGTCTCACCAGTAGAACAGATTCAGTATCAGAGCACATAAGCAGAATATTTCATGAGATAGTGATGTCCATGTTAATCTGTCCTCAAGGCACCTTCACAGTCCTGCCACCTAACATGAGCATACAGCTAGTTCGAGCATGCATGTCCTATAGGGTAAAAGGCTTTGTGATTTAACCGAAGAGATGGAAAGGAAGAAGTTATTTGCTGAACGGTCACTGTGTGCAGAAGGCAGTACCACAAGCGCAAAGGTCTTCTCTAGAACCTCCAACATCACCACCAGCGAGAGTGGCTGTTTTCACTTTACTTTATTTGATTTTATTTCGTATTTTGAAGCACGGAAAGGGTGTTAAAGGATAGTGAAGACTAAAAACTCTGGTAATTAGACAGATCCAAATGGGAACTCTTGTGGGAAGTAATCCCAGGTAAGTATATTCCCTCTTAGGTATTCAGTGTTATCACCCCCTGCTCTCTAGGAAGATATATGAGACCACAGATGTCAGGGGGTAGATGTTATGTCAGGAGACTGGGACCTGGAGACAGCAGCATTAAGATTAACACGTGAAAGAACCAGTTGGCAAAGGACAGCTGGAAACACTTCCTGACCCGTGGCAGATGCAATTAACAGAACACATCTAAGAGAAGACACACACACACACACACACACACACACACACACACACAGCAGAGGCAGGTAAAGGTAGAAGAACTGATGGGAGGCCACGATCCTCATGGCCCATGTTCAATTCTTTATTCTTAAACATAGGACCTGGAAAGCGTCAGGGAGTGGCCTAGGCCTCAGAGCCAATCCTATACAAATTCTACAAAATGGGTGTAAGCCTACCACATATGTGGGCAATCAGAATTAGGTCATTACCTTTGGTAAGTATGCGACACAATGAGTGTCTAGCACACAGTAGGTCCTCAACAAACATCAGTGTCTTGCCAGTTTTGCCCACGGCAGTTATGGAGGTAAGTGATTAAGGTTAAATAGCCATCACAATGTCACAGTACCAGGAAGTATCAAAAGGAAACTGTACGGTGCTTCTCCAAGGCTCTTGCTTTGCCTTCTCCTACCTTGGAAGGGAAGCTTCTCTATGGATCATTCAAGTATAGTCTGGGCAGAGGCAGAAACTCCTGAAAAAGCCAGAGAAGGTGGCCGAAGGCCCCGGCTCTAATAAACTGCTGTGGAAAAACCGCTTCTTTCAAGTCTCCCATGGTGATGAGTGATTTAATTTTCTGAAGTGTACTGAAAGCTGAGTAGAGACAGTTTGAGCAACATGACTGCCATTTTTTTTATGCAACTAAACTGGGCAATTGAAAGCATCAGGCTATTTGTTCATCCTGAAAAGTCAAAAATGTCTTCACTTTCATCTCTGCACAATGATTTAAGAGTCCGTTGCCACGGTGTCAAATTTCCATCCTTGGCAGGGCATCGTGGAAGGAAAGGAATAGGAAACAGATTCAGTCTGTGCCTGTCAGTCTGTGAAAGGACATGGGTATTTCCAGACCTCCATAAATATTTATTTTCTTGAAACTGCCTCTACATGACACTCCTCAGCCAAAGCTGACATTCCATTTTGTTTGCAGTTATGATAATTGCTGGGAGGTAGGATAAAAGTGGGAAGGGTTCAGGGTAAGAAGGACCGAAGGAGTAAGTGTTCTTGGAGCACGTTTGCTGTCTGAGCTAAACAGGTAAAAGTGGGCCCAAGTTCCCTTCGAAGTGATTCATACTCTCGGAATGCGGTTCCTCCAAGCTCTCTGAGTTTCCTGGAGTCCTCCATAATGTTGGAAGGTTCCAAATCCACAAGAGGTTACCAGGATAATGAACTCTGCCAGATAGAATCAAAGTGAGGGTGGGGTGGGGGGGCATATCTTGGCAAGGACCGGAAGGCATCAATCATGCTGCCCTTGAGGAATCAGAGAATACCATTTCCTGTCACAGGGTAGCTGGAGGCCAAGCAACTCACCAGCATCCTCCCCTCCAGGTACAAGATTAGAACCCAAGGGCCCTGAGGTGGTGTCAGAAGGAAGTGACTTCAGCTTTTCCTCAGCAATCCAGGCTGCCCATCACATACTATCTGTCATACTGCAGCTGTCCAAGTGGGAGAGGACACACTAATCTCATGGGGGTCTAGTTAAAGAGGAAAGTGGCACTTGTGTCTGTAAGTTCTCGGGTACACCGAGGAGTCCACGGAACAGGCCTGAAATCTTGATGTCCACTACAAGTCTCAGTGCTGTGACCTGTGGAGGGGCTGTCCTTTGTCTCCCTGTTTGTTTTTCACTGGGGGTGGACATAGCTTGTTTTTAAAGCCAAGATTAACCATAATCCTGGTACACCACAAAGGGAGAGATCAGTCTGGCCATGGAGGTGGAGTTATTCCAGGAAGGTGATAGATAACGAGAAGTTGGAACTAACAGGAGGATTTCTTGCCAAAGCTTAGGTCCCTCCCTCAGCTCTGTAATTTAAAACCTGCAGGAAAGCTCTGAAACTCTCTAGAGCATTGTCTCTCTGTTTTTTTTTTATTGTAAGGATTTAAATAAAATAGTATGTA
Organism: Rattus rattus; assembly: GCF_011064425.1. Classification (NCBI taxonomy): domain Eukaryota; kingdom Metazoa; phylum Chordata; class Mammalia; order Rodentia; family Muridae; genus Rattus; species Rattus rattus. Next base: position 65,624,921 of record NC_046164.1, on the reverse strand, counting down.
TGGGGCATTTAGGACACTGTTCACATGGCAAGCCTTCAAATCATGGTATCTAATTTTATCCCTAAAAATGCTTCGTGGTATAAATAGGATCTAGGGGATGATAATTAGTCAAATGCATTTGTTCATAAGCCAAACTGCTGCAGTGAGTCAACCAGACAGAAGCTCAAGGAAGAAAGGACAGTGACACACAGACAGGATTAGGCTCTCGGTTTGAGGACAGCACGCGGAACAGGGTCTTTCTACGACACCCCCCACCCCCAGCCAAAGTGGAACAGCAGATGCTAGTTGCTGCAGCTTCGGAGAAGGGAGGAGATAGGGTTCCTTCTCAATGTGCTTCACGTTGGGCACAGAAGGCAGCAATGACCTAAATAAATCCTTCATTAGACACAGAAACACAGCGGCAGAGGCAGCACACGGCAGAGCCGTGTGACAGGAGAGCAGACAGGGCCTCTCGTATTACCATGTAGCTGAGTGGAAAGAGAGCGCTGCTAGCAGAGGGCAGGCTGGAGCTGGGCGCTGCAGCAGGAGTGCGCCCGACTGTGGCTCAACCTCTGACAGGTATTTTCCTAGCTGCAGGAACTTGCGTGCATAGGGCCTAGGGTCATCCCTCATGCCACATGTGGCAAACACTCACGGGCTCTGTATATTTTCCCAGAGATGCCAAGATACATGTGGTATGGTAGGAGCAAAGTCTGTGTACCAACATCTTTACCTATCATCTTATGCTATCTATTCACAGAAAGAGAAATGGAGATACACAAAGAGGAAGGATCCCAACGTCATGCACAAAGATGCTATACACAAATCCTTTTGGATCTGTGTTAGGCAAGGAAGAGTAGAACACGTTCACAGTTGTAAGAAATATGTGTGATGCAAAGAAAATTCTTTCTCCACTTCGACACAGCTCAGGAGAGGATTTGACTTATTTCTTAGGTCAACTTTAAAGGACTGTCTTGTCAGCATTTATGGTTTAAAGCCCTGATGTCCAAGGTGATTATACTTGAAGGTCGGCATCTTTGAGAAGCAAGTTGGTTTAGGAGAGGTCATGCCATCGAGGTCCTAATCTGAAAGGACAGGTGTGCTTCTGAAGGAAAGGAAATGAAGAGAATTTTTTTAAGTGTCCAACATTTGTGAAGACAAGTAAGAAGGAAGCTGTGCAAAGACCAGGAACCAAACCCTATAAAGGGTCCTCAACACTTAACCTTGCGATCTCATCCTCCAGGACGGTGAGCAATGAATAAGCACCAATCCCTAGCATCTGCTCAGTGAGCCTCACTAGCACACAGTCCTCAGGGGCACAGCAGCAGAACGCAGCTTTTTGCCGGAAGCCCTTCCGCTGCAGAGCAGAGGAATGCCTGCTGGATCGAGGCAGATGACATCGCACAGGAAGTCCATTGACTGTTAGGGGCTGTGACAAGCAAGTTGTGCACATGAACCAAGAGGTCGCTGTTGTCAACTCTGGCAGATGTCCTTTAAGGCCAGGGACGGGAATGCTCTAATATTCAGGGTTTTACAGGTCCGACTATGAATATTTGTGTGAGAAATATTGGGTTTTATTAATCAATGTGTGAATATATGAGGTCAAATAAGGAGAAGGTAAGAAAATATCAGATGGAGAGTACATCACGCCTGTAAGTTCTGATGCCTCAGATATGCACTTTGCCTATAGGTGAGCAATCACCATTTCACAGTGGCTTCTGTAAGGCGTCTGAACTTGCACAGAATTCTAGAGATACATGAACAATCTGCTCATTGTCTTTAAAGAGTTCCCTCTAAAGTAGAAGGCATCCATGAAGGAGCTAATAACAGTGAACATGAAGAGAGCCATGCAGAGGGCTGGAGAGATGGCTTAGTGGTTAAGAGCACTGACTGCTCTTCCAGAGGTCTTGAGTTCAAGTCCCAGCAACCACATGGTGCCTCACAATCATCTGTAATGTAATCTGATGTCCTCTTCTGGTGTGTCAGAAGACAGCTATGGGGTACTTATGTTATAAAAAAAGAAATAAATCTTTTTTCAAAAAGAAGAGACCATGCTAATACAAGGCTCCTCTCAGAGAGCATTGGAAAGAAGCAGGGCAAGCCTAGAAGGAGACCACAGGATAGGTGATGCCTGGTCACAGTCATGAGGGATACATAGGGCTTGCTCTACAGAACCCTCAACAAGGCATTCATTCTTGGTTGTTTGTAGCAGAAAGCAGGGGTAGGTATGTGTAACCTCTAACATAGAATTTGCTGTGGGGCTCGCTGTTTGTGAGAGTCGACAGAGATGGTCTTTCAGGAGCTTGAGTATTATTCCATGGTGTCTTCTGTAGGAGAACAAACACAGCAGTGTTCCGAGTTTGATTTCCTGCAATATTCACCAAATAGATCCCCACTGGGGGCAAACTGCTGAAAATTCTTGGAGATTTCTACTCAGAGATCTGGTATCCATGGGTTCTTGATACATCACAGACATATAAAAACAAGTATTTTGTCCAGGCATGGCGATACATCCCAAATCCTAATGCTTAGGAAGCAAAGGCAGAAGGACTGGGCTGCGTAGTGAGATCCTGTCTCCAAACCATGAAATAAACTGAAAGCAGCTTTTTGTATACATGCTTCATCACTGACAGTGCAGCTGTCCCAACATATCCTTGCACATCGAAAATGCATTTAAAAAGTGCAGCCTGTGGAACATCCCTGATGAACAGCTAGGTGCACCAGCGTGTTGCTGGTTTCCCTAGTGGCCTCATCTGACTTGGAGTTGCAGCAAGGCCATCATCCCAAGAGGAAAGGATGCCAAGAAATTATTCGATCAGGAACTACTCCAAATTTAAGATTAAAATACAATTTCTGCCAAATGCACACTGCTTTCTCACGATAGTAAAGTGGAAAAGTCCTATGGTAACAGCACAACTTATCTGAACTGCCAAGCACCGTGAGTAAACCAGAGGAAGAACAATGCCAAAGACGCAACCCAACGGCAGGCTGGAGACACTGCTCTGTGCCTGAAGCACTTGGCAAGCAAGTGGACCTAACTTTGAATCCCTAGAATGCATGTAATGTTTAGTGTGGTAACATGCGTACTAGTACTTCAACAGTGAGACAGGAGGGAGAAACAGGAGACTTCCAGGAAGCTCAGAGGCCAGCTGACCAGGCATGCACAGCCAAGAACAACAACAACAACAGGAGCAGCAAAGTAACAGAGATACCCTGTGTCGAACAAAGTGAAAGGGGAGGTTCTACATCTTCAGGTAGTATTCTGGCTTCAATATGCATGTGGTGGCATGTGTAAGCTTCACACACACACCTACACACACACACACACACACACACACATACATACACATAGACACATACATATCTCAGACATAGAAGCACACACAGGGACACATCATATACATACATAGTGTAGACATAGATTCACACATAAAAAGATGTCATATACATATTTACCATAGACATAGATGCACACCCATAAAGAGAGAGACATAGACAAACACACACACACATACACACACACACACACTCACACACACACAAACACCACACACACACACACACAAACACACAGAGGGAGGGAGAAAGGGAGAGAGAGAGAGAGAGAGAGACAGAGAGACAGAGAGACAGAGAGACAGAGAGACAGAGAGACAGAGAGACAGAGAGACAGAGAGACAGAGACAGACAGACAGACAGACAGACAGACAGAGAAATTTTAATGTATATCCATGCCCATGAGGAACTCAGGAGCAAAGCTGGAATGAAAATGAGCAAGGCCTGGCACCACAGCAGGCACTGATTTCATAGTGACCACATCTTTTTCTGAATAAATATGTGACACTTAATGGAACAACATTCTTTGCCCTCACCTGCTACATACACACATACCCATAAATATATACAAACCATGAGGAATTATACTTAAAAAAAAAACATAAACAAACCAAAAGAGCATTTGAATGCTATTTAGGTTTCCAACATGCCTTTGTTATGATCATCAGCCTGGGTGCTCCAAAATTAATTAGTGCTTCAATTTTCTCTGACTTGAACTTCAATTTATCCATAATGATTGTACTATAAACAAGGGACACCTGTCTTGTTATCTTACTCATCTAAAAGCTATGTCATCTGTCCATATATGCTGCCCTTGACATCACTCTGTTGGAGGTCTTTTATTATTTCTTACTATAATTTCACTATCTGCACATCAAATCTGATGGCACCTGTCAAGAAAGATCATTAGGATTCTCTTCTTGCCTTCTTTCGGAATGTGAATACAAAAATGATTGACTTGTACTTTGCAGCTTTAAAGTATTATTTATTTTTACTTAGACAAAGCATTTGAACCTCTTGGCATCAACAGGAAACGTTCTTGTCTCAGCTAGATGAATCCCTACACTCACAATGGGAAGGTTTGGGGAGTTAAGAGTTTGGCTTTGAACCCCAGCTCCACAGACCTTCTCCTGTGTAGCCCAGATCAAATCCTGTGATCTGTGTGTCTCGTGGTCTTATCTGAGATGTGAAGATTGCAAAAGTACAGACTTCGTAGGATTGTCTGAAAACGAAAGGAAGTGTTAGTATAGAAAGGGCTAAAGAGGGGGACTGGCAGAGAGAAAACCCTCACGAAATGTCAACCATTGTCACTCTCTGACTTCTGCCTTCCATTGTAGCAGATAAAGGCTCTATTCACGTGGTCTAAGTAACTAACCTAGATAATCTCTGTCGCATACAACAGGTCCCTACAAAGTCTCCCTTGCTTGAAAGGGCTGGCGCACAGAAATGGATCCATGTCAAGCTACTGTAAGAAGCTGGGGCCCAGTTCAGCTTTGTGCTCTGACTTCTTTGTGACCTTGTTCAAGACTTGGGAATATTCTAGACCTCATTTGAACAGGGAAGTAATTAGGACAGAGATTCTAACTACTTAACACATGTCTTAAAAGAGAAACATTCAGAAAATTAAGGCACATCCTCTTGTGTCACAGTAATTACCTCAGATTCCAAACAGGATGGTTCCTGTTGAGTTAGCCATAAACCCTTATCACTCACCATCGGCCTAACACACAGGTTAGGTTCGATGCAGTAACACATAGCAAATATCCAGGCTGCTAAGGTGTTCCTGATGAAGAGAGCTGGAGGAATAGAGCTGTTTTAATAGGAAAATCCCAGTTCATAGGGAATCTAATGTCTCCAGATCTCAGTTAATACTCAATGAATATTAATTGAGCTAAAGATCTGGTATGGAGTAGATAAAATAGGCTAAAGGACGGTCTATAAAAAGATGTTTAGTCATTACGAGAATGAAGTAAGGTAGGACTGAAGTGTGCTGTCATGGACATGTTACACTTCAGTGTCTCTCCCCAAGGGATGACTGCACACGAACACTGTGGACAGAGAAACAGTCAATTCCACAATGAGAGGCAGTAGCCTGGAGTTGATAGGAATTGAGCAACTGAAAGAAGTTTGCAGTGTGCTTCTCAGAGCGGGTTTGAGTGAAGTCCAGGCTACAGTGCAGGGATAGGGAGAGGGGTAAAGAGAATATTGTGCTTGAGGTACCTTGAGTTGCTTGCTTCAGGTCTATCTCCTGGAAGGCTACACTCTTCCTTCAGGGTCTCAGCTTTCCATTTAGAAAGGGAGAAAGGGCACCCCACTGTCCTGCTTGAGTGAATAATCAAATTAAATGCACTATTATAAAATTCCTCCTAACTTTCCTGACACAAGGAAGACTTTCAGTAAACAGGAACTTGATGGTATATAGTCTGTCATAACCTGGACAAAAATGATAATGATAATTTGGGCTTTAAAAGAACGATCACTGTCTTCTTAAATAGCTGTCCTAAGAATGAGAGGAAACTGCAACATCCCAAACACTGACACTTTTGAGGAAAAAGGTTCCCCTTCCCCAATACAAAAATGTTACATATTGTTCCTTACAGAGAAAACAATAACAGAAAGAAAAAAAAAAGGGGCGGGGTACAGTACACAAAGTTTTCTAACCTGAAGGACCTTAAAAACTACCCAGGTAAGGAAAGAGAGCATGTGACAATACTCTCATACACTGGTCTGCCTAAACCAGCTCCGTCCAACCCTAGTGGGCCAACCAGATTCCTACCATGTGGCCTAACGTCAACCCAGCATTCGTACACAGATTCACTTGGGATGTGTGTGATAAAGTGGAGACCGAGGATGAGCATTAGTGGGAGCAAGCTCAGCCTGCAAGACTCAAAAGTAATGGTGTCCTGGAAGCACGAGCCTCGAGCCCTGAGAGAGCTCTTTCACAGAAAGGTTCTGGTGAGGGAGCCCAGACCAAGACAGAGAACTGAGAGCAATGACCTTGACTGCAGAAGGAACATCTGCACAGGTTTCCTGAACTTCCTTAGGCGACAAAGGGCAGCTGTGCATCTGAGCTCAAGAAGTGTGAACTCACACATGAGCTTTCCTTCAGAGCTGATGTTTCTATTTATAATAAATGTACTTTGAATTCGTAATAATAGTACTTCCACTTCCCAACTACAAGGACCACATCCTTCCCTTGAACCTTGCTCAGCAAGCTCATCTATATACATTTCGTTCTCTATTGCACGGTTGCACCTGAATGTAGGGCAAGGCATCGAGCATCGTGCAGAATTAGTTGTCCTGTTGTCTGAGACCCGAGTCCTCAGGGACATAGTCAAGTCAACAATGGTCATAAACCACATCCCCTGAAAGAGCAGTGCTCTCCCAGTACAGAAGAGGTGTCTTGCTTATTCAACTGCCTAAACCTGAGGTGAAGTCCTATTTTTCAACATCTCCTTGAGTTGCTTGCTTCATGGAGGCTGATGACAGGCCTCTGCACACTCAAGTCTCTCAGGGATCTTGAAAGAGCAGCAGTCGCTGTTTAGGGAAAGCAAACACACCCCAGTGTAGCAAACCGGAGATGGTTCCTGAACTCACAGGCCCTCACTGCCTGAGAAACAAAGCGTAGGAGCATCATGTGCCTGGATAAGAGATCTGTGCTGGCCTTCACACAGGACATGATTGGCCATGGGATAAGGATGCATCAGCAAGAACGTAAGAAGGACCTGGTATGAAGCTGAAGACAGAAAGGCACAGAGGTTCTCCAACACGAGGTAGTGTGCTCCAGATGTGGGGATACCCATGCCCCTGATCTGTGTGCATAAAATCCCAGGGCTCCCTTCATTAGATTACAGAGAATAAGTCGGGGAGGGATTTCAGTGGGCACACCAGCTGCCCAACTTGGAAGCCCATTAATACTTTCACTTTTTAAAGGCAAATCGGAACAAGAAGAAAGAGCATTTACACACCTACTATATGCATTAAATGCTCCAGCTAATTAAATGGACTGTCATTAAAATCACCATTAAATGCATCATTGCACTTAATCTTGAAGACTGAAAAAGAGGGTGGCAGGGTCTTTGGTGTTTTCATTCAACAGTTATTATGTACCAACAATAAAGAGTCTGCCGAGCTTTGGGGGCGTCTTTCGGCAAATTCCCCACACTCTGAAACTTCTGCTCCTGAAATAGGTTTAATATTAAATAAATAAGCAAAGAGAATTGCATGATTGAAATTATGAGTGGATACTCAAGGAAGAGAGAAATGATTTACTTGCCCAAGGTAACATCTGCGCCGAAGCCTTATGTTGTGGGACGAGAGCACATCTACGTCTAAGAGTTCAACACCACCATCCCTGGGATTCCCCATTGCACTGGGGGGACAGGGGAGTTTCCATTTATCTCTGAGTTTTGTGAAGATTGTCCAGGACATCAGGAAAGACTAACAAAGAGACATATTGCAGGCTGCAAACGGTTGCAAATGTTATAGAGCCAGAGGAGGGAAAGTGATGAAAGCAGACAGATAACAGATCTGTATTTTAGCTGAAGACAGCAATAAAAAGGAAGTTATGAAGTTCAGCCTGATCAATCACTGCCTGCCCTGTACAAACACAGCTATAATACTTGCTCAAAGTAAGACAGATCGATTTGAGCTTGCCTTTGTCAATTAATTTTCTGCTTTCATTACTTCGAGTGCCTCTGTGCCTCAGTTTACTACTGTATTTGCGCATGCACACAAGCACGCGTGCGCGAGCGTATACACACACACACACACACACACACACACACACACACACACACACACCCCTATTTACCTTTGGGCTAATTTTTGATTGCTAGGAACTATTGGGGAAATCTAAAGGGTTTTGAGATTTTTCTTCCTGCTTAAAGGATAAGAGGGGCTCCCAGGTCAACATCCACCTACTTTAGAGCAAAGTAATGAAATCACTTGTTTGAGAGATGCTGGGAGGTTTTGCTACAGTAGTGTGGGGCACCAGCACATAAAGGGGGCAATGAGCTATACTCAAGATGGTATTCTTGATCTGGTTTTCAATGAAAATCTGGTTTTCCAACAAGAGACACTAGCAATGAGTAGTAGGTGCCACCATGTTGATACTATCTATGTGCCTGGCTTCCTAAGGGATGTTCTACATAAATTACAAATAAGATTGCCCATCAATTAGTAAAACACATTTTACAGATAAGACAATGAAGGTTTTGTAAAAACAAATCACTTTCCAAATGGGAAATACAATAGAAAAACAATTCTTTCCTGGTCGGGGATATTTTCTTTTGTTCGTCCTTGCCGTGACTTACAAAGTACTCTCAGAACAGTGCTCTAGCCTTATGTGTGATGTTACCTCCCAGGAAGGTTGATAGAGGATGAATCTTGTATCCCCTGAGAGGGATCCTTTACACAAGGTGTTCAGATGGAGCTTAGAGTGGAAGGGGGAGAGAGAATTCTCCCTGAATCCCTCTTCCCAGGGAGGACAGAGCAAGCAGGATGCTACTTAGAAAGGGTTCGACAAGAGCGGGGTTAAACAATGAAAATCTTTAGCCAACTCAATAGGATACCCACTTCGCCAGAGGACAGCAATGGCACAGTGGTTGGACTCTCCACAAGGCGGCATCAGGTGCCCTTGTCATTCATCTACAACCGTACCAGGATCCCCCAGCTTCTCTTTGGTTTAAAAATTACAGATTTTGTACCTTTCCCTCCATACCAAGAGCCTTACTTTGGAATCCTGAGCGGTGGGACACAGGATGCAAGTGTCATTATCTATCCTAAGCGCCTGGGTGAGGATGTAAGCAGGGCTTGGTGAGGACGATCCTGACACTCACTAGACTTCCTGCCCTTGGTCTCCATTTATCTTCTCCAGTTGGTTTCCTGTTGTGTCATCATCTCTCTTTTCCTTTATGCCCTCTGCTCCTTCCTGTCTGAATTCTTGTCTCCCACTCTTGGTCTTCTGTCCTCATCCTATAGGATTTGTTCATTTCTGTTTCACATGGGTGTGATTAATTAAGGTTGGTAAAACAAATAACTGACACACTCCCCTATTAATATAGCACATGAGCTTTTGTTCTTGGCCTCCTAGATACATTATTCAATTTTCTATTCATGGCAATTGTCACCTTCTGTTGTCAGTTTCATGTGACACTATCTGTCAGGTATCATCTATCTCTTGACATAGTTTATTTGGTTAACTAAGCATTAAACAACCATGTGTTACAAATTTAAGCATGCCCATTTCCCAGATATGAGGACTGACACACTACTAGTATGCGGCTCATGTTACAGAAGGAATTAATACTATAGCAACATAAGTGGATTATTTATTTTAAGCAATATGTTACCATTGAGGAAACTATTAAAAACTGCCCAGGAAACTATACATGTAACTATCTCCTTGCTAATTTGATGCCTATCTAGTGGCTGCCAGATCAGTCATCTCGCATCCATCCTCACGGCATATTCTAATAATCTTCGGAAGATAGACACTCACGTTCCTAGACCCAGACCAGCTAACCAGGCAAAGTGCATGTGAAAGGCCCTTTACTGAGCTGACAGTCATCTGCTGGAAGAACAGTTATAGGAGTGAGATTGCAAAGCCCTTGACATCTGGTCCCAGTGGAGGCTTATGGATAGCCAACTTTTCTTTCCTTAGTAATTTCATAAATGTATATAAAGTACTAAAATTGCTCACTGCCCCTTATTTCCTTCCCACCTCTATAGAACACCATCCACTGTCCCTACCAGGCCCTTTCCCAGGTTCATGACTATTGAGTTGATGTTGTGACTTACGTAGTTTCACCACAGCCATCACTGTGGCCACTGGATTGGAACCATGCAGTGGAGCCTGGTGGGGTCACCAGTGGGAGTGCAACTACAGACAATGATTCCCTTCACTCCCTAAATCTATCAGTACCAAATATCTCAGTAGTGAGGGTCTGGGCTCTCTGAGTTTCTCCTCCAGCCATGCTTGACTTGGGCAGACCTAGCATTTCTATCTTCAGCCACGTTTAGGGCATAACTGCAGTGGCTGTGTCTTGGTTGAAAACATTTCACAGCTCTCTTCCTTCTGGTGTGGCTTTTAGATGTGTCCTCCCATTCTTCCATGATGTTCCCTTTGCCTCTGAGGGGTTGATATAAATTATGTGAGAGCTGAGCACATTTAACGTTTATTCTCAGCACCTGGTGCATCTATGAGCCCCTACATTCACTAAACAGGATCTACTGGTTAACATCTGTGCTTATAAACATCAATATTTAGAAGGAAGCTTGACAGTGTCAATTTAACTAAGCGGCAGTATTCTGTTCCCACTAGGGCCTATTATCTTCTGTGCCATGGGTTTTTGAGCAGGTTTGCCATACAAGGGATAGATTCTCTCTGTGGGGCGAGTATCAAATCAAACCAGAGAACAGTTGATTATATTACAATAGTGTCACTGGCATGTCATAAGAGCAAATACATCTTGCCCTGTAGGCTGGTTTCATAGCTGCATGAGACCATGGATTGACGCTTTTTCCTTCATGCTTCCTCAGAAGCCTGTACAGTGCCTTCTAGGACTGTGAAAGCTAGCCTATAGAGGAGAAACTTCCGTTTCCATACCAGCCTGAATTCTGTTATGCATCCAAGGGGTATGATATCTTTAGCAACATTGTCTTACCATCTGACTGGAAACCACGAAAATGATACAAATTTATACTGTTTTGGATATCCCTGACCAACAACTCATAAGGTCATATCCCACTGCTGGCATGGGCTACTGTTTTAATAACCCATGGCGCTTAGAGGCGGCTTTCTCCAGCCATTAGGTTACATCTCTCTTAATAACCAGTTTATTAAAAAAATAAATGACGTATTTTAATTTGGTTACAAGATAGTATGTTTCCATTATGTTTTTTAATATCCCTACATTTTGTTAACTCTCCTCCCTACTGCCTTTTTCTCTCCTATCCTCCAACCCTTTTTTTTTTTGCTTATCTGCCCTATATTCCCCGTCTAATTTCACATTGCCTGTGTTCTACGATCCTTCTCTCCTTTATGCTGTAATCCTCCCAATGGCCTCTTCTTAGTTTCCTGGCTTCTCTAGGAACTGCAAGTTAAACACACAGAATTAGAGATTCTAATACTAGGTCTACAGAGATGAGCTTGGAGCGATATTTGCATTTAATAAGGCCCTGACTTAGCAGACCCAGTACTCTTCTGGTAGCCTCGAAATTCCTTCTTCCCACAGATGGCTAAGAAAGACTTGGCTCGTGATATCGTAGTCTTAAAGAGATAATGTGAGTCTCAGTTACTAAACACATATCAGTTCCTGTTACCCTCGTTTTAGTGGGTAAATAAGATCTCTTAGACTCGGCTGCTCCTTGCTTAGCTCACTGGGGAAAACATTTCTGTTTCGTCTTGGACCATTCCCACAAGCTAATCATTTCACCTTTGGGATTACAGTGTAACCCTTTCCTTAACCTTCACATGGTTTGGAGTTTTTGGGAACAGTAACTGCTCAGAAGATGTAGGAAACTAGTGGCATTTTGTAAGTACAGGATGATGAACATGACCACAGATGGACCCTGGCACTCACGGATATTAAGGATACATCCTCCCTCTGACCTATATTCTCAGCCCACTGACCTATATTCTCAGTCCAAAGTAAATGATTTTTTAAGTATCTGTGATACACCTAGGCTGTTGCTTATCATTTTTCTGAAATTCAAATTTAATTGGCAGTCTTATATTTGCATCTGTGAAACCTATCGACTTTACACAAGGCAACTTTTCGAGCATGGCACTGGGCACTTTTATGTCTTTATAGCTTCTAAATAATGTTGAGAAAATTCAACCCCAGAAAAGTCACCCACTATTGAAAGCCAGCACAGACAGAATACCAGCAAAGCAAAAATAATTCGAAAATAGTATCTCAGATATCTGTCCCTGACACGGAGTCCCCCCTTCCTCCCTATGCTGGAAAAGGGTCTGTTTGGAGAAGGGGTGGGAAGCAAGGGCAAACTAGTTTTCTCTAGCGGACTTTCAGCCTACACTGATCCCTGTTTCTGGAGCAGTTATTTTTCTGAGCACAGCAAGGCAAGCATTGCCTTTTCATTTTAGCTTCATCTGCAATCACCTTTCTCTCACTGTATTCTAACTGCTGATCTAGGACTTTGATTGACTCTCCTAAATGAAAGAATGAAGACATTTACATAAAGCAACAACCTACCGCAGGACTTACAAGCACTGAATCTGCAGGAATTCTAGGGGGAAGGCGACAAGACGGAAAATGCTGAAGTGGAAGTTCTTGATGGATAAAAGAAGACGTGAACAGCTTTCATTCTAACGCGCGCAGAGTGTGGGTTACTCCTTCAGTCCTCCGGGTGGATTGAATAAGCTCCAGCTATCTGCTTGGCTCAGGTAGAGGATTCTTCCTGCAGGATCAGGATTAACCAGCTCCACGCGGGGCATGGGAAAAGGTGATTTCTCTCCAGGCCTCAGTTTCCTTTAACATAAAGCCAAGAAGCCAAGCTCTCCCACCTTTGTAGGACAGAAATGGGTGAGTGGGTGGGTAGGGGAAGATAGCTGGTATTATCACCAGCTGCCAGTGCAAGACCTTATCATTCCTACATTCTTTCTGAGTCAGAGGGCTTATGTGGCTAAGGTAGCCTCAACAATGGGCTCCTGCCAAAGGATCAGCTGACTCTTTACTTCGTAGATACCAAAATAATGTATTGAGCTCTCAGTAACCGGATCCACGTCAGTTCTGACTATGCTTTACTCTTGCTTTTTCTAATACCCACCCTTTAAATATTTCTTCCCCCATGAAGCACCCCATCACTTCCTCAGATGAAGCCTCTCAGGTTTTCTCTTTTGATCTAGTACTTGGGAGCAGACACGGTGTTCTCAAAACTGAAAGTAAACATACACCTCCAGGTCTCCACTCTCACAGAGCTTATCTCCTTGTGGGGGAGCTCAGCATAGTAAGCAAGTGAGTCAGTCAAGTAGCAGGATGACGACAGCTAAGCATACTCAGGGGCCACACAATTGTCTTAAGAAAGAAGAAAAGATTTGAACAAAGGGAGCAGTGACGAATGAGGCTCATCTCTGAGATAAACCCATGGAAAATGGCTTTACACTTCCCACCTTTGACAATCAACCTTGCTAGTTTATCTGATAGACTGTAAGTTTATCAGGAATCCAAAATATTTCCTTGTCTCCTGGACGACTGTCTACCAAGAAAAGCTGGACAGATTTGGAAGACGTCCTCTAAGGGTACAATCATTCTTCATAGTTTGAAAAAAAAAAAAACAACTAAATACTTTGCTCTCAAAAGACAAAGTAATAGTAATTTTTATAACAAGTCAGCATCGGTTAAAGAAATTGTCACCAGAGAGGGAATCCGGGCATGGAAAACAAGTTGGAAGTACACAGGTAAGCAATTTCTGGCAGATATCTATGCACATTCACTTTCAGTGAAAAAGGTACTGAACACCAGTGTTCTGAGGAGGGGTTCTCTACAAGGGCATCTTCCCTACAACCGTCCAAAGCTCTGATGATCCAATCGCTTGTGATACTGTATTGATGCCTTCCATGTTGGTCTGTAACCTCATTAGTTGGTTTGGTGGTCCATCACTATACTTAACACAATGGTGCAAGGCTTGCGTTCAACATGGCCACTCCTCACTTAAAACACATTAGGTATACAGGGACATATTAGAGATTAATTTGAAATGGCAGAATCCACTCAAGATGCCATATTCCCACACTGAAAACCGTTTTGTGTCAGATCGTGAACCTTTACATTGGTCGCAATGAACTAGAGCCAACCTAGGCTAACTGCCTACGGCCTCTAAACTTACCCACTACCCTGACTTTCCGTGGCACGCTTTCCTGATTTTTGTTTCCGTCCTTAGCGTATACCAGTGTAAGTAGGAGGGATTTTCATTTGTTCTCCCAGTTTGCATCCTCCACTAGAAGATGTGCACAGTGGCGAGGGTTTCCATCTGTTTTAGTCCCCACTATGCTGCTGGCAGGAAGAAGAGTCAACAGAGCAGGGTTGGGACTCAGGGAATGAGTCAAAGTTGTAAATGGGATTCCAAACCTGCTTACAGAGATAAGGACCAGTGGCATCCCAAGCTGACTGACGCAGATCATGTGGAAGGAAGTGACTATAACAGTCTATACCCCTTCCCCTACATTCCTGTTGTGATTTTACAGGTAAGCTCTTCCGTGAGGGTCACATTCCAACCGGAGCTTCCTTCTATCCGAAGCATGCAGAAGCCACATACTCTGCAGGCCTGTGGAGAGCCCCGAGGCCCCTTTATAGAAAAATGCTCTGGACACTCACGTGTATTATTTAGACACATTGAACTGGCTGCTAGAAACCGATGCCTTTAAATTTTACACAAAACTGCTAACCTGTAATTTGTATTAAACAGTAAATAAATCCTGGCAAGGTTAGGCCATAGGTTTCACTGGCAACAAAATGTTGGATCTGAGCTCTAGGTCTATGTTTCTGTCCTGTGCAGGCTGTTTCTTGCCTGGCAGCCGAAGGCATTGCCATTTGCGACCCCTGCTGGAAAGTGACCAAAAAAGCAGGCAGTCTGTGGGAGAAAAAAAAAATTAGGAAATATGTCCTTTGGGATGCATTTCTGTTATGTTGAAGCCTTTCCTTAGAAGAATAATGTATTCATTTTTCTAGTCCTCTCCTGGTAGCACATAACTATTGACAAACTATGGCCCAGTAAATATTATTCTAACGGCCTGCAAAAGCTATGGACTTAATTCCCGGTGGGTGGAGGGAGCTGAGAAGGCTTCGTGCCAGAGGCAGTTCTGAAGATGGATTGGGGAGCTGTGCATCAGCTGCTTAAGATGCTGCTTAACTCAGACACAGGAAGGAATCTGTCTGAAGACCGTGCGTTGCCTCTAGGAACGAGTGGGATGCCGAAAATCCAGGCTTGGAAAATGAGAAGGAATGAAGGGAGCAGACTCCAGGGAATCATGGCAAGATGGTACCCAAGGAATGGCTCCACTGGGAGGCCATCTTGAGGATTGGATGCTGCTGCTGACGCCAGCCACTTGATCCATGACCCAAGTTGGTGATAAACACGCTACAGTTTCTGTGTCCTTAAGCTGCTCCCTCCAGATTCCAATCCCCTGGTGGGATCATTTAACTGAGTTCAGGGCTGCAAGATATAAACTAGGAAAAGAAACTACCTCCAACTAGGAGAGTCTCTCTGACCAAGAGCTAGTGAGCTTCTCTCTAGAAGAATGATATTTGGTGGCTGGCTACCTTCCAGACACTTAGTGGGACTTCGAGCGGTAATGAAAGAAGAGGCACCCAAAGCAGTACTGAAGTCTGGAACGAGAACACATAGATCTGAATTTCAATCTGGAATCCTCTGTACCTTCAGAAAACTGACAACGTTTCCTAATCTGCAGATTCTCAATTGTTAAAATAGAAGGAATTGCCATCTGCTCTCTTGAATAGCTGTGAAGATTCCGTTCAATCATTCATTCACTTTCCCAAACCCGTTTAGGAAAACACATTAAGTGTTTGATACTGAACTAGGCTCTGGGGACAGAGTCTGAAAAGAAGAGAAAGAGGAAGACAGAAAGGCAAGCACTTTGTGCAGATGACCAAGTTAGACAAGAGAGACCCACCAAACTGGTCATGCTTCACTCTCCCCCAGCTGAGTCATTGTCCTTTAACATTTCTCTGTTTCTGATTAAGCAATATTAAGTCTCTCCCTCCAAATATATCTTGTTAAGGCATATGCGTATACTGAATTTAAACGTAAAACTACAGCAAAAACTTTTAAACGTCAAGGATGTAGGTCAATTGGTAGAGGACTTGCCTAGCACACTGGTTTGAACCACAGCACAAAAATAGCTGGGTTCATGTCTATAACCCCAGCACTTGAAATGAGGAGCAGGGGGGCCAGATGATGTTCAAGGTCATCTTTAGCTACATAGCAGTTGGAGGTCAGCCCAGGATATATGACCCTGTCTGAAAACAGACAAAGAAAAACAACTGTAAAACTTAACACTGATCCTGAAAATTATAATTCTTAGAAACAGTGGGGCTCAGTGCTGATGTAATGTCATGTAGAGTGCACATATGAAACTTACTTAAATCTGCCCTCATTTCATGTTCAGTGCCTGCGATGAACTCAGATGTAGGCACACCCCAATTACTATGAACATGAACATTAAGTAGATATAAAGTATAAATGCCAGAAAGGCAAATTAAATGAAATTTCACAAGTGTTTTGAAGTCAGCAAAAGGTCTTTTGTGTGTATTTTATCATTTCCTCTTAATCATTCTCCAGTCACTAATCTACAGGAAAGACTATGAGACGTCGAGAGAGAAAACAGTGGGCCTAAGGTCATGGGGACAGAGGTTGGCTTCATCCCAGCCTGAAGTCTCTTGCTTTCTTATTCCAGAAAGGAAGCCTGGATAGAAAGCAGAAGTCCCATAGCTAGGTTGGGGACTGGGGAACTGCAGTGTTGGTATTTTCTAACTTCCACTGTAACATCTCATTTGTCCTTCTGTAACACCTAGGAAGACTTGTCACAGGATTGCCAGGAAAGTGCTACAATTTCCAGCTCAGGCTCTGGAACTGGTGTCTAGATCCTTGTGACAGTCACAGGTTACGACACACTAAAGCATCCACATATTTGACTGTCTTTGTCTCCACATCTAACCACCCGGGAGAGAACATGGCTCAGTCCTGCTGTGTGCCTCCCAGAGTGCGTGTTGGGTCTCTGAGAGGCAGAGCACAAAGTTGAGCAGCACACCAGCCAGCCCACCCCCAGCTGCTATGGGATTGCCACAGAATCTTAACATAAGACAAGAAAAGCTCCCATGAATCTTTTCCCTTCAGAGAATCCCTGGGATTTTTCAAGGCTGAGAATTTCTTCTTTTGAGGATGAAAACACAAGTCCCGGCTATATAAAGGAGTTTGAGTAAGGCAAAGCTCATTCTGCTTAACAAGGTGTAGGAAGGAGATAATCTGCCGGAGGGATAGAACTCAGGCTCCTCCACTAGCACCAAGGTCCCTCCACATGTCCAGATTTCCCTTAGTAAGAGCAAGGCACCACTGTGTCACCAGATCCCCTGTCCAAAACTTTCTATGTGAAAGATGTGGTGTATTGCACGCACAGCAGCTTGGCGGACGATATGAAGCCCAGAAGCATAGCTCAGTCTTGCTCACGAAGACATCTTCCCTGGCTGCTGGCTAATTAACTGCAGAGACTTAAGAGTGCTTAGTCAGGAAGTTGTCCATCCCTGTCGAACAAGACTTAGATGGGTAACTGACGCCAAGGAGGCTCTTTTAAAAGTTCACCTTCTCATACATGGCTGTGGAGGTGTGTGTGTGTGTGTGTGTGTGTGTGTGTGTGTGTGTGTGTGTGTGTGTGTGTGTGTGTGTGTTTGGGTTACCTTACATAATAGAGCATCTATATCAATGCTATTTTCAACCTAATGAATGTAGAAATCTAAGCATGTTAAACACAAGGAAGGGCAACAGGTAGCTTAAGCATTCCTTTGGAATTTTTAGAAGGTCAGGCTAATTCTAACCGTACTCATCATTGCTGGCAAAGTAGAAAACAAGACTAATTCCTGATGTCAAAAGGAATTAGTACTTCAGAAAAGAGGGGTTTGGGGCTGCAGAAGTTGAGCTACCTCTATCTCCTTTTATTAAAAACTAAAGTTAAATATAGAATTCCTGGAATAAACTCCTGGCTGGAAGCTGGTAATTGAATTTCAACAAATACAGTGAGATTTGGAGGCAACGCTGAGACCACAGGACCTGTTTTCCCTCCAGCAGCTGGTCAAACACTCAGGGCTGGGGGCATTTAGGGACTGTGCTGGAGACCTGCCCCCAGCAGGGTTGGAGGAATGGTTGGGAGGTGGGGCAGCCTGGGTGCCGGTGGCACTTTCCTCAGAATGCTGAGCTCAGACTGAAGCAAGGGTGAACTCTCTCCTCTCCCTTATCCAGGTTCTCCTTTACTCGCCCCAGCTGCTGGCTAACAAGAGATCTCTTCCGGGGGAGCAGCTTCAAGGCTGTGGATCCAGAGTTGCCTCCTTGGGATCCCCCCAAAAGCATCTTAGCATAGTTAGGGATAAAAATAACCCGGGATAACGCTGAGGGAAGAGGAGGAGTAAGTCTCGCGCAAGGCAAAGCAAGAATACCACAGCTTCGGCGTCGTGGGGGTTGGCGAGGAAGGGTGTTACTCCTGGTCCAGAGAACCCCGTGTGTGCAAATAAAACAAGGTACCTCCTTAGCTTAGATTGTGCCATAAAGAATCGAGGGCACCCACAAAGAATTGCTAAGTCTGGCACAAGCCACCAATCCCTGGTAGATATCTGGCTCCGGCACTGGTTTCTCCATCCTACTACTGGCTTGAGCCCCAGGATCGGAGAGCTGGCTCTCCAGTTCCAGGAAAGGCAGGGTCCAGAGGGAAAGCAGCGGAGTCCGCTGTTACAAAGGCGGGTGCGTACGGCATACCTGAAGAGGTCGCGCTCCGAGGGAGCTGTGTTCATTCTAAATACAAGCTTCCCAGGTTCGTGTACGGACACCCCTTATCCACCACCCTCCCCCATCCGCCTCCTCTATCGGTGGTACTCGAAATAGAAGCCGAGGCGAAAAAAGTAAAAAAAGTAACACGAAAAAATAACAGCCGTATGTAACTGGCTTTCTTCATACTTACGGTCCTGCCTGACACCTTCTTTTTCGAGTACCCCAGGAGATGCTCTGTCTCCCCATTACTGCTACCCAAGGCAAAGGCAAACTAAACGGAGGCTTCCGCGCCTCAAATGCTCCATTCCGGAGTGACTCGGGTGAGCTGTCCCCTAGCCCAGTCGTCCGCCCCAGGTGGTACCTGGGCTCGCCCAGCGCTCCGCTCTAGGTGCAGTTGCCCAAGGTACTAAAATAAGGCTGTGGCGCCAAGCAAAAGGCAGCGACGACCCTCTGGAGTCAGCGAGGAGCATAAGTCCAGTCTTTCAAGAGTCAGAAAGTCTGGTACCTTATAGTCCATCTCGCGGATTCTAGAGGTGAAGTTCCAGGGCAAAAGACAGGAGGATCAGAAACCCCCCGAGTCCTCCCTCCAGTGGAGTGTACTCTACTTGCTTCAGCCTCATCTCACCTTGGGCTCTGCGCTTGCTCCAAGTCAGAACACCAGAAGAAGGTGCCTAGGCAGCCCTCACCCCTCGCGCGCAGCGCTCACCTGAGTCGCGTACCCGTCCAGCCGGTCCGGCGCCCTCAATCCTCTCTGCGACCCGGCCATGGGCAGCACCGCCGCCAAGCACCTGCGCCCCTTGGAGCAAATTCCCAGGCACCCCGGGCCGGGCGAGCCGCGAAGGGACACAGGCACTCACCGAGAGAGAGCCTGCGGTGGCCGCAGCTCCAGGCTGCAGCGCGCTGAGGACCTTGCAGACAGGCGTTTTGGTGCCGGTTCCGAGGGTGGGAGGAGCAGGAGGAGGAGCAGAGCCGGAGGAGGGGACAAGTGGAGGCCGGAGCTCGGGGAGAGCACGGAGGGCAGAAGAGGATCTCGAGCGCCCACTGCTGCCGTGTTAGCTCCGGTGCTGGCCCGAGTCCCGCCTCCCAGCGAGTCCCTGAGCGCCGACTTCCAGCAAGCAAGCTAAGCACCGGATTTCTGCGCTTCTGGGTCCCGGAGGAGCGGCCTCCGCTCACGCAGTACCTCGGTTCCTCGGATTTTAGTCTAAGGGGAGAGACCGGCGAGGTCTAGAGGGTGGGGCGTGTGGCTTGGGTGACTTTATCCACCTTGCAAATCCCGGACTCCTAGTCCTCTCCCTGACCCCTCTGGGTCCGAACCTTGGACCCATTTGTCTGATATCCCTCTGGTAAATTCCGGGTGGTCCCCAAGACCTTCGCAGTACTTACGTGTGCTCGCACCCAGCGTTCCTTACCACCAGGTGACTCGCTTTAGGTGCCTGGGGTGGGTGCGCAGCCCCGGAGGTCTCTGGAGCCGGTAGCTCCATCTTGCGCTTCGGCAGGGACAGGAGCCACTTGGAGAGCTGGCTTCAGAGTGTGCAGTGTCGCCCTGAAATACCCTCTCTCCTTCGGTTTCACCTCAAAAAGATCGACTTAAGGCGAGCCCGAAGAATTCAGCTTTCCTTTAGCAAAAGTAACTAGGTTGGCACATTTCAGCCCTGAAACTAATCGAGTTTTTTCCTGCGTTCCAAAGCTGAGAGGTTTTGTGTGAGAGCCAACGTGCATATTGTGACTCAGTTTTAAGATTTGGAGGGCGGAGGAGCTGGAATCTCCTTGGAGACAGCTGGACTGCTTCAGCCAGAGCAATTCGCCTTCCAAAGCAGGTTACAAAAAGAAAAGAGGAGCGGGCAGCGGCGGGTGGGGGTGGGGTAGAAAGAAGTACCGAAATTCAAATAAAAAGAACTTCCCTTAGCTATTTTAATAACTTCTATATCTTAAAATCAGAATATAAATATTTATCATTTGCATTTCTTGAATCAATATTCTCCCTCTAAGGGAGGAAATTCCTTTGGGAAATTGACCTCTTAGCTGGTGCGAAGATTAGCCTCAGTCCTCTAAGAAGGCAAACAGATGCCCAGTACAGTACACTGGGACTTACAAAGCAGGCAACATCTTACAGAGCTTAGAACAAATCTTCTTTTTCAAGGATGCGTTCTTAGAAAATTTAATGAACCTGGCTACTTAATTTTTGAATAAATGTAAAGTTGGCATGCCCATTTCAAGTAAAAAAGGAAAAAAAAGTGCATCTTGAAAAGTAAATTTACAATTTACCTTAGATTTAAATATACACATTTTCTCCCAGTCTATAAAATTGGGTAAAATCCTGCAAATAACTGTGGTGGTCCAATGGAGAGTGAAGATTGAAGGGCTGCCCACTATCAGTTAAGCTTCTACCAGAAGCACGTGCACATAAGAAATCCTTCAAGACAGGGAGGATGTTTATCCCTTACATTGGTTGAGATTATTTTTTTCTTCATAAAGGGTCCGAAGTGTTTCAGTACCCAACACATGGCATGAATTCCACATGCCATCCCTGAGACACAAAGGGAGATTAGCAAGAATTCTATTCACACCCTGGAAGTTAGAGGCCAATTAACCAGCTTTCTTAATTACCTGCCACAAAACCTCAAAAGAAACTAAAATCCCAGCCCTGGCTCAGCGTCTATGTTAGTCACCTTTGGCAGAAGGTGTAAGGGTAAGGAATTGGAGCACTGACTTTACAGTTGCTCACCCACCCCGATATCCCCGATATCATAAAATATTTATTGATCAATAATCAATGTTTTTAGATTTGGGTAAATGAAAATACCCATGGGCTTCTGGGCTGGTTTTTGACTCTATGTGTCTGCTTAGACATTGACCTCTCTCATAGATGTCTTCTGGGTCTGCCTTCTACTCACTCCTGGATATCTGTTCTGTTGTATCAGCCCTAATACTGTAGTAAACAGATGTTTTTGCATCTGTCTTCCCCAGTACCTGAGAAGATCCTTGGGTCTGAGCAACCATGGCATAATTATCACTTACTGACCTTTTGTAACTTAAGAAAGAAAAAGAAAACCCCCAAAATTAACAAACACAAAACCCAGATAACATCAACCAAACTCACAACAAACACACAAACAAAAGCATAAAAAACGATCTGTAGGGGCTACAGAGAAGGTTTACCAGTGAAGTGCCAGTATTGTTCCAACAGAGGACCAAAGTTCCTGTCCTAGACGAGAAGGCTTGCATCAGCTGTCAGTTCAGCTCCTTTACGTCTAATACCCTCTTCTGTCCTGGAAGGTACCTGTCTCATATACAAGTATATATGATTTGTGTGTGTGTGTGTGTGTGTGTGTGTGTGTGTGTGTGTGTCTGCATGCGCATGCGTGCATGCGTGCATCATACACCTAAGATAAAACAGTTTTAATAAGTTTACCCATTTGATACTTTAAGGGTGGTTTGATTTGGTTCAGGGTGAGAACTGAGACTCATAAGTGACAGGCTAGCAACCAACCAGAAAAGAGCTGTCACCAGTCCTATGACCTAAGCCAGTGTCATCAACTAGAAAACGAGTGTATTCCAGATGTTTTCTGCACCGCTAGTATGAAAGCTATTAGAACCATTGCTGGCTACTTGATATGAGAGATAAATGAAACATTAAGATGTCACTGCTGCCAGCCGAAACACTTGCCTCAAGGAGTACGGAGCCTTCTATGTGCAAGCTACCTTCACAGAGACTCATTCATTCTGGCTGGACTGTAAATTCTGTTACAGAAGATCAAAGCTGAAGCTGGGAAAAGGAAACAGAAGCTGGTGGCCTATGACCTTGGTCAATAATCTGCAATAACAACATCTAAGATACAGCCAAGACTTCATTCAGGTGTTGGACAAAACCAATTATATAGTCTGTATCTGCTCTCTCTCTCTCTCTCTCTCTCTCTCTCTCTCTCTCTCTCTCTCTCTCTCTGTGTTATGCATATGTACTTGTAGTTTATATGGAGGTCAAAGGTTAATTGGATCTGATGTCTTCTTCTATATCTTGCCAACCTTGTTTTTTGAGACAAGATCTTACACTAAAGCTGGAAATTACTGTTTCCCTAGACTGACTGGCCAGAGTCTACCACCCCACAACACACAAAAGATCTGCTTTTCTTTACCTACCCTAGCACTGGAGTCACAGATGCACTGGGGATTCAAGCTTAGATCCCCATACTTTGAAGGCAAGCACTTTACTTCCTAAGTCATCTTCCCAGCATACATCTTCTGCCGTCATAGCAACCTTATTAGAAACAAACAAACAAACAAACAAACAAACACACAAACACCCCAGTGTACATCTAGGACAACTTAATCTTCACAGAGAGTGACTTGTTTAAGGTGACCTACTAATAAGTTTCTCTTAACCATTTCCAGAGATCGTTAACCCTTCTCTATTTTGAAATGAAGAGACTTCATTAGTGCACCAGGTAAAGTGGTTCATCTAGAAAGCTCCCCTTCCAGTTAAACCTGAGCTCTTAGTCCAGTGCTCTCCATAACCGAATGGTTTGCTTATGGTTCTTGCTGTTGGTTTGTTTGTCCTTTCTTTCAGATGAGTGACCAGTAAGGAGTAGATCAGGAGGAGAGGAGGCAGGGAGAGAGGAAGAGAGTGAGCCCAGTGCGCCCACTTCTTGTAATGACTCTGAGGATTCACACTCAGTACCTGACCTGACTCAGAGGAATCGGACCTACAATCCCTGCCTGAAGGGCTGCCCTATATCCTCTCTCCTCATAATGGATGTTTGAGTCTTTCAGGTTAATAGCATGAATTTTAAGGAGTCCAGTGGGATTCTTTACAAGCAGTTGAAATTGGGATCAGGTTAAAAATCCAATTTTAATAAACTTTCCAGGTCCTGATTTAGATGGTGTGCTAATGGCTCTCTGTGCTGAATCACCTTTAAAGTCAAATGTATTTTTAAAAGGCTCTCCTTGTATGGGAGGCTTGATGGATATCACTTAATTGTGCATTGTGCATTCCTGTCTTCATCAAAAACGATCATCTAAAATTAAAGAGAGCTGATAGGAACTGCAGCCATCCTTTGAGCTCATTGGCTACAAGGAAGGCTCTGAGGTTGTTAGATTATTTTCCTTCCTTTTGACCACAAACAAAGGGAGCATGATTACACTGTGTGAAATCGCATTTTCAAATTTCTCCTCTAATTTGATTGTGCCGGGGTCTAAGGCTGTTTCTGTTTCTTTTGATTTGCTAATTAGCCAGAGTTGTCTGCTCGGGTAAAAAGAAGCCAGGGTCATGTCCACAAACATGAGACCTGGGGAGTCCTTCCAACTCAGCTGGCCTTCACATCCCTACCCTGCAGCCCATCCCTAGTCCCAAACTGTCTATACTCATGTGCAAACAATCCACCCTTCTGTGGTTAGGATGTTATGCGATGATTTTCTTTCCTCTGAAAACATAACCTGTGTGATCACAGGGCTAATTTGGACATTGGGCTCTTATGATTTCCTTTATGCTCATCTGCTAGGATTTAAAAATGGTTGGAATTACCACCACGACCACCACCATCACTACAATAACAACCATCATCACCACTATGACCCATGCAAATGGCCCATCGTTAAAGGCTTGGTCCCAAACGTTGCTTCACATGCAGGAAGGGGAAGTTGCTTTTAATAAGTGAAGCCTAGGGAAGGTCTTTGAGTCTCTGAGAACGAGCCCAAGGGTTAAGGTGGTGCTCTAGAGACACCTTAGTAATTCTCCTGAGAGTGGTTATAAAGGCAGTAGCCCACACAAGCTCAAGGGACTCAGGGAAAATGGCAGAGATAGACTCAGTGATCAGCCAGGCTAGCAGAAATGGCAAGCTCCAGATTCAGTGAGAATCCTTGTCTCAAAACATAAGGTGGAGAGCAGTGGAATAGAAATTATGTCTTTTCCTGAGCACACACAGGCACAGGCAAGCAGATCTGTATACACACACACACACACACACACACACACACACACACACACACACATGCACGCACACACATGAGCATGCACGCTTGCATACACACAGAGAAGCAAAGGAAAGCAAAGAAAAGTGACAAAGAAAAAAAAGCCAAAGCAAAAGAGTCTTTCAATCCCTTTATAGCTTAAATTAACCTAGAGCGACCCACTCTTGCTTTGCCCTCCAGCACAGGTGGTAGGGTGTAGCAGAATTCCTTGTAAGATGATATTGTGTTAGGATAACTGTATTATTTTTATTTAATTATCCTTTTACGTTTACATGTGTTTTTATTCCAACTTCAAATTGTAAAATTCTTAGAGACTCTGATGTCACTCTGGACTGTAGATCCTGAGCATATGAGAGCTAAGGACCCGATTGGCCCCTTGAAGAAGGCGATACCACAGAGCCTGGGTGCTTACCTGACAGGAAAAGAGACTGCTAAAGGGGATTTCACACAAGTGGCTGAGAGTCTCTTTGCTGGGTTGGATAAACAGCTGTAAACAACGTACTGCTTTGACTTGTCATTGCCTGTCAAACTTTGCTTCAGATTACACATATTAGTGCCACAGAAATTGGCACACTGCAGGATCTGAGTGGTCTCCTTGTTCACTATTCGATTCCACCTTGACGGCAATCCTCTCATTACAACGGAAAATCCGTGGCACCTCTTTTGGTTTTCAATTCTCTGGAACCAAAGTTAACTGCCCTTCTGAGGGTCTTGATGCTGCTTCTCCTTTGAACTTTATTCAAAGGCATCGGAAACATCCCTATATTCAGAAAATAATAAAATAATAAAATATAAAGCTTTCTCTCTCCCTATAAACCCATCCATTCGATCAACCAAAGTTTACAGGCTCCCTCCTCAGCAGCAGCTCTATGCTGGGCGTGTGGGCAGAGAGTCATGGAGAAGATGAAGTCCAAGTCCATTCCTAAAGGAACTCACAGATGTGCATGGTATGAACATGGTATGACCAGAAAACTATGGTTTAATCAGGTGAGCATCCCAAGCTCCTAATCCTTTGGGTACCAGGAGAGTAGAAGGAACACTGAGCCCTCTGCCCTCCCATCTCACCTTCAATTCCCAGCCCCAAGTAGCATATGGAAGCTCAACAACTTTCTCTTCTCTGGGGTTCCCTGTAAAGTTCTCTCTCTTTATGTGGTCCTCAGTTGCCTCAAACTGATAAAGCTTCTATTTGCCTTCTTTGGGAACAAATATCTTATGGAATAATTTGTAGTGACACTTGAAAGTAACACTGTTTATCATCTCTCTAGAATCCATACATCTGTCTATCATTTACCTATCATCTATCTATACCTGTCTACTTCCCATTCATCTATACCTAGTTATCATCTTTCTTTCATCAATCTATCTGTCCACCATCTACATATCTTATATCCACCTCTCTAACATCAGTATCTCTATTTATCTGCTTATCACCTTTCTATCATCTATCTATTCATCTATCTATTATCTATCTACCTCTTATCTATTTTCTATCTACCATCTTTTTATCATCCACCTACTGATCTAACATCTGTATATCTCTTTACTTATCTCTCTGCACATTATCAATCCATTTTCTTGTCTATAATTTACCTGTATGTTTATCTGTCTATCTTCTATCCTTTCATGATAGTAATAAATACTTCACATCATCCTTTGAAGTTTATACAGTTAGTTCCTAGATGAATATATTATGTATATATATTTACATTTAAAATAAGAACTTCTTTCAATATGTCATAACATCATAAAGTAAGCTTTGTAACTAAAAATAAATATCTCATATGAAATTTAAACAGTCAATTAGACAATATAAAACAAAGCAAAGAAAACATGTAAGCAAAATAAAAGTTATTTATGTAACTTCATGTTGAGGATTTGAATATACTCTGTACATGTCTCAATTTCACACAAAGACACTGAGAAGTTAGTGTTGAATGTTGAATGTTCCAGCTGCAAACAGACATGCTGGCTAGAGAAGCCAGTCCTAGTTGAATCTACCATTCTATCTCCCTTGTGGGAGTCCATCATGGACTCGGAGAAGACAGTAGTATATTCTACCTTATTTCCTCAAATGAAGAGCCTTGAGTTCTTCATGCCTTCAAAATGTACTTACATTCCAGGAATGTAACTATCCATAAAGTATTTAAATGCAATATTCATGATATTGTTGTAATTGCATTGCATAAACTAATTGACAAAAGAAAATGCTAGGCTTAAGAGCTCAGTTCTCTGTGTAATTGGGCTCCTCTTCCCACATATAATCAGCCTTTAACTAGAAAAGCTATTATAGTCTTAAAGTTCCCAGTCATACCCTAGCTCTCTTTGAGGCCCTTGATTTCATGGGATGCTCGATGAGCATCTGTGTCAAGGCCATTCTTTCTTAGTTAGGAATGGAGAGTGAGAGACCATTAGGTATATAGCATAGGTGAACTAACATCAGTACCCTGTCCCCATGGAGATACAGAGCAGAGAGGTGTTGGCTCACTCTTTGCAGGATTTAATCCCCTTCTTCAGGTCCTGTTCATTCTCTGAATGAGGCCTGCTTCAGGGTTCACCTTTTCCTGGAAGCCACTTGGAGTTGGCAGGGATACTGCCTGCCAGAGAGGAGGGAGGGATACATTTATTGACAGATGTGGGATGAATCTTTGCAGAGCTCCCATCATTTCAATCCTTCCTCCTTTAGGGAGCAGACTGTCTTCAGGGAGTGGCCAGCTGGCGAGGGTTCCTGGCCGCTACTCAGGGACATTTTCCTGTAGGAAGAAGGTCTGCCTGGTGTAGCTTAACCCTTTCTTCCTGCATAAATAAGGCCAGCATTGGGGTCACAGAGCAGGCTTCTTACCTCTCCTGTGGTGACCCTCTCCAACTTAACCTCCACCAACGGAAAGCATTGTGCTTAGCTCTCAACTGTTTTAGTCTTCACTGCATCTGCACAGGACAGTGGTGTCATGGCTGAGGTTCTTCATACCCTCCTCTGCTCTCCTAAAACCCTCATGCAACTCCTTGAATCAATTCATCTCTGGGTCCTGATGTCATTCTCTACCACCTGCAATTTGCAGCCCTTAACCACTATCCAGCTCTCTAATTGTTTTCATTGCCCATGGCTTTGCTGAGGTTACTATAATTCCAGTGTGTTCATAGTCCATGTCTTTCAGTATCTGCTTTTATTTAGAAAAAGGGTAGGGAATGAACTTCCTCAAAATGTATTTTAAGATGTTATGAGTCCCACCAGAGATGCCAGGTTCCATTTTTCTGCACCATGCTGTCATGACCCCTATGCCATATAAAATGGTAACCTTGCAAAGAGTAAATATGAGTTAGACATAGAAGAGACTTTAATGACACAGGCAGATTTGAACTGTCTGCAAGCCAAAGGCAGAGGCATGGAGCCTTCTCCTCAGTCCTCAGAAGCAGCCAACTTGCTCAGACCTTGACCTTAGAAGTCCTTGCTATGGTTTAGAATTGCAAGAAAACAAATGTCTCTTGTGTAGGTCATCTTGTCTATGGCCCTGTGTTAGGGCCGGCAACCTTTGCAGTCTAGTCACACAAAGCGTTGGGTTTTGACTGGGCAAAATAACACAGAATGCATGGTCACTCTCATATCTGAGGACATGAGACATAAAGTACTTCATTTTTTTAAATCTCTGCTTTTCTTTTTATTTCTACATATAGGCTTTTTTGTTCTTAAGTCAAATCTTAGAATGTATTTTTAAAGATATACTAGTGATTATATTCCACAATTATACTTCAAATCATGCCAGTATCTTAACTGAGTTGGTGTTATTACACCCATACTGGTTAGATATTCCTGCATGACAAGTTACCTCCAATGTTCTTAGCCTAAAACTATCTCATAGCTTCTGTGGGTCCACAGTCTTGGCTGGCATAGCTAAGTCTTTCGATATGAGATATGACTGTGGCTGCAGAGACTCCGTGGGTGAAGACTTATGTCCAAGTTCATTCACTTGGCTGCTGAGAGGACTTGAGCTCTGACAGGTTGTTAGTATGGGAGCTGAATTCTTTGACGGCTGTTGCGAGTCTCCCTTCAGTTTCTTGCTATGTGTTCTCTTTATAGGGCAGTTGATAGGAGGTAGTCAGCGTCTTATGACTGAGCAGGTAACACGAGAGAGGACATGGAAGGTAGATGCCATAGCGTCCTTGTAATTGAATCTGTTTAGTGTCATCTGTGGCATTTGCCATTTTTAGTTTTTGGAAACCACTTACCAGATCCAGTCAATTCTCACATTGAGGTTGTTACTTAGCAGCACGAATACTGAGAGCTGGGAATCACTGGAAGGCAATGCAGAAGCTGCCTTTCACAAGGTAGCATCTATCCACATGGGAGTGTCATTCCATGGGAACCATCCATCTATGAGGGTGAATCCTTCTGGGGAGAAAGTATCCTCTCACAAGGGTGTACCCTTCCACAGGGGAACATATTTCTATAGGGGAGCATCATTCTACATGGAAGGATCCTTCTATGGGGAGCATCATTCCACATGGGAACATTCTTCTACCGGAGGGAGCATCCTTCTGTAGGAGAGTAGTTACAAACAGCAGCCATGTTGGTACCAGCACCATGTGAGCGCTTGGCCAGCATCAGGAGTAAGTTGCCATCACTCATTAGGCATTTTGGATTTCTCCAGTATTACAATGTTAAAAAGAAAAACCCTCAAGGTCAATAAATTACAATATATTATTACTTGAAATCTTTATAGTCATATTTTAGACGTTTTTCTCATGACTTTCACATCACATGATAGATAATAATATTATAATGGAATGTAAAATAATAAGTAACACACTGTATTAAAATTGAGTACTAATAAAACAGCTAATCAGTCAAGATATGAGTATCCTAAGAATGTGTATCAGTACTGTAAATGCTGGTTTTAGTGTTAACATTATGATTTTTTTGAAACAGGGTTGTATGTAGGCTAGGCAGCCTGAAGTCTCTCCATATAGCTAACAATGCCCACGAACTCCTGATCCTTTTACCTTTACCAGTAAGGTTTAGAGGGTACTGCTTCCCTCTGTGTGGTCAGAGAATGTAGTCCTCACAACAGAGACAAGAGAAAGGTAACCATGCAGTCTGACCTTACTATGGGAGGATGTTCAAATCGAGAATGAATGGCACCATTCTCTCCTGAGTATACTGCGAGCTAACGTGGGGAAAGAAGCAGGAGCCCTGCACCTTTTAACCCAAAATCTTTGCTTTCGAGACTTAATTAAGCACAATGGTTGGATTGTTTCTGTATTTGGTTCATTATAGTGTATTCCTGTTAAGACATTAAAGATGATTGGCAAAATTAGAAACAATAAAGAAGAAAGCAGCAGTAATTCCATTACCCAAAGGCAACTCACAGAGGAGGATTCGGGAAGCAGCAAGATTCAGCTGAGAGGGAAAGTCAACCTTTGGCATTGTTACGCCTTTAATACTTAAAGCGTTCATGTTTAGCTTTAGTAAACATAACGATGACGGTTTATTTAATTTCCTGATTTCTAAGACACAGGTACAATTAGGGTAGAAATTTTCATTTAAAAAGCAATTACTTCAACACTTCCTACAGGAGACAATAAATTCAAAACCCCACATGCTAGTACAAGGAGATCTAATGAAGTGCAAACAGTAGATCAACTTCCAGTCATTATTGCTCGTATATTATTGTCACTTATTTTGGTTTTCACAATTGAACCCAGGCCCTCATGCATGCTTGGCTAATGTTCTACCATTGAGCTAAATCCCCAGAACTCGCCCCTGTTCATAAAGCAGAGCGAAGAAAAAACATTCCAGAGGTATAGACAGATTTTCTGTTCTTACTCAGGTGAAGTGTGGATCACTGATGTCATGCCAAGAGGCCTTGAAGGCCTCATCCTCACCAACATCCTTTCCCGTTTCTCCTAAAGTCCCCAGTTAGCCTGCGTTTTGCAAACAGTTCCTTGTTTTAAATGCCACCATGTTTTTACTTTCTGTCTCTCAGTCCTGTTCACTACTTTTACAGAATTCACCTGTTCCCGCACATGGCTATAGTTCCTTTGGAATGCTGAATGCTTGTGGGCTGAATGTGAGTGGTATTCTTAGCTGCCCTTCTGTGGATGGCATTTCTGTGGTTTCTGGTTAGTTAGCACATTGACAAACTCTGCCTCTTGGAACACTTTTATGTAATCTTTGTTGCATAGAGGCAAACATTTATGTTGGTGAAACCTTCAAGCGAGGCTTCCCTCTCCTAGGATAAACCCCAGCCTGGTGGTCGAGACTGATCAGTCTTCAAATAAGCAGGATCTACCTAGTGCCTAATAAATTATGTTACTCCATTCTTTCTTCACGGCTGGCAAGAGCAATCCCTTCAGCTTTGAACACTTTGTTGACTGTGTTTTCTAGTCCAGATTGGCCTTGATTTCATAGAGGTCCCCTGCTTCGAGGGTTAAACATCCATGCATACCCAGCATGCTGACTGTTCTTTTTATAGTAATTAACTTCTATAAATGTTTATGTGGGAGCTACTACTGTGGCTCTGTTTTCATATCATATGTGTATACATGTGATACCATTATGAAACAATATAGGCAAAACCGGAGAGCCATACTACTATAAAATAAGTACTTTGTGCTTCTTAGCATTGGCCGAGATTAGAGGGCTCCCACCAGGGCACCCATCCAGGCCTTCCAATATCCATTGGCCTAATCAAGACTTGACCATTAGCAATGGGGTTCACTCACCACCTTCTTGTTAAACTGGGCCTTAATGCTAGTTTTAGAGGAGAATGCTGCTGAGCTGGCTGTCACACTACATACAATTTTTAAAACATGTTTTCTTCCTAGGACGTCGAGTTGATTTTGAAACACCGCTTCTTGGTAGTCTGTAATGTGTAGTGTGGGGAGCTTTTCACTTGCTCACTCCAAGAGTTTTGGTTTGTTTCTCTTGAGACAAGGTCTCATGTAGTCTTTAATGCATTTGAAATCACTGTGTAGCTGAGGATGGCTTTGAACTCCTAACCCTTCTGGCCTGAAGTGTATTGGGATTACAGGCACGTAGTACAGTCCTTGCTATATATATGGTTCTGGAAACTGAACCCAGAGCTTAATGTATATTAGGCAAATGCTCCACCAACCAAATTATATATCCTTGACCTTTTTTACAGGAGAGGAAGAAGATGGACAACAGAAGTAAACAAAACTAAAGCACAAAACAGTCTAAAAAATTACACTCTGAATACCAAAATTATATCTTTTAAAAATTAGAGGTTGTTCTGAAGAGCGTGAAGTATTTGATCCAAGTGTTCCTTTTGTCTCACCCAGCTTTCTCTGGCACAGTGGGCACATGGAAGGAAAAAAAAAAGCAGTTTTTCTTTTCCATACCAATGGGGATTCTTTTACTTCTGGTGGCCAGACAATAAGAATTTCTTAAAAGCAGATAAATAAGCTTTAATCAGCCTGATTTTTTTTCTTCTCTCATCTATGGAATTTTTCACAGATAAATAAGTTCAATTTGGTGGAAAGAAACATAAGAGGGTCCACAATTTATGCCTGTGCTGCCCAACTCGGCTGTTTTCATTTATTATTCTTTATGGAGACTAGTTACTAATACTTTCTTCTAAGGTCCCTTAATTAAATTCAGCTTTTCCTATTTTTCTTTTCATCCATTCCCTCCCCCCACTCCCCGATTAATTTAGCTCTTCAGAGCGGTGATTTCTCAGCTGTTGGATTTCATTTACAAGATTTGAATTTCTGTAGATTTCCCTTCTCAAGTAGTTTATATCCTCCATCGTTCTCCCAGGCAAGGAAACTGTTCCACATAGACCAGAGCTAACCAATTTATAGATGTTCAGAGTGAAGCATACAGTTACTCTTTGTGTATATGAATGGAGGGTTCCAAAACTGGACGGTGAGCCCAAGACTAGAAAAAAATGATATTCTCAGATAATTATTTGAAAGAGCTATTGCTCCCATTAAAATATCTGACTAGCGATGGAGTAATTTGTCCTCTCAAGGACACTTCTCTGTACAGAATGGGAATCATTTGCCCACTGCTTTGTGATCTGTGGGATCTCTCCTTTCCACCTATGACAAGAGTATGCTCCTCTGTCCTTCGTGTTGTCCTTGGTCACGTGACCTTTCTTCAGCCAGTGGAATGATCTGATTAACAACATCCCGAAGGAGAAGTCGAAAGGCATAAACTCCCATCAGCTCCCTTGCTCTTCCTGTGTCTTCAGTTTGTTTAGCCCAGTCTCAAGAATGAGAAGAAGGTTTTGGAAGCCACGGGTGATTATCTTCAGCCCCCAGCATTTGACATGGACATGAAATAAGCAAATGAGGTTTGAGGTGTGCTGGTTACTCTCAACACTTAACACTTTCGGTTTTTTTATTCCAAGCATTTATTTGCTTGTCTTGTTCAAGACACATGCCCAGTGACGGCGAATGTGTCCTCTTTGTCAGACACATTTTATGCTTGGCAGTCAGTGGCATGTGTCCATAGTTCACTGAAAGGCTCCAGTGAAAAGCAGAGATTTCTTGTTAGGACATCGCTGTCTACTGGAAGGGATTCCAACCTGGGCAAAAGCTGATTCTGCAGGACTTATTTTGGTCTATGCCTTTGAGTTTCTTTGTCTAGATAAAATTATCTATGATGGTTAGTCATTATTGACAACGTCATAGGATCTGGAATCACCACAAAAACATACCTGTGGGTTTGCTTATGGGGTTATTGACAGAAAGACAAAACTCAGCAGGGAAGACTTACCCTAAATGTGGCACACATCCCATGAGATGTGACCCTAAAGGCATAAAAAGGAAAACGCAAGCTGAGTACCAACATTCATCTCTCTCTGCTTCCTGACTCTGGCCATAAAGCATGAATGCAAACACCTCCACTCCTGCTACTGTCTTTTGTGCCACAATAGCCTTTATTCCTCCTTAAACCATGAGCCAAAATAAAACTCTCCTTTCAGTTGCTTCTTAGGTATCTGGTCTCAGCAAGCAGATCAATTGCTAGCGTGACGTCTAATTGCTTTCCTTGAACAAAGCTTTCCAGGGTAGGATAGGAGTTTGGCTAGCCACTGTGGGATTTTTTTTCTTTGCAGATTGACTATGCTCAGTCTGTAGTCATGCTGTTATCCCAATCTGTTCAGCTTCCTGGTCCTTTGCAGGTGATTTAATTGACCCCTGTTCCTCTTAGAATGGAGAACCTACTATGTGAGCCATCCTCCATAATGCCCTCTCAGTAGCACAGCAAAGAAGGGACATCTCCATCCCTCTGGATGAATGAGTTATACTTGTCTAACGCTGCCCACAATTGCTTTGCTATTCTTGGCAACGACCTCATGCTGCTAACTCACTGAGTCAGCCAAATCCCTTAAGCCTTATTCACAACCCGTTATTACCTAGCCTTGCCTCAACTTGTGAAGGCAATTTAGAGACCAAAATCTTGATCCTTACACTTGTTCCTTGCTAGATTACTCACCTCATTTCATCTTGTTTGTGGTCTCTATCTATTTGGGAAAAGAAAGGCTTTGATTTCTGGGAAAGAAATTCACCTAGGGGTAAAAGAAAAGAGAAATAAACCTGTCCTATTAACTCGATATGGTTTGAGCACCATCCCATGGTCCCATCTTGCTGCCTGTAGTTTAATTTTGTGATGTTGTTCCTTGCCACTGCTGTAGAATTTTCACTTATTTTTCGAAGAGGATTCCTGATACCATGCATCAACATGAACTCTCTCTGTGACAGACTCTAACATGGTTCCCTTACCTCAGTGTCTGGGCATGTAAATGCATGTTCTGTTATTTGGTTCTAAACAATAAGAATATGGTAGACAAGGTTCTGGTGTGCATGTGATTACACACACACACACACACACACACACACACACACACACACACACACAACTAGATAGCATTGTATTGTTAAGCAGCTCCCTTTTCTTGGTAGGGAGAAGTGAGTTCCGGTGTTAGGAGCTGCTATGTTTTGGGATAAGACCATGTGACTGAGAGCTGAGGGCAGCTGTTTGGCAGACAGCAAGAAACTGAGGCCTTCACCCTGCTAGTTTGCAAGAAACAGCATGCAGCAAAAAAATAAATCAAAACAAACAAACAAACAACAACAACAAATATAGGCCACGGAAGGGGATGGTTCTCTAGTCATACCTTGAAGGGACGCTGCAGTCCTGGCTCACCCTGAACTGAAACTTTCAGAAGATTTGGAAGCAGAGGATGAAACACAGACAGTCCTCAGCTCCTGATCCACAGAGACTGCAATATTCTAAATATCTGCTATTATTCTCCACAATGTGTAGCTACTGTGCATGCAACCAAATAGCAGAAACCAAATTAATTGGAAACCCCATGACATTGTGAGGCCAAGAGAACACATTATTGGATCTTTGCTGAGGGTTGAATTGACTCAGAGAAGCTGTGATGATTTCTGTACCCTGCACTTCCGGCGTTAAAATGCTACTGGATATTATTAACTAGTGGAACAATTTAGAGGCTCTACAGACCTTCCACAGACTGTTTGTCTGAGCACTCATCTGCTTCAGTGCTCCCAGCTCTCTCATCCTTCGCCATCTTTTGGATCTTTTCGATTCTCACCCAGATCTCAATATCTGCTTCCCTTTCCTCCTGACCTCTTAATTTTGACTGTCCGTTGATGAAAGTTTCCACAGTAGGATGTCCCCTGGGTACTCACCAGCAAATATTTCCATCTTGCTCCTAATCTATACCTTTCCGGTCTGATTCTACCAGACTTTCTGCCCAAGGAGAAACACTTCACATTCTAAGCTCCTCAAATGGTGAAAGTCTGCAGTCAATAGTGTGAACTTTAGCAGATGCCAGTGGGAGTGGGGGAATCTTTGCAGCCTCCGTGGCCGACAGAGTAATGACGTACAGCAGATAAGAAGGCAGTTCAGCTCAACATGACTCAGTAGCTGGTGTTGGTTCAAACTTTGGGAGTCCAGACCTTAAGCAGTTTATTTAGGCATATTTAAGAACAGCAAAATTTGGTAAAAAAAAAAAAAAAAAAAAAAAACTCTCCTAGTGATAACTAACGCAATCCCATGTGAAATGAATTACAAAGTAAGTTAAATAAGGATTGGATGTGGTTTTTTTTTTGGAAATTCTCTGTAAAGTACTTAACTTTCATAAAAACAGATCCTGTAGGTTGATTGAACCAAACAAGCTCATGATACAGGTCTGGGGGAAGTTCCAGTGTGGTCTCTGGCAATATGGATAGTGCAGAGGTCACCAGGCTATTTTAGCCACATCTGACTCCAGTCCTGTGGATGACTAATAGATGATGCCTCCCTTCTTTTAAAGGAACAACCCCACGTAGTTAGCGTTCTAGCTTCCCTAATGCTTGTCTGTAAGTACACAGACCTCCATTCCTCCCCTGTCTCCCATTTTTCTGCTTTTTTAAATATAAAGTTGTACTTGTAATGGAGGCCAAGTTGAATTTATTGGCTGAATGGCTCATCTAACTAATACAGGCAAGCATAACAGAATTAAAATAAAAGCTAACAGAAGACCAAAGAAAAGGGTAGGCATCTTCATCATGATGCCCATTCGGAGGTCACTTGAGAGATTTTGTTGATCTCTTTATGAAGATCACTAATTTGACCATTGATAGTATGAGAGAAATCTGACACATTAAGCTAAGATTATACTTGAACAACAAATAATCTATAATATCTCTATTTTTTAAAAAAATTATTCTCAATTTGCCCATCTCCTAGCTAATTTCTCCTAACATTTTTGCTATAATATTAGTGGATTTACTAATCTTACCGGACATTTTTGAAACCCTTCCTTGTATCCCAGTAATCATTCCTGGGAGTGGTAATCAAAAGGCAAAGAAGCAAACAAAACAAAGCAACAGTAAAAGCCAAAAGTCAATTCTTAGGATGTCAAAGTAACCACTATATACCATCTCCTATCACAGCTATGCCTTTTATCCCCATGACAAAAGACATTTGACATCTGCATTCACAAGCTGAGACTTAACACGTAACATAGTTAGTAAGTTACACATCATCATTTTGGGGTTAGTAGTACTGTGTCCTCATTGTCTCCCCCCAGTCTAGGCTTGTCAAGTTAAAGCCTTGAAGTCTCCCCTTGATTTGTGTGCCATCTATTGGCAGACACTTCATCTGTCTGGTGGGCTCTAGGATGTTGTCCTGGTCAGATACACTGGTGTGGGAAAAATGCAAATATATGCTCACCCTGATATCAGAACATTGGGCCCTTTGAATTGATTAATATCATATCTTTTCGTTTAACATATACTTTTCGCTGTGTTTCCTTTAGGGCAAAATGCCTTTAGGTAGCAGAAAAACATTATCCTTTAAAGTGAAAAACTTTTAAGCTAGTAGGGCTAAATGTGGCATGGGGATAATTAGGTGGGTGTATCACAAGACCCCCTTGCAAATGGTATCGGGAGATTTACCTAAAGCATTTTGTGCCATACACTGTGATTCTTTCCCCTTTCAGTCTTAGGCTTATCAATGTTGTAATTCCAAATCCTCTGTGTATGTACCAGATGGGACTCTAAACACAGGGATTGGCTGAGAGTCACTTCCATGTCTAAGCTGTTAGTCCTAAGGCACGTGACTCAGGTCATAGTTTGAAGGTTCTAGGAAAGTGCTTGATGTTGTGAGCTAGTTTGAGTCCTGCTCATCATTTCTGACACCTCAATGACTGGATATTGGGGCCTGAGGGAACTTTAGGTCTTGGCCTTTGTTTTTATACCAGTGCTTTAGTATACAGCTGAGATTGCCCCAAACTGGGCTTATATATCTCCTTATCCCTAATATAGTAAGACACAATGCATCACGGGCTAGAAAATACAAACCCCACACACTTGGGCCTCTTTAAGAGCAGAGACTTTTTGAGCTTAGGAAGGTGACTGGTCGTCCTATGCTAGACTTTCAGGTTCAGAAATTCCCTTAATGAATTATGTCACCGAGGCAAAGCATATGCTGTGAACAGCTTGAGTCATGTGAATGGATGGCCCTAGACCCCCTGGGAAGGCAGAAGCAGGCTGAGTTAGTGCTGATACAAACCCTTAATTTTGCTGACAGTAAAATGGAAACTCAGAGAGGTTTAGTGCCTGAACCAAATTTATACCATTAATTAATGGTAACATCCAGATCTGACTTCAGAGAACGTAGCCATGACATTCTCTGAGAGATCATAAAGAAATTGTAGCCCATAGGGGAATGTCAGTCACTTCCAATTACTCAGAGAAAGGGTGAGTTCTAACACAGGAGGCTGTACCTGGGAGGGCAGGCACCAAGATCCAAAGAGAATCATTGCCCATCAGCTTGTCTAGACTTGGGGGCGTCCAGATAATAGGCATGGATAAAAATAGCAACTGCTAAGTTAAGGGAGACAAGGGCCGAGAGGACAAGAAGTCAGGCATGGCCTCCTTTTATGAACGTCTCTTGGGGAAAGGAAAAACCTCTTAGATGAAGTTTTGATATTATAGGACTGTTTATTTCCCTGTTTCTGCTCTTCAGCATTTAGTAAAAGGCCTATTGATTTTCAGTATTTTTAATTCCAACCTCACCTCAGCTGTACAGTGGGGAGTTAAGTGAAAAGTCTTTTTTGTCTGGCTGGAGAAGTTGAGTATTATTATGCTCTGAGACCAGCAGATGACAGGTAGCTATAATGGAAGGACACAGAGTAAACTGGAATTTAAAAATTTAGGCCAGTGGTTCAGAATCTAGTGTTTTTCCCATTGACTAATTTTTGTTTACTTTTCATTCAAGGCCCTAGGCAAAACTCCTTTTATCAGGTTTCTATGACTTTCCACTGTGTCCATTGCTCATCTCACTAATAATAACAGAAAGAAAGGGAGAAACTAACAAAACAAACAACCAAACAAACAAATAACAAAACAAAACAAGACTGTTGAAACGAAGGATGGACTTTACTGGGTTTTACTCCATGCCAGCTGGATCTATTATTGTTAAAGACCAAGACTAATGGCTGTGGAAGGATGAGTCAGGGAACCTCACCTCATAAAATCCAGGAAGAAAGAGAAAGAAGAAAAGGAGGCCTCTCTTGCTCTCTTGCTTTCCTGTTTTCACTCCGTTCCCTTCCCTTCCTCCTCCCTCTCCATTCCCTCCCCCCTCCATGTGCTCACAGCCAACTCTCTCTCTCTGTCTATCTCTCTTTCTCCTTCTTCTTCTTCTCTCTCTCCTTCTTTCTCTCTGTCTCTACTATCCTCTCAACTCCTTTCCAATGCCCTGAATAAACTCTCTTCTACACCATTAAAAAAAAAAAAAGAAAAGGAGGAAGTTGAGAAAGCAGAGAAGGAGGAGGAAGAGGAGGAGGAGAAGAAGGGAGAAGATGGGAAGGAGAGAGGAAAAGATGATGGCGAGGAGGTAGGGTGAGGAGGAGTTAGATCTTTCAAAGGCACATTCTCAGGACCCAACTTTCTCCTAGTAAGTAATATTTGTCATGAAATTATAAGTCCACCACTATATCAATTTATTAATAAAATCAGAGCACTCATAATTCAATTTTTTTTTTTACCAAATTCCACCTCAAAAGATGACATTGGGAACCAAGTCTTCAACACATCAGCTTCTCTGAGAACCTTTCGTATTTAATGAATGGCCAGCATCCCATCAATGCTCCTTCCTACACCCTTTTCCAATGACTCGAAAATTCTTAGAGTTCTCCTGGTCTTTGAGTTATCTGTGAAAAGGCTGCCCTCCCCTCAGAATGGGATCTATTACAGTAAAGGCAAAAAAAGTGATTCTTTTTTATAAGTCTCTATTTTAAGCACATGTCAACGAGGGCGCTGAGGATACCTGGAAGAGAATGGGGGACAAGAGACAAGAAGAAGGACGCCAAGACAAGAGTCTGATCAAGGTGACAATTTTATTTTTTCCCAAGGCTGAATTTATATCATAATAGGGTTAACAGAGGGAGGGGGGGGAGTGTGAAACATTTCCACAGGCCAAGGACACCGTATTCGTGTGGTCAGCTGATGTCAACAGGACGTCAGAAAGGTCACAGGTTTGTCATATCTGTTAGTCAGCAGGATGTTGGTTTTTCAGAAAGGTTATAGGTCATCACATTGGTCATCTTGACGTCAGATGTATTTCTCAGCAAGGTCACAACTTTATCATATCATTATTCATCCTGACCACCGGATTTGTATTAGTCTTCTGCAGCTGGCTAGGGATTTTCCATGAACCCAGTCATACTTTACTCTAACCATAATATTAACATCAATAATGGAGGGTTTCAAGGGCATCACTCCCAACAAGCACATGTCCACATTTTTGCAATACTGAGTGTTTACCAGTTAGATACCCTGACAAGAGAGAAGTGGCAACACATCCAAGTGACACCACAGGTTACCAATGCTACCTTGACTTTGAGATGTGACCCACAGGGAGATTCACTGAGTGATTACTACAAATGACCCTTGACATTTTTGTACCCCCATTTCCCCAATTTTTTAAGGAATAATGTTATTAATGTGCAGTTATTAGCGCAGGAGATGCTATTACAGGAGATGATTTATGAAAAAGGATTCCATTTTGGGTATTGAGTACCCACTGAATGATAGCGCCCATGCACATGGTTCCTTAAACTTGTTCTGCCAATCAATATTCTCCTACGCTTACTCATTCCGTTCACCTCCAGTACAGTCTCCCAAACAGTTCATCTGCCCTCTTTCCAACACACAAGCTCAGATTTGCCTTAGTTTCCTTGCTGTGACTCTCTCAGGACTCCATCAAGACTAAACTGTAGAAACACCCGCTCTATGTAGAGACCCCTCCTTTCTTTTTCTCTTTATTCAATATACAAATATTCAATATAGAAAAGTTAAGGTTCAGAAGAAACCGCTGCCCTTATTTGGTAGTCCCAACAAGGGCCCCGTGTTTTCTATGCTCCAACATATGAGCATGGGTCTCAGACTTGCTGTTGGAAGGTATGCAGTTTTTAGTAGGACATTCTTTTTCCAGCTTTGTGGGCTATTGGCAGAGGGTAGCTGTTTCTTTAAAAAGAATTGAGAGGCCATTACTTCTAAGGCCTGACTTGTGATGTGCTGAACTTCCATGGCTACTCTGCTCCTCTGTCAGTACTTCCTGAAGCATGACCTGTCCGTACATCAACATGTTATATACTCTCCTCCGTCTGTGAACGTCTTGGAAATGCAATTGTCAGACCGTCAGACATATATAATTAGAAATTCTGGACCAGGAACCAGCAATCTGCATTTTGATCTACATTTTGAAAGCCATGCAGCACCAGCTGACATGAGCAAAATTAGAAATTGTCTGGAGTTTACATCAGAGTTGTTTTTCTAAAATGGTCCCTGCAATGTCTAAGGAAATCTCTACTAAGTGTCTCTTACATAGATGCTTCAGGTAAGGTGTGGTTTAGCTGCATTCAAATTTTTATGATTACAGGAACCACATAGTGTAGCTCAATTCAATACTCCCCAGGCCCCTATGCTGACCTTCTGAATCAGAATCTCCAGGGGCTTGGGACAATATGAGTCTCAACAGAGTTAAGAATGTCTTATCATGAAGTTTAAGGAACTTGATAATGGAAAAGTTAGCCCCATGTTGGAGTGGATTTATTCCAACTAACATGTTGAAGGTAAACACTAAGTGGTCATCATGATCATCTGAAAGATGTTCTTTTTGTCTCCATGAAGTACAGTAGACAGAGCTCTGCAGGACCCCAGGGCTCCATAACACGTCTTTCTCGGTACCTCTTGCCTTTGCTTCTAGAAATAGACAAGTACCGTTTCTGTCCTTCCTTATGCTCCTTGACTTCTTAAATCTCTGCCTAACCCTACAGTGTGACAGCCTCTCTTGGCAGCATTATTTTTGCTCAGATTGCCCAACTAAGCCCATTCATGCTCCATGCCCTTCTTTTACCCTATGCTAAAGACTTTTCACTCACAAACTAGTTTCCCATCTTTCGGAAGGTGAAGTCTTAAGTTCTGAATGTGGCTTGAACTTTTCTACCTGGATCAAGCAGAAGCTTTACTGGAGATACATACACACACACACACACACACACACACACACACACACACACACATATAAATGCACACACACATATAAATGCACACACACACACATATATACATATATACATGCACACACACACATATATACATATATACATGCACACACACACACACACACATATATATACGTGCACGCACACACACATATATATATGTGCGTGTGTGTGTGTGTGTGTGTGTGTATGAGATAAAAGCATACTATTTATAGTTTAATACCACTCACAGTTTTGAATACTTTCTAGAAGTCTTAGACCATATCTCTAAGAGTGATGGGGTATATTGTACCCACATGGCTCCCTAACTTCTGAAATTCACAGTAAATAATAACCTGAGGTATTGGCTCACAAGCTATACTGCCAAGCTATTGTTTATGGAGAGAAATGCTGAAAGAAATCTGACTACAGCCACAGACTGCATCAAAACATTTTAGACGAAAAATTAGAGTTTCAGTGAAAGACTCGTCTAAGCCTTAATAGAATACATGTAATGAAATATTCCTCAGTGCTCTTTATCAGCAACATAGAACAAGGCAGAATAGTTTTACTGGACATATACTAAGAATTTTCTGACAATATATTATATGTCTTGAGAGTGACAAGTGTAAATACCTTAGTGCGTTTGTTAATTTTGTTCATTTTTTCTTCCAACAGCAAAGGAGAAATTAATTAAATAATGAATGTGCGTTAGCTTTAGGGTTCTAAAAGAAGAATTTGAGCAAAGGTCCTAGGACTCTTTCTACTCAAAATGTAATGCACAGAGAAAGGAACCAAAGGGCCCTGGGAACTTGTTAACCATAAAGGCTCTCAGGTCCCATCTTGGTCCTGTTCAGTCAGAATCCACATCTTACAATGATCCTCCTGTAACTTATTACATACCACTGCTGTAGAACTGGAGAGCTTTTCATTTCTTATGCTAGATTTGTTCTATTACAAATTCCCATATGTGTAAGGTTGTCAGCCATTCCCTAGTTAGTAAAAATAAAATAAAATAAAGCCATTGATGGAACTCAGCACAAAGGGGGCAACCCATTTAAAATGGGAGAAGTAGTAATTGAAAACAATAATAAATGATAGCAGCTAAAAGATAAAATGATGCAAAATGTTAGTGGGAGAATGCAAATCAAAACCACAATTAGATGAGATGAAACATTTATTAGAATGATAGTAAATCAGCTAATGGGGTAAAATCAGTCAGTGTTAAGTATTACCAAGGATGTAGATCAACGTGCAATCCTTTCCATTACAGGGAAGAATGCAAAACAATCCCTTAGGTTTCAGACAGACTCAGGCAGTTTCATAGAATGTCAAAACCTTGACTTCATGAGATTCACCAATCTCATTTAGGTGAGAAAACATAAGTCACGAAACCCATGCAGTCAAACATCCAGAGCTGTTTCATTGCTAATCACCGAAACCTGGAAACATTAAAATGCCCTTTAGCTGAAGAACATACAAACAAGCCCCGGCTTGTTCACATCATGGAGAATGCAAAAGTCTCATCAGAAAGAGCAGATGACTGACACACGTGCCATCCCAATGAACCTAAAATGTGTTCTGTGTGGCAAATGAAAGGAGACCTACATTTGCTGTTATTCTGGAAAAGGCAAACCTGCAAGAATGCACTGAGAGTGATTCCCTGGCTTCAGGGCTGGGTACGGGAGGAGCTGAACAAAAATAGTAGCTGTTGTTGTTCCCACTCAGTATCCTGGTTGTTCTCGTGATTGTGCTAGGTATCTCATAAAACTGTATAGTGAAAGTATATATAAATCCAA
The DNA here is from genome assembly GCF_011064425.1 of Rattus rattus. Taxonomy (NCBI): domain Eukaryota; kingdom Metazoa; phylum Chordata; class Mammalia; order Rodentia; family Muridae; genus Rattus; species Rattus rattus. The sequence continues at coordinate 65,581,306 of NC_046164.1, read as the reverse complement.
AACAAATATTTCCATTTTATTTTAGAGATTATAATATCATGACATTTCTCCTTTCTTTCCTTTCCTCTAAACCCTCCAATATATGCCTCCCTCTCTCCTCCAAATTCATTGCTGCTGCTTTCAAAATTGTTACTGTGTGCAAATTTGCATATGTGTAAATATATATTCATAAATATAACCTGTTCATGAATATAACTGTTTAGTCTGTATAATGTTACTTGTATGTATATTTTCAGGGCTGACTATAGAAATCGTTCAATAGGCCCTCTTCACCCTATTATGTTTATGCCAAAGAGACGACATCAGCAAACCAAAGCTGAGAGCGATGATGTCACGTGGCAGTGATTGTGATAATGACGCTGTGGCCTTTTCTCGCTTACCATGCTTCCAGCCACAGGTTCCGAATGTCCATTCTGCTTCCTTTGTCTTTTCCCACCCGGCCTCTTTGATCGTGCCAGTTCTTCTGAGCTGTGTATCCTTCCTTGTAAATAAGGCGTGACCTGGAAAGCACAAGAGGCAATGGGAGCACAAAAATTTGCATACGGTAATTAGACTGCTGTATCATGAGCTTGCTTTTTTCTTTTTTCTTTTCTTTTTTTCTTTTGGTTGTGTTGGAATGAGAAAAAAGGTGTACCTCTGCCCAGACTTTGGAGTGTCATCCCTGGGCATTGGAATAAATAAAACAGCCCAGGCAGGTTCACATGCCTCAGCCTTACTGGAGGCTTGAGATACATGGTAGAAAGGCTAAGTGCACGGCATCACAGTCCTTGGTGATCAAGGCCTTTATCTCAAGTCAGTGAGATCTTCCGGTTGGATATTTTCCAGACAGGTGTGCAGAGAAAGCTGAGAGGCTGGCTCATGGGTGAACGGTTGCTTTTTTGTCCATAGAATTTATTTTCATATCTCAAATGCTGGGCAGCTGCATGGCGGAGCAGTGAATTGGAACTTAAGAAAGCACAGACTTTAAGGGCTTCACAGAATTGGCTACCTTAGTTGCTTCAACCCAAATCGACTCATTGTTTGTAATACAATTCTGAAGCCATGTACCCGGCTTACATTTATAAAATGTTTTCAAACAATTTCAACCTTTCAGGTTTCCAGATTCTTAAAGACCATTGATATTTTTTTGTTTCTGATTACTTGTTTTTGTTGGATGGGTTGCTTGTCTTCGCCCCCATGCTAATTCTGAGGAAATCCTGTAAAAATGAAATCCCACTTGATTCTAGACATTTATTTCCTTATACGTTTTTGTTTTAGGAGCAGTGGACCAAACCCAAGGCCTTGAATGTAAGAGGCAAGGTTCTATGGCAGACTGAAACCCTACTTACTCAGTTTTGAACTATGGAAGTTGAAACTTGGCCTTTTCTTTTTCTTGGTCTTGTTTTATCTACAATTTTTTCAAAAGCATATTACAAGTGGGTTAAATAAAGTCCAAAGAGGGGGAAGGACAATCAGTGGTCATTTTGCTTGTAAATCTGTAAATCCTGTGGTTGGCAAATTAAAGCCATCCTTAAATTTTTGAAATTCAGCTTTATCAGATTTCACTATATTTCAGTTTTCATCCTATATACAATAGGCCAAGCAGCTTATGGACATACTGACAGTAACGGGAGAATATACACAAGGAACTCAGGAGGTCAAGTTTCAAAAATTGCTTAGAAATTTATATTGTTCAATGAGACATAAGAAGAGAAGAAAAGAGAGAACTATAGTTGGAATGGTTAACTCAAACTACTTTGTAAAGATAATGCTAAAAGGACTAAAATACCATGTTGACTTTGCAACTTTAAAATATAGATGAAGACTTCACCTGCTTTGTAGAAAAAAGTTATTATCAGTTCTGTTTCTGGATTGATGTGGCACGGACCCCCATACCCTAGCACTAACTTCCGGTCATAGGACAACCATATCCATTCTTCAGGTCTAATTCTTGACTCAAAGGAAATCAAGATCACTTGGAGACTAATTGCGTCAATGTGTTGAGAAGGAGGAAAAAAAAAGGATGGATGGAATTTTACAGGCAGTGTCTGAAAAATGACAAGCAAGGAAGAAGCCTGAAATGTGTCTAGGGCTACCTTGAAAAGACACATGAGGGAGTTCTGAAGACTCCCACCAGCCATATTTAAAAAAAAAAAACAGCATGAAAAGATAACGTGCACTATAGCTAATCACAATGAAATGAGCCTATAAGAAAGGCACACAGTCAATGAAGAGACTAGTTCATTAAAATGTATAAGATGGAAATTATAATACAAAGGAAGAGTAAATGCAATTTATAAATTAAAAAAAATTAGGAGGGATGATTGACATGTGTGATGTTCCTCTTTTTCAAGTACCTGTCCATACCAATATCTAATTTTTACCTTCCTTTGTGTCTGGTAGGGAGGGGGTAGGCACAGAGATCTGAGAAGAGATAGGAAGGCACCAGCGTCAGGAGGGGTCTATCAGTCTAGACAATGGGAGTTGAGGACTGGATTGGAAGCCTGTCAGTGGGTTGTTATGTGGTAGAACACTCAAAATTCAGAAGGAGGGGCTGGGGAGATGGCACAGTCAGGAAAAGTGCCTGCCACACAACTGTAAGCACCCCTATTCAAATCCTAGTACCTCCATTAAAAAGAGACATGGCAGCACGCATCTGTAACCTCAGCCCCAGGAAAGCAGAGACAGAAGGATCCCTGGAGTTTTCCAGCCTGCTAACCTGGCAGAATTGATGAGCTCCAGCGAGAGACTGTTTCTAAAAATAAGGTGGAGCTTGAATAAGTGATCAAGTAAGATATCTTGTTAACCTTGGTCCCACATGCTCATGCCTCTGTGTGTATACCTATGTATCTGTCTCTTACACACACACACACACACACACACACACACACACACACACACACACACACACACACACACACACACACACACACAAATCGACTTTTAGAAGAAAAATGTAAAACTTAAATCAGTTTTCTCCCCTGCTAGGAAAGAAAGCCTATGGAAGCCTACCAATTAGATTGGGATGTAGCAATGAGCTAATGAACTGGTTTCTAAATTGAGGCAAAATGTCCCATAGTTTTCTACTAGCGTTGCCATAGAGGCAGTGACTTGACCAATGTGATGAAGAGCTCGCCACTTGGAAAGTATGAGCCCCAGAGCAAGGTGTGACAGGCCGAGATCTTGCGCATGCTCCTATTGGAATCCTTCAGCTGTGTCCTCATTTTCTTTGTGTGAGTCTGTCCCAGCCTTGTCACAAAAACCCCAGTCAAAGTGGATTATCAGCCACCCCAACACTTCACTTTCATTTCCTTGTTTTTATTAACTCTCAGTGCTTTAGAATATAACAATATTTATTTCAAAGTAGGGGCACATAATGTGCAAATGAGTGGAAGACTCGAACACTAGCAATTAGGGGAAGACACGGTTGTGTGAGGGCACATCCCATCGCATAGATCAACTAAAGGTACCATCTTGCAAAACAAAACTAAATAAACCTTGGCTTTGCATAGTTCCGTTCACAAAACAAGTCAGTTTTGATTCTGTAAAAAGCCAGTGAAGAAATACCTTCTATTTCTGAAGGAACTCCTTGTCCTGATCAATAATCTGATTTGTAATAGCCCTTTGCTTTGATATTTGGTAAATTGTTATACCTAGACAAGGTACATTATTATACATTAACACAGATTTAAATAATAAAGAAATTGAGTAGGCCAACGGACCAATGCTTTCTTTATGGTTTGCATGTAAAAATAACAATACATGTAATCACTTGTGATAATATGTAAATATCTTGTGTATGTTTAGGGTGTTTGAAGCACTTAAAGAACCGGGACACTCAGCTAATGCTTTCATTGTGATGGATATAGGCTTTCACTAAGGTTTGTAATTATTTGTAAAGTTTATATGCTAATGTGATAATGGTGTAAGTTTATGCTAAAATAGATTTTTCTTTTATGATACTTGCATGTATAATACATGTGAACATTAGCGAATATACATAGATGATCTGATTTCTCTGATTGTACATAGAGACCCATTAAAATTACACTTCCCACGGAGGGCAGAGGTCTGCATGTCAGAGGAGGCCTGTGGGGATAGCGTGTTCTTGTCTTCATCTTTCCCCCTTCACATCTTCCAGGACACTTCCCTGAACAATAAATTCAGTATTTCTGTAAATTTTTCGTTTCATAGTGCTTCACTTGATCATTTTTGTCTTATGGGTTTCTCTTCTATTAGATCGTGTGTGTGTGTGTGTGTGTGTGTGTGTGTGTGTGTGTGTGTGTGTGTGTGTAAGCATGCTGAGTTTTACTCAAATACAAGCTCCAACCACTTTTCTGCTGTTCAAGGTAAAGATTTCTTATACTGGTTCTGTCTTTCAGGAGAATATTCTGGATGTAGTTATACTTTTCTGGACACAGGGTGGCGAATAACAATTTGTCACTACAGTGTCTTACATCAAAACCATCCTTCTATCAAAACCTCCTTCTAAATACCCACTGGTACTTACTGACTGCACTGTGTTCCGGGTTTCTCCAGTCCAGCGCTTTGCCTTGTATGGGCCTTGTGTCCTAGAGTCTCCTACTCATTCTTTCCCAGAGATGAACAAAATATTATCAGGTGGAGATAGTCAAAACCATGTGTATTAGCTCCTTTTGTTGATGTGATAAAATATCAGCCAAAAGCAACTTAAGAGAGACAGGTGTTATTTTTTTCTCACAGGTCAAGGTTATTATGATCTATCGTGTTGGATAAGTCCCAGTAGCAGAAACTTGAGCCAGAGATCACATGACATGCACTGCCAAGAAGAAGAAGACAATGAAACTTTGTGCTTAGCTTTGTCTCTCTTCGCTGTGTTGTACTAGCACACAAGCCAAGGGGATAGTACCACCCAAAGTGGGCGGATCATCCTACCTCAGTCAATGTAATCAAGTGCATCCCAAAGCCATGCACTCCCAGGTGAGTCCCCTCTTTGTCAGGGCTATAGATCTCATCAAGTTGACAATTAGATTACTTATCACACCATCTTGAGTTTAAAACATAAACCAGAAAGAAATATTGAGATATCTGGTCAATTCCAAGCTATGATATATATATACAATAAGACAGGTTATCATTTAATTATCTAGTTAATATCATAAAATTACGGTACAATAACCAACATCCATAAAATTGTATATGCACTTCACCCTCCTGTCAAAACATTTGTGTGTTCAATGAAATATAGATAAAATATATTTAAAAAAAGAAAACATTAGATGCACATATATTGCTGTCTTTATCCCGTATGGATACAATATAACAATGATTTAGAATTCATTAGCATTCTATGAGGCATTATCATTAATCTAGATATGAGTTGGCATGGCCAGAGCTGTGTAGGTTGTATGCAAATACTATATCATCACATGTAAGATACCATTCTGCTTACGAATTGTGCTGATTCCCTGAGACCCACAGGTATTGAGGATAATTGTAAAGTCTCCTTTCCTCAGTCAGAAAAACTGAAAGTAAAAAAGGAAACTAAAAGTAAATATTATTCTTATTTAAAAAAACTGGAAACATTTCTAAATTTCCATTATGACTATTATAATAAATATTCTATATTTGCAGAAAAGACAAAACCTACAGACATCACAAGGAAATACTGATCAACCAATTGTTTTCTAAAAAATGTAAAACCAAGAAAGATAACATTTTATTTTCATAAAGAAAAGAAAACTAGACTCTATCGAATGAATATAATTTCTCTGGCACATCAATCCATCAAGCCTTTAGTTTTTAAGCACTTTTTATCACCTTTAAATTTTTCAGTAATCTCTTCATTGCCATTACTTTTAAAATGAAAGTATGTAATGATGCTCCTTGGAGGATGAACAGAAACACCTCTGGTGGCAGAGGGGGTCTGTCACAGGAAGTGTCACAGTGCAGAGTATCAATAAATATGGAAACCACCTCACATGATCACAAAGGTGAGGGCACTCTAAGACAGCATGGGTTTTACTCACAAGAGAAAGTGAGCTCACAAATGTATCTCGTTTGCTGGTTTTCTATAGGTAGTTCTAGAGTTGAATCCCCATGGCTCTTCTGGAGCTGACTACAGTCATCTCTTGTCCTCCCAGGCCTTCTCAACGCTCAGTAGGTAACATCAGGTTGCATTCAGGTGCATGGCACCAGGCATGGAGCCTTTATTTGAAGAGGCGAACAGACTGGAGACAAACAAGAATGTCTTTTCAAAGAAACATCCCACTGTGGGAGATTTTGCAGTGACGTACACCATACCCTTCCTGGTTCTCCCAGATAAGGACTCTGGTCCTTGTTCTCCAAGATAGGTGGCAGATAATTGGACGTATCATCTATAGTTCTGCGAGGCACTATACTGTACTAAGCCTCTGTCTTTTACTATCTCTTCCTTGACCTCCCTCCTCTTTCATACATATGCTGTTTCAAAGACAAGGATAGATGACTATGTATTACAATGGTTAATATTGTCAACTTGAGAGGATCTAGAATCTTCAAAGAGAGAAGCTTAAGAGCATTTCATTCATGGATTCTCTAGATTTGATTAATTGAGGTGGGAAGACCTATTCTAATTTATTTCATATCATTATCTGGGTTGGATTTATGGATCATTTAAGAAAAAAAAATCACCAGTGTTTATATCTATTTACTGACTAGGAATGCCTTCTGAGTAGCTGCCATGATCTTTTCCTGCGGCACAATGGACTATACCTTCAAACTGTGAGCTCGAATGAACTCAGCTTTCCTTAAGCTGCTTTTGTCAGTTTAATGTGATCACAACAAGAAACAAGTAATTGAAACAGTGGTGCTTATTATCTCTCAGCCAGAAGAACGCAGATATCTCAGGAGATGGGTTAAGCCACTGTTCTCGGGTAGTTCTCTGGTGGAAGAAGAAAAAGCTTGGGTAGGTAAAGGGGAAGCCTCAGTGCCTTAATGGAGACAGAGGCAAGTCTCTAAGAAGGTACTGGATGTCTATAATCCTTCAGTATTATGAGACAATGCTCAGGATGAGGAGGAAAGGATGGAGATCTTTCAGGGCCTCCCACTCAGGAATTAGGTTATTTAATTATTGTTTTCTTCTTGAGTCAAATCCTGTGATCAGTGTGGCCAGACATACCTAGTAGGTGCCTCTTCTAGAGCTTTGTGGATATAGGTAAATGATGTTCCCTTTGGGGGTTTGTGTTTCTCCACTGTTTTTTCCTTAGCATTGACATACAGTTAAGTGTTGGAACTGAACTGTAGCCCATGGATCAAGCTCCAGCAAGCAACTCAGTTCGCCAGGCAGAGGCCTGGACCTGAAGGATTTCCCACCCAACTAACAAAGGAAGCAAGCCTCAGGCTCCTGCCCAGATTCCTGAGGGATCCTCAAAGGAACTAGGAACTCTACATGTTTTATGTCAAAGGCCTTTGACATAAAAGTAGGTCTACTCTGCAAATCAAAGGAGACTGTGTGAGGAAAAATATCCGAGATAAAGCAAGGGCTGTTGTTTTGTTTTATTACCAAGGTTACAGACTTTGGAGTAGGACAAAGGACTGGGTCTGGCTTCCGGAGTGCTCCAGATACTGGCTATGCAAGCATCTGAGAGAACCGCACCTGAGCCAGAGACTTGGGGTCATGGCTGTGTCTACTCTTGAGGCAATAAAAGATTCAAAAGCATTGTTGAGAGAGAGAGAGAGAGAGAGAGAGAGAGAGAGAGAGAGAGAGAGAGAGAGAGAGAGAGAGAATGAACATGTGTAAAGAGAGAAAGAAATGAGTGGATTTTATAATAAGCCAGAAAGTTTGGTAGTGAGTGCCCTTGGCTATGTGTATCATCACCTAGTGACACCCTCAAATGCCACTCATAGCCAGATCAGTTAACAAGAGGCCTGCTGGAGCATGCTATGCATCCTGGTGACTTGAAAAATATGACAGAGGCCAGCGTGTTGGGAGAGCTCAGCCTGCAAGGTGCCTAGGAATGTCAAGGAAGGAATCCACTCATACTCACACTCGCATTCACTCTCTTACTCACTCATTTCCATACTCAACCAGTCACTCACCTGCTTCCTCAGTGACTTACTCAAGGATAGTGTACAGAGCGCATGAGACGTGTCTCATTTATTTCCAAATTGATAAATTAGTAGCTTTCCATACGTCAGCTCTTTAAAACCCAGAATAAGTTACATTTTCTATGTTCTTTGAGAACTGTTTAAGGCGGCAGTCCCGAATCTGCTGATAAGCATCCATTCCTCTCGCTCATACAAGCTGCCCTCGAATATGTATTATAGCTGAAATGCTTCCTGCTATGTCACACCATTTGCAGGGAAAACCTAAAAAACAGGGTTTGTGAACCTCATTCCAGAAGAGCTGAGTGAGCTATCTGGCACCTTCTAGGTACACAGTAAAGAAGAAGGTAATGGTCAGCGTCAAACCATGCCTAGGTTCCCGTTAACAGACTACCAGTGTTTTCTACTTCACTGTGGGCAATGAATCCTGGTAGAACAGATCCTTCAGCCTGATACCATGTGACCTCTCTCTTCCTGTAGTAAATGGAAGTGAGCCTGATTTGACTGAAGTTGTCTACTTTGCCACATCCTGAAGACTTGGCCTCCTCTTCTATATCTTCCTATCTAATGATGAAAAGGGAAATAGAATTCCATATCCCAAGTAACGGTTGCTTGGAAAGCTTGTGGGATACTCACATAGAACAATCAACAGTGCTGGGTAGTACACAGGCATTTGTGGGTTACAACCTCTTGGACTCAGTGAATTTTGAGGAAAGGAATCGCTTTCTCACAGACAAATATTGTGTGTGTGTGTGTGTGTGTGTGTGTGTGTGTGTGTGTATAGTTTGAATTTTCCTAATTACATTATTTCACCACTTTGTTTATCATACCTTCTCTGTACATATGCAGAGAAGAGAGATAGGTAATACATGGATATGTGTATATTTATGTATACACACAAATATGCCACAAAATTACACATTCTAAACTGTATTGATCATGCTAAACAGGTGCCCTCCCACTGAGCTACATTATCTGCTATCTAAATTTTTGTTTTCTTTTAAAAATTAGTTGAGAATTTTATGCAACAAATTATAATCATATTAGCCCACTTTTACCACTCTTCCCGGATCTATCCCCATTCATCCAACATTGTTTCCTCTTCTCCCATCTCCCTCCCCCTCCAATTCCCCCTCTTCCTCTTCCTCTTCCTCTTCTTCTCCTTCCTCCTCCTTCCTCTTCTTCCTCTTCCTTTTTAATTTGTGCTGTTCATCTGTTGCCTTACACTGGAGCATGGTCGATCTGCCAGGGTCCATGTCCTTAAAGAAAACTTAATCTTGGTAGAAAACTTTAGCAAGTTACAATTCTTTTGGTAACTCTAAACTTTTGGAGTAATGTTGGATAAGTTACAAGGACATTTGGCTTATTTTTTTCTCTATCTTTTACTGGAGATTAATTTTTGACATAATAAAATTTGATCTAATACTAAAGGGAAAAAAAGGAAACTTAACCCTTCCTCTTCCAGTAACTATTAATTGTCCAGAACTCCTCAGCTGAGGGTGAGAGTTCTTGTCTCTCTCTTCTTTTTGGTACAATTTTGTTTCACTTGAGCTTGTACAGGTCTTGTGTATATTAGCATTACTGAAGTTAGTTCATATGTGCAATTGCCCTGCTGTGTCAGGAAAACATGGCTTCCTTGGAATTATTTCCCCATGCCCTCTATTTAGAGCTCATTTGAGCCATTTGATAGTAAACAAATTGTGCCCTTTTACTTATTAGCATTTCCTTCTATACTACCCAAGAATAAGAAAATTCTCTTTAACTCCACAGGACATTTGCATTTGACGTACTCATCATTACTAGAATACATTCGTGTACATTCCAATGTTTCATATTTTCTTCCTCTTCTCCTGATGTGCAAGCATGATCCTCCTCGGGTAGAAGACCTGGCCCACTTAGTTACCAGGCTTGCTTTTGATCTGGAAGGTTCCTTAGCAGCTCCAATTTCATCACCCTGAAAACTGTAAAGAACACAGGTCCATTGTTCAGTGTGTGTGTGTGTGTGTGTGTGTGTGTGTGTGTGTGTGTGTGTGTGTGTGTGTGTGTGCGCTTGTTTGTTTAGAGATAGGGTTGTGCCTCCTGGCTGGTGTACTTACATGACAATGCTCTCTTCTTCATGCTTTATTCTAGAGTCCTAAACACCCTATACTCCTTGTTGCTAATGTTAATTTTAATTACATAGTCAGAATATCATCCTTTTCCATTATCGTATAGTTATAATTTTCCTAAAAAGTAAGTCAGAATCTTCAGGAGATCATTTGAAACTATAAAATTATAACACAGTTCACCAAATGTCCCTGATTTGATATTGGCCAATGATTTTTGTTCCATTTGGTCTTTACAACAACCACATGGTTTAACCTTTCCCTTGGGATTCCTGCTTTAGAGAAGAGAGGAGATCTCCCCGAGCATGCAAGAGGATTTATGGCCTAGTGTGTTGAGGAGAAGTCACAATGGAGACACATGTCTGTGTGTTAAGGCTGTAGCTGCCTCAAGAAAAGTTGGCAACATACCTAAGGAAATGAGTCCTCAGCCTGTGAGAGTCCAAGGGAAGTACGATTTCAGGAAAGTTGATCGATATGCAGAGAGACGGCACAAGTTTGAAGAAAGGACAAGACTCATCTCAGGATCCATTGTAACTGGTTAGATTGGAAAATCCTCTGAGTTGGCTCGTCAATGAAACTGAGACAATCTTGAAGGTCTTGTGGCTTTTTCTGTATTCTAGACTGCTCCTGGGTGCGAAGTGCCAAGCACACCGCTTAGTATCATGTAAGTGCTCATTAAATGCCTCACTTCTCTTTGTGTTGTTGAGACATCACCATGGAAACTCACCTCTTTGCTTTCACTGAGTCCCCTTTCAAATTTTTGCAATTACTCTAAAAGCTCCATTTTACCTCTGAAATGAGAAATTCTAAAGGTAATAATATATTACGTTTTCTACTAAAAGTCAATTAAATGCAGGGTCGAAACTGCTCCCGAACTCAACTGGGAGGCCTCAGTGATGCTTATACTTCAAAATTGCTTTCATTATTCTTGGTAAATTAAATATAACAAAACTGATTAATTATTTTCTGTGATGATAATGATTTATCACCACTTCACCAATAAACTATAACAGTAACTGCTACTTTTTAAAGTGAATACTGGATACTTACTTTGTCAGTTGTGTGTTAGTCTACTTCTGACAGCCTCACTGCCTTGAGATGACAGAATACTCCCCAGTTCACAGATGGAGAAACTGAGGCCCAGTGTATCTGTGAACCTTGTCAAAGTTCTTATTGCAGGAAGGGGGCCATGCTTTGAAAACAAAGGCTTTTTTTCTGTAAGTTTCCAGTGTGTGAAGTTCAGAGTTGCCCTTCCTTACTCGGCACAGCATAGAGCCAAACATTATCAGGTAAACTGCCAGGGGTGACTTTTTCTACCTTTAGAATATTGTGCATCTTTGCTTTCTCTTTTCAGTTGTCCCAATCACTGGGCTGAGCCCAGTGTGTCTTCCTTGCTAAAATATGTGAGAAAATCATTGGGACTCTTTTGGGAGGAGTCTGCTGGAAGCTGGATCACTGGTTTGTTGTATTTCAGTACATGGATGCAAGTCCTTGGTGTTACAGAGACTATGGGAGGAAGAGTGGTTAGATCCCGAGTCACCCTGAGATGATCTTGTGAGGAGAAAAATCAACTGTGTTAGACAATGATGGGGCTGTGTTTATACATGTTTCCTAGAGCAGCCAAGCCCAATCTGTCAATACAAACTCAAATTCTTCCCAGAGACCAGCTGTCCTGAGAGGTGTAAGATTCTCATCATTTTCGGTAGCAAAGGGACTAGTTGACTTCTTTTATCATCAAAGGGAAAACTGATAGCCTCTGTAATTTTCTCTAGGATAAACCAAGAGCATGAAATTGGGTTTTGTATGGTGTTTTAGTCTATTTATTTATTTTCATTTGTTCTTTGACAATGTTCATACATGTTTATAATCTTTATCACACTTATTCTCTTGATTCACTTCTCATTCTTCCAATCCATTACTACTAGGTCACTCCATAACCTTCACCTCCCATCTTTACGTCTTCCTCTTTGTGATTGTTCATTAATTCAATACATTTGAACCTAATGAATTCAATTAATGCCAATCACATAGATTTCATTTATCCCAGACTGGCTTCAAAGTAGCTGAGAGTGATTTTGGATTTCTGATCCTCCTGCCTCTACACACTGAGTGCTGGGAATGATAGCATGCACTGCCACATCCAGATTACATATGGTGCCCTGGCTCATGCCCAGCATTCATGGATGCTAGGCAACTGATTTACTGAGTTACATTTTTTTTAAAGGGGAAGAAAGGCAAAAGTAAAAATAACATAGGACATTAAAACTCCTCTTTACTAAGATTTAGTTCACTCCGAGTAAATCCTCTACTCCAACAGAAGAGGAAATAATTTGTAATATGTGGTAGGTTCCCATCGAAGGACATGTTTTAAATAATAGTGCACATGAAAGCATCTGCACACATCAAAATCTTCGCAAAAAGAATCACAAATCACGAGATATGGACCGATTAGAGGAAATCATGTTTGAAACACTGTGGGTTTTTTTGCTTCTGTCCCAGAAAGCTAAGCTTTGTTTGAGTCTCATTAATAAGGCAGTAATGCTGAGATAACTAAGACCGATAAGGAATAAACACAATTAGACCGGATGCTGCTACACATATCACATGCTTTGAAAGATTACTACAAGCGACTTTCAAATCTGTGTAGTTCTTTTATAAAATGAGGTTTTCTTTACTATAAAAATATTTTCCAATTTCCCTTGAAGAGAAATGGTAGAAGAGGTTAATTAGAAGTCAACTGAAGACTACTTAGGAGCCTGCATACATAATTTCTTGAGCATCATATTTAAATAGCTCAGGCTAGAAAAAAATAGCAGCCCATAATGATTCATGGACTTTTTTTCTTTAAACATTTTCTTTTGTTTCCTCTGTCTGCTTTATGATCTTATCCCAAATGTTTATACAACCCTCAGTACTGCACAGTGAATGCTTCCATTTGAATTCATGAAAGCAACTAAATGCACTGTTAGTGGGTCTTTTCTGATCCCCTCATCAGGAGCTGTAGGACATTACTGTCCACCACTGTTTTTTATGTTTCTTATCCCAGGTCCCCAACTGGCCAGATGGCTTTTTTTTCTGTTGTATTATATAGATTTACTCACCTATCAGAAGCTTGCTAATTCTTTATGACCTGATCCATCTCCCTTTCCTTAGTCTGACTCTAACCCCCGCCCTCAATTTCTGACTGCATTCTTAGCAATTTTCTCTTCGCTTTATGGAGTATGTGTTTTGTGTTGTAGTGTTAGTTTCCTTTCATATTTATGTACTGCTACGGATTCCATGCTATATCCCTTTAATCAATAGGTTGAAATGCAAATATTCGCCAAGATGGTGTTTGGAAGTAGCCTTTCAGGATAATGTAGGAAGCATCCTCTTAAATGGGAATCATTCCTATATAAAAGAATAAAGAGACTTGAAAATTTTCATGAGAGAGTCTTACATGTTCTCACAATAAGAAGTGGACCATTTATAAGCAGGGAAGAACTCATATCAGGAGCTAGAAGCTATTGTCTCCCTGGTCATGTAATTCTGGGCCCAAAAATTGTGAGCACTGAATATTTAATTTTTAAACTGTTTCGTGTATGGCATTCTGTGACCACAGCCAGAAACAAGAGGTATGCCTTTCTTCTTCTCTTATAGGTTTTCTCGGATTAGGGAGGCTACCAGTGTCCTGTGGAATGCCCCGTGATTGGCCTTGGAAGGGTAAGAAAGTATACATACTTTCATTTAATATTTAATTGAAGGTCTCACAGCTTTGTCTATAGTAGCAGTCACTTTCCCAATAAAAAAGGTGGTAGATGAGCCTGTACTCCCAAATTGTTAGGTCTTCAAAAACAACTATCAGAACTTCTTATACTATTTTCTTCCTTCTCTCTCTCTCTCTCTCTCTCTCTCTCTCTCTCTCTCTCTCTTTCTTTCTTTCTTTCTTTCTTTCTATCTTTCCTTCTTTCGTCTGACTGCAACCAGATGTCTCTTTACCAGGAAGAATAAATAGTGTACAGAGAGTGCATTTTTTTATTTAAGTTTTTTCATTGCTAATGTTTTACTTATATCATGTAAAATGCTGTAAAAAGTCCTCTCTTCCTTATTTCCTACTCTGTTTTATTTATTTATTTATTTATTTATTTATTGATTGATTGATTGATTGATTGATGGTCCTTGTACTCTCGGCATTTAGACACCTGCCTACTATAGTTCCTTGTTAATTCTCCATCTCCCAGGACTAAGTGTGAGCTCTACAAATGCATAAACCTGACTCCCTGACTCTCTGCTAGCTGGTGTGTCTTCATCTCATAGTACAGTGCTATGTAATAGTAGGCACACCTGATGCAGTTGTACAAAAAAGAAAAAAAAATAATATACGAAGATCTTCTTCCAGATCATAAACAAGAAAGGAGAAAAAAACCCACAGAAACTAGATCAAATCTTACCTTTCAATTATATCTCTTATTTTTCATATTATTGAGGAAGCAACTGAAATTTATACTGAAAATCTACTGTGCAGAATTGAAATTACAATGTATGAGGAATATGTGAGTTGTTCGATCTCTGCTTTATATAGACAGGTAGCACCACTCTAAATTTCATGTAAAAGTATATTAACAAATTATTTCATAGTGGGGTTCTGCATAATATAACCTTTCTGTTTCCGTGGTTAAGCACTGTGCTCAGAATGGATGCTAAAATGTCTTTGCCTACTTATCACAGCATAGCCATGCCTCACAACTGACACAAGCTCACAATTGTTCACCACTGCTATATGCCCGACACTCTGTTAAGCACTTTGCATTAGTTATTGAAAAATTAGCAATTATATGTGTCAGCACCATTAGCAACAGTCTATTTCGTTAATTTATACATCAGACCGTTTTTACACACGGTTCATGCCTTGTGAAAGAAGGTAAACTCAGCATCCGGGATAAGATATTAAAACTAATTCAAAATTATAAATTTTCTTAGAAGATACATTCCAACACCAAAAGGATAAAAGTTGGACAAGTACTGAAAATATCAATTATGTGAGATGCTCAGGATGTTGGGAAATATAGCAGGGGAGAGAGAAGTCACAGGCAATGCAATTTTGCATGAAGATCCTGGGGAATGAAGAGACTGGAAATCTAATCTGTTTGGGCTGTCATAGCAAAGTATTATGGGTAGACTGATTTATAAGAACAGAGATTTATTTGACAAAGTTCTTGAATATGAAGAGGCCCAAATCTTGGTGATATTAGATTGCTTGTGTGGTGAGTGCCCCATTTACTTTTTATAGGCAGTGCTTCCCAGCTGTGGCCTCAAAGATGGAAACAAGGCATCTCCCTGTGTCGTCTTTTATCACACTAATCCCATCCTACAGTACTCTTCATCATCACCTCATCACATTCTTTAAGGTTCCGTTCTCTACTCCCACCATCTTATGGGGTAGTATTTAAACATGCACACTTCAAGGTGACACAGACATTCAGACCATAGCCAAGGGCTTCATTAATAACAACCATGTGAGCGGAACATTAAGAAAAGAAAGAAAATTATTCAGCTATGTGTGAAAAGAACAATGCAGGCAAAGTAAGCAGGACAACCATAATATGATGGTGAAAACCCTTTGCTTCATGAGGCAAAGACCCCAAGGACCATTTGACCAAACAAGGCCCTGAATTTGAGTCTTGATTAAGCCATCATGCAACTACCTGGGGGAAAAGGTTCTCAAAGGTAGCCCCTGCAGGGGCCTTTAAAGGCAGAAACCATTTCCTGGTTATCAATACAGCAAGCAAGCAGTTTAATAGAAGCAAATAGCAGGAGTTAGCTTGGGGCATCTTGATCTCAAGT
The DNA here is from genome assembly GCF_011064425.1 of Rattus rattus. Lineage (NCBI taxonomy): Eukaryota > Metazoa > Chordata > Mammalia > Rodentia > Muridae > Rattus > Rattus rattus. Next base: position 65,565,335 of record NC_046164.1, on the reverse strand, counting down.
CCTTGGCTGGATAGGACAACTTTCTAGGGACTTTTCCTTAAGACAGGATGTAAGTAGAGGTCAGCTCTGAGTCAGACCTTAGAAAATTCTGTTGGTAGGATACTGTAGCAGTGAAATTTGTAGCCTTCGAGCCTGACTGTGGACTGAATATTTGGCATGAGAAAATCGTAAATTTAGATTTTATGTGGAATTGTATATAGATGTTATTTATAAAGCCCTATGATCAGTTTGGGCAGGTGTATGCTTGGTTCACTCATCTCTTTTTCTTTGGTCTGATACTCCTTTCCTTCTTTCCTTCTTCCTTTCTTTCTTTCCTTCTTTCCTTCTTTCTTTCTCTCTTTCTTTCTTTCTTCCTTTCTTTCTTTCTCTCTCTCTCTCTCTTTTTCTTTCTTTCTTTCTTTTCTTCTTTAAATTATCTTTAATCTTTCTTGACAGTTCAATCTTTTTCCACCTCTTAGTCTATCATGGGACAGTTCCTAATTCTATTCCTCTTCCCCATCTCCAATAGGATGACCCCCCCCCCCGCCCCAACAACACCAGGCCTCCCCACTCCCTGGAGCCTCAAGTCTCTTGAGGCTTAGGTGCTTCTTCTCTCACTGAGGCCAGACCAGGAAGTCCTCTGCTGTATGTGTCGGGGCCTTGGACCAGCTAGTGTATGCTGCCTGGTTGGTGGCTCAGTGTCTGAGAGATCTCAAGGTCCAGGTTAATTGAGACTACTGGTCTTCCTATAGTATCACCCTCTCCCTCGGCTTCTTCCAGCCTTTCCCTAATTCAACTACAGGGGTCCCTGACTTCTGCCCATTGTTTGGGTATCTGCTTCTGACTCCTATCTACTATCTATCTGCTAGGCTCCTATCTACAAAACCACCATAGGTTCAGTCATAGTGTCAGGCCTTGAAGCCTCCCCCTGAGCTGGATCCCAATTTGGGCCAGTCACTGGAATCTCAATATCTTCTCCATTTTTGCCCCTGCAGTTCTTTTAGATAAGAACAAATTTTGGGTCAGAGTTTCTGACTGGTGAGATAGTAAGTAACTCCATCCCTCCATTTGATGCCCTGTCTTTCTACAGGAAGTAGCCTCTTGAAGTTCCCTCTCCCCACTGTGGAGCATTTCACCTAAGGTCTCTCCCTCTGAGTCCTGAGCATCTCTCACCTTAAGAAGCCTCATGTCTCTTTATCCATACTTTCTCACTGAACCACATAAACTTCAAACAGTCCCTTTCTTGATTCTAGAAAGTATTCATGGATGATGCAAAAAATGTTCTCAGGTTTACAACTCTCTCTTCACAAAGGAAAATTGATCATTGATGCATCTAAAATTTTGGGTATTTGCCATTTTGACACTTTCCCTCTCATTTAAAAATATTATTTCTCTCTCCCCCATTATAAAATCAGTTCTTATAATTGGGATGGTAGTAGCTTCAGTGACTCGGGTTCTATTGTCTATACTATCGCAAGCTCCTTCCACTGTTTCTGGTCCCATTACTTCAGGGATCTGTATTGATTTCTCAGTCAATTTTGGTTTTTGTTGTTGTTTTTTAAGCTTTGTTTTTGTTTCCTGTGGGAGCAATGGTTTTCCTGCAAGACTTGTCATGAGAGACCCCTTCTTTAGAAACCAAACACTTTCCTACCCTTTGTGCCTTCTAATCATGTCTAAATACTTTTCATGTGGACTCCCATTTGTACGGTAGTGGTGACTTTCATGGACTTTTCATGATGCCCTAAAGCAAGAAATACATTTTACAACATACACTTAAAGCTATGCATACACAGCACACAGGGAATCCAAACACTTGTTTCTCTAAGCTTGCCTTCTTTACCCTGTATGCCAGGGACACTGATATATCCTAGCCCATTTCATTGCTTTTAAAATAAATGCTCTCTCTAGCCCAGCAAATTGATTTAATGACCTGTCAATGGGTTTCAACATACAGCATGGAAAACACTGCCCTCTATAGACTTTCATTAATGTCCTTCCCTCACAGCTCTGTCATCATTAGTATCCAGGTCTGCCTCCACTGGCAGGCAGTAAATGCCAAGGGTAGAGATCATGTCTTTTCTTCGTTTTTTCCTTCTATTTTTGTACCTGTATATGTCTGAGGATTGATTAAATGAGAATATGAGTGTCCTGTGGTCTTGACAACGACCTTCTTTGAGTTTGAAAATGCAATGGAGTTCTCAGACTATTAGGAAAATTACACTGTTTACCAGATGCTGAGCTGACCACTGCCTCCCAGCTGTATGACATCATAGTCAGTGATGCAACAGAGGAGTCCTCTGGAATGGCATATAACTTTGTCACTTCATGTATGATAAGCACTCTGGGTATACTAACAGGGATGATTTTTGGACCTTATGTGATAATCTATAAGTGACCCTATGTATGAGCATCAATTTCCAAACCTGTGACTATAATAACATGTATTAGTTTCTCTATGTCCAGGGATTGGAAGATTGGACGTTGGTGTGTGGTGTAAACCATTCTGCAATAAAACAATATGGGAATTCAGCCACCATGGAGCCAAGGAGACGTTGGCAGAAGGTAGACATTCTTGGAAGCACTCATGGAATACTAGGTTCAGTTTTCTTACATGTATGGAGTCTCATTTCTTTTTCTCATTGGGTGCGTTAGCTGTCACATGGCCCTAAGTGCTTCCACTGAATTCTTTTCCTGCATTATGGTACACAGTTGCTTTGGCTTTGGATAGTTTTATATGATTTTAAGTTCCTGGGAAATAAAGATTGAACCATGCTTGTGACTTGTCAAAGAATGCCAGATAAGCATCTGGCTATCTTGTAGTTGTGGCTACAAACATCATGCTAGCTACTGTCACTTTTTCTACTTTGGGTACATTGGAGTGCTCACAGCCTCCCTCCCTCCCTCCTCCTTTTCCTCTTTCTCCTCCTCCTCCTTCCTCCTTTCTCCTCTCTCTCTCTCTCTCTCTCTCTCTCTCTCTCTCTCTGTCTCTCTCTCTCTCTCTCTCTCTCTCCCTTTCTTTCTTTTCTTTTATGTATAAACTCAACCAAGTCCTAAGTTTTGCTGTGAAGGTTTTAAATAAAATAATGAACAAGAATTATGCAGACTAGTTTGTAACATGAAGTATGAAGTAATTAGTTAAATATAGTTCCTTTGATTTTCTACTTTCTTGTAAAAATTGTGGTATAATCTTCAACTTAACCAATTTATCCTGCCTTTAAAAAGTTAAAATATTTGATGAAAGTTTACCTTCTACCCTGGTGTATTTCATTTAGCTATCTATTCTCAGTTATTAACTTCCCAAGCCTCTTAGAGACTAACTGGTTTAGTTATAAATAGCAGCAAGGGAACCACTTCAAAGCATGGACATTTGTTTCCTTGTTTGCTTATTTACTTGTTTACTTCTCCCACTACTGAGACAGTCTCACAGAGACTGGCCTTGAACATAGCATGTAGCCCCTTGTGACCCTAAAGTTACCATTCATCCTATCCATGGCCCTTAGGTTCCCCAGCTTGGGGAGTAGAGGTGCGCACCTCATCTGTTTTGTGAGTGTTCATGAGGTTGGGGACAAGTATATGTATATAGAGGCCAATAGACAACATCATCTGTCCTCCAGTATCACTGCCCCACATATTCTCTTGAGGTAAGGTCTCTCACTGATCCAGGAGCTATCTGTTAGGGCCAGCCTGAATGAGCAGTAAGCCTTCAATATCTGCTTGTCTCTGCCCTTAACACTGGGGCTACAGGATTTTGCATCCATGCTTGGAGTTTTGAATATGTATTGGGAATTTGAGCTCAGGGCTTCATGCTGACATAGTGAACCCTATTACGCACTAAACATTCCTTTTAGGTCCCTGTTTTGGCATTTCGTGACAGAATGTTGCTATGTAACAAAGTCTAGCTCAGCAGTCATGATCTGCTTCAGTCTTCTGAGCGCTAAGGTTATAAGCATGCACCACCAATCTTGTAGGATGGCTTCTTTCTCATAGCAGTCCAGAAAATGACTTGTAAGTGGTCCAACACCACCAGGTCTTATCTGTTTTCCTAAGCGAGGCATGCACGTCCACTGACCACACAGACTCTACAAACTATGTGTCCATCTTCTCAGACAGATAATGAAGTAATATGTCTTATCTGGCTGATATCAGATTGTCAGAGGAAATTGAAATTCTAAACCTGGCGTATTTTTCAGTGACCAAAATGTAACTAAGAGAGTTAATGGCTTCAGAATTTGGTCTTTCGGCTTGCCGTATGAGAAATGAAAGTCTCCCTATGAGGCTAGGTGAGATTTCTGTAGCTTGCTAGGCTGAGATTTCTTGAGACTGGGAGGCAGTGCTGAAAGCTCGATATGAAGAGACACTGCATGCAGCATTCGATCTGGCCCAGAGCAAGGGTAAATGTGGAGAGAGTGGGGTGAAAGGATGAGGTTTTGACCTTCACTGGGCCCCACTATATGTCTACACATGGAAAACTGGTCCATAGAATGTATTCACAAGCAAGAGAAAGGCTGGGAAAGAAGGGAGATACAGTTGTGAGCTGATATACAATTTCTGTGAATGATAGAGCCTAAATGGTCATGGGAAAAGGGAATGAAGAAATCACTTGTGTGACTTTTATCAGATTATCAAAGTCCTTTACACAAAGTTCAGAATGCATGCAAATAGGCAGAGCTTTGAGAGTGTTTTATTTACAATTTTAAAAATACTTTTCTTTTAAAAATTTTTCCTTTCTCTTTTTTTTTTCCTTTTATGGTATGGCTTTTTTCTTTGTGCACCACTCATTTTGGTTAAGTCTTGGACTAGACCCTCATTTCCCTTTCTCCAGCTCCCAACTTCTTCCCTGTTTGACCATTTCCACCTCCAGTACTCCTCATCCTTACTTTCATTTTAAATTTATTTTACTGTCTCTTCTCCCTTAGTGTGTCCACTCCAGTGAAAAACTTCTGGATTTCTGTCAAAATGTGTGTGTGTGTGTGTGTGTGTGTGTGTGTGTGTGTGTGTGTGTGTGTATGTGTGTGTGTTGTAGTCCTGGTTCATTGTTTTCCCTTTTTTATTGAAAAAATCATACAATATATTCTGATGACAGTTTCTCCTTCTCTAAATCCTCCTAGATCCTTTTTACCTCCCAAACAAAGTATTGCGAGACAAAATATAAAATGTCTACAATAATACTTTTGAGATCACTTTGTGATACATTCCTGGGCATTGGGTCTGCCCTTAAATGTGGTTTGTATTTATAGTGAGACTTCATTGAAGAGAAATAATTAGATAGAATAGTCTGTCTACCACTCATAAGACAAAGCAAAACAAGCAAACAGACAAAAACGGACAATGCTTCCCCATCCAACATTCTCAGTGACTGTCCTCTGTGCTGCCCAGGGATTTAATTACTTGCTAGATTACAAGGAGTGGTAGAGGTGGATGCAGGATTCAGTGCTTCTTGATCAATTTTCTTTCTCACATTGTCCTGACACCCTTACAGATAGAACCCTTCAACCCCTTCCCCAGAATCTCCCTGTGTCCCACTAGATCCTCCCTGTTCTGCACACAACCAATGCTACTATCACAGGTTATGTAGGGATTATGGCATATAGTTCACAGATCAGTCAGTTTATCCAACTCCCAAGGCTCCAGAGACTTGAAATCTTAAGGATGAAAGTCAGGTTTTATGGAAAACAAACAGAAAGAGATACATGGAAGATAAGGTAATAGTCTGAGAGCTCTATGATCATTTCCCTCACTCCTGGCAAGTTCCTTCTTCCTGATGAGATCAGTATTAATGGGAAAGTGCCATAAAACATGATGTACAGGTTGCCCCATCCAAACTTTTTGCTAGATTATTTACATTCAGAGTGAACAAAGAAAGACACCTCTTTTCCAGAGTCCAATATACAAACATGGAGCAATAAGTAAACATACTATGACAGAGCTATGTAAGAATCTATCTATCTATCTATCTATCTATCTATCTATCTATCTATCTATCTATCTATTACAGAATATAATGTAATATTTATGTAAGATTTACAGAAAGAATTAGAATACTCTAGAGGCAACAACACCAACCTAAAATATTCTAGGTTTCCCCATGTTAAGTGTTTTCATCAGCTAAGGGAATCTCTCTTGTCTGGAGAACTATCCTTCTCTCTTCTCCTCTGTGAAGTCTGAGTCCTTAAGGTTATCACAAAGATGATGACTGAAGGCAGATGTCTTTGTTTTTCTTGTGAAGTTGTGACAAATGATTCCAAACCTAGGGAGTGAACAAAATAAATAAAAAGGAAATGACACGACTTCTCCTAGGTATGGTGGAGGAGACATTTTATTGTAGAAAAAAGGCAGAGCATAGGCAGAGGCAGACTCATCTGGGAGAGCCAGGATGGATATGACCCTGAGCCATGTGAGGAGATGAAGGGGGAGGAAGTAGGAGGGAGAGAATGGAACCATGTGCACCAGCCAGGAGGCCCAAAAGAGTGTAGCTCAGTAGACAGTAGACAAAAAGACCAAGTAACCAAAATGATTAGATTATACAGGAAGTTAGGGTAACCAGAGAAAAGGAAGCCTAGCCTGTCTGTTGGAGGTTAAGATAAAGAGCCTGCTATGCAGGTCAGGAGGGCCCCAGTAACTGGTAGGGACTGATGAAGGGAGAACTATGTGGTGAGATCTGCTCCGATATGTTAAGGAGGAACCTCAGCTATTTGCCAGAGGGTTTGAAACTTACAGTAGCTTCTTGTTCAAGATCCCAGTTACTAGACTCTCCATGATGAGACTACTTTGTTATGGAGGCTTCTGGAGAAGTTTCTTGGCATTTGTAGCCTGGATGGTGGATGGGTTGCAGGCAGTCCTTGGTTTGTGACCACCTTGTGCCTGTCTTTTCCCTTTCTCACAGGGCTTTCTGCACTCCCTCATCAGTCCCTCTTACTCCCTCCCCAATATAAGGACCTTTGATATTATACTGGTCTAACTCAGAAAACCTGGTAATATTCTCATCTCTGTCTTTAATTACATCTGAAAAGCCTCTCATGCTATATATAAGTGAACATATGCATAGGTTCTTGGAATCAGGTTACAAGACTTGGTAGAGTGCCTACCAAAATTAGCCAATCAAAGCAGCCAATTTCCCAGCTCAAGTTATTGCTATGGGAAAACAGGTGACTCTGAATGAATCCTGGGATTATGTAGGCAGTGCGAAGAAAAGGCTACCTTATAAAAATTGTACTGTGGGACAGTGGTTTTTGTCTCTCACTACTGTTACATGGGCAGATTTATCTCTGAGAAAAATTAACCTAGTGGTTGACTCAGTGATCTCATCTGTATTTGAACTTTTCATTCTGAGAGGAAATGTGCCTCCATTTGCTGTAATTAGCTAGTTTTCTCTTCTCATTGAATGGGGAAAAATCCTCTCTGGTTTTAAATAATAGTAGTTCTAGTACATCCTTACTGTCTCCACCCAGTGCCCTTCTAAGTGTGTTACATGGATCACCTCACTTTTTTCTCAGCTTTGCAAAAGGATGGTGGCTAAAGGTGAGTATAGGTCACAAAAGACCTGACTTACGGAAGAGCCTAGATATCATCATCTTGTCAGAGAAACTTTAACCACTTTGCTAAGGATGATTTGGCTAGTCAAAAGATCACACTACTAAGTATCAACATGGACACTGTTTTAGGATTGGCAAGAGCTTGGGAACTCTAGGATCTTCTTTTGTGGAACATTATTGTGGACATTTTTGACAGTTAGAAATTAATCACTTTTTAACAGAAACTTGGTTTTCTTTATTTGGATATGAATTTACCCTTCCTGGAAAGTGTCTGGATATTACTTTTATGACCAGGTGCATGGGAGTCCTTTAAAAGCCTGGAGCAAAGGTCTTCTGTCACATTTGCACTTTTTCTCCCTGAGAGTGGGTTGGAAATCATGTGAGTTATTGAACCGTCACCCTGGTGACATGAACAAACCAGTTAATCTTTTATTGATAGAAGACAAGGTATCCGGGTCTGTGACAAATTTGAGTATTGAATGGTCTGGGAGAAAGATTGCTTTCTAACAAATATATAAAACTCACATATGTGTCTATTGTTTGTGCATACACATGCATATGCATAAGCCACAAGTACTTTTATCATGGAAGTCTTTCAGCTCTTAGCTCAAACTCTACTTCCCTTAATGAATGTCTTTCTGATTTTGGCATCTAAGACTTTGTAAGTTGACATGGGATGAAGTTGGCATTTTAGGGACAAACATTTTATACCAGAGATATTGTCAGGTAAGTTATTCATCTCATCTTGTTTTATCTTTGCAAAAGTCTATGACACAAAGACATTTTCTATCTTTCTGTTTAGATGAATTGCTGGAAGACATGAAGTTACATAATTTGCTTAGGGTCATACAGAAAGTAAAAATCAGTCCTGAGAGAGGCTAGAGACCTTTTTCTCTGAAATTCTCTGGCTTTACAATGGTCATGGTTTATGTTAAGGTGTGGGTCATCTTTCTTGGGTTATGTTACTTATATTTTACTAGTATACAAATTTGTGTGTGTCTGTGTGTGTGTCTGTGTGTACATGTGTGCATGTGTGCACATGAATGTGCACACATATGTTTGCACATGTGTACATGCATGTTTATTTGGAGCTGGCTGGCTATCTGTTCAAGACTAATTCTACTAGTATTTCATCATAAATGGAAAGAATCCATACCTCTATCAAAAATTATAACCACTTAATGGCTTTTGGGAGGGGACACACACACACACACACACACACACACACACACACACACACACACAGAGTGATGGAGCCACTATTCCTGTGCCACTGCTCTGCATTCTGTGGAGATCCTACTAATGAGAACAGCATAGTTCACGTCAAAGAAGTTTATGCCATCCATGAAGACAGCTTTCTTTTTACCAAGTCCTCAGGTTAGGTAGCCTGGCTGAAGTTTGGTTCCTTGCCTGCTAATGGCAAAAGGACTTTTGACCTCACAAGGTTTCTATGACTACCAAGCAAAGGAAGAAGCCAAAGTCGTCACAGCAGAGGCTGGCTGGGCTTTTGTCCTTTCTCATCCTTTCAGAAGGTTCCAAGAGTGCACTAACTGTGCCTGATGGATTAGCTAAATTAAATTAAACTTAAAAGCCTTCTTTTCTTAAAATGCCTCAATCCCATTCCTCTTTTGCAAAGAAGTGCATTTCAGACAAGGCATGGCTGACATCCTAATGAAAATACTCCTATCTTTTTGGCAAAGACAGAACTCATGAGATAGATCAGAACCCACGGGGCAGGATTCATTTTATGGTCTGGTGAGTGGCACATTCTGCTTCTCTTGTTTGCTTTTATCTTGAGGTCAAAGAAATGAAGTAATACATTATCACAAGTGCCTACCCTTCTATTCCTGAACATATGTACTCAGAGTATATGTCTATTGAGACAAGTGGATTAATTTTCCTGCTATCTGGCCTGTTATGTGCTAACTTCTTTGAAGTATGAATGATTTATTTTGACCATTTCTGCCAAACAGTGACAAATTCAAAGTGAAATATTAGTTTCCCATCTGAAACATCAGAGACATTTGTTAGCCACCACCCTCACCTCTAAGTCACTGAGGTTTAAATGTGTTCAAGAGTTACTAGGCTTGAAGTTAAGCCATTACTATGGGCTTATCTGGATTAAATTTTGGCTTGTAGACAAACACCCATGTGGTTTGAATTTCTTCCATAATAGGCTTTAAATACAAGGGTGTAAAATTAGTGAGTATTGAAATAGAATGCATTTATGAGCATGTAAACTCTCAGGATAAGCCAAGTGCCTGTGGCAATACCCCATCTAATGAGAGGCTTTTCAGTGATATCCCGAAACTGAATTTTCTTCAGTCTCCCAACATGATAATTGCTAGTTGCTCTCTTTAGAAATCCATCCACTTAACAATTTAGATACCTGGAAGGCATCCGTGACACCACCTTCCTTTCAGTTTCAAGTAGTTCTGAGGATATTACACACTTCCATTATCCATTAATTAGAGTTGCCTCAGATTATCAACCATGCTACTCTCTGTCCTGGTTAGACTTAACTGTCAGCTTGAGTTAACCGGGAGTCATCTGAGAGCAGAAGCCTCAAGAGAGAGTATCCTAGACCAGATTGGCCTATAGGCAGTGTGCAATTGCAATTGTCTTGCTTGTTAATTATGGTAGCAGGGCCCAGTCTAGTTTGGGGAACTCCATCACTAGGCAAGTTTTCCTAAGCAATGTACTTCCATGGTTCCTGCTTTAAATTTCTGCCATGTCCCTCTTCAATGGTGGTTATAATCTATAAGCTTAAGTAAATCCTTTCAGCATCTATGTTGCTGTTTTCCTGAGTATTTTGTACAGCAGCAGAAATAAAGCTACAAAACTTTTGAATCCATTCACAGTGCAGACAACTGTTTTACCGATCACACATCTCACCACATAACCGTCTGCTCACAATTACGCCTTTGCATTGTGTTCTTGTACACTGTACTTGTCAGATGCTCAAGAACTCGTCACTGCCTTACCTATATTTAGTTGCATAAATGGACTTGACAGTTTCAAACAAATCTGACCACCATTTAACTGATAGGAAACAAATTCTGGGATTCGTGTTCTGAGAGAGACAGGGGAACAAAGCCTATGTGTTCCAAATGCAGGAGAAAAGGGCTCTAGGCTAGACGACAGCTCAACAAGAACTCTGTTTTCCCATAGAAAAATGCTAGGACTTCTATTTCATGCTGTCTTTGTTGAAGTTTGGTCTGTGGCTATGTATCGTAGTGCTAAATACTGGCGCCCAATGTCTAGTTGCCTCCAGTGATAGAATACATCAAATGATGCTATGTAACCTCGCTCCTTATTTTAAAACTACTGGTTGAATAAAGATGCCTACAGCCTATAATTAGGCAGAAGAGAGGTAGGTGGGGTTTCAGTTCCAGGACTTGCGAAAAGAAAGAAAGAGAAAAAAGGGAGGGAGAGAACACTCCATGGGGTAAGGGACTGAGAGAACTTACCATGGAGGCTGACCAGGCAGAGTAAGAACAGCACAGGCCCAACAAGGCGAGTCATATCTTAAAGTTATTGGTGGGAAGGTGGACATAAAAACATAGAGGGTAGAATGCAGTCAGCTGTAGTGCTTTAAAGGCTTATTAAAATATGACGGCTGTATTTATCTGTGAACTAAATGATCTTATGTCTGGTAGAAATTCTTGAGAATGTTTACTATAACATTTCTTCCTAGTTTAGTGAGGGAAAGGTTAAGCTTGAATGTAAATGAATTACCAGTTACTAGGAGACAATAAAATCACGACATATATAAAATGGGAAAATATTACTCACAGGTTTCTGAAAGAGTAAAATGTTGCCACTGTGTGATGGTCAGCAATTCCAGGACATCAGCTCATGATGGTGTAGGGAAAGCAACCATGATTGTGGCTCCTATGAGGGCTTGTGAGTAGGCTATATTTTTAAAAAAATCCCATATAAAGAAGAGACGTTGGTTGTGCAATTGTTACATTGACCATAACGGTTGGCTGTGTATAGGCTGAAGTTTTGTTGTGGGTCTGGTTTTAGGTTAGTGAGATGAAGAACAAATGGAATACATTGCAGATGCGTGTACAGTTTCAACTACACTGAAGGTGACAAGGTGTGACTGGGTGTTGAATAAATTATCAAGCCTAAAAAGGGATGCAGTGACAGCAACTAGATTAGACAAATTGACAAAAAAAATAACTTTCTCATGGGAAAATAATTAATGAACAAAAATCTCACCCTGATTTTAAAATAACCTTGATTCAGAATCACAAATATAATGCTTCAAACCCTAACTTGGGATGATTTTTTTAAAAGTCTAATTACAATGCCAGATGGCCATGAGTGAAATCGGTAGCTTGGCAAGACCTATAGGTGAACTTCTCAAACTCGTCTAGCAACAGGTATGAAAGGTATGGTGTACAAATATGAGCCTGACTAAAGATCGACCCCAAAAGAGTAAGCCCACGAGAGGATCACAGACTTCCCCTATAATGATTTTGTTGAAAAAAATATGCAGAGTAGAAAAACTATAGGTGCTTAAGTAAACAGAGATCAAACACACCCATACTTTAATTCTGGGCCTTTTATTGTCTCTTTCACATTCCCCATTTATAAGGTGCAATAAACAGAAAACAGTCACTCACACTTATTATCAGATTTTTCTGTACCAAGGGTACTTATTGGAGAATTGCTTCACTAGCTTGTTGTTTTGCCTTGTTTCATTTCCCCTCACTGGGAGATTTATCAATGATCCCAAAAGTCATCTTAAATGATTCCTGCCCCCATTATTTGTCTGTCTGTTGGAGGGAAGACTGTACATCTTGCCCTGCTTTTGTAAATATGGAGAGAGGTATGCTTGCAACCTACAAAAGTCTTCCTGAAGCCCACATCATGCCTGCTCCAACATGTGGCTGCTTCAAACACTAATTTCACATGAAGTTTTCTCTCCTTAAAGTATCCCATAGCTCTTACTTATCTCTGTTTGAAATCATCTTGGCAAACTGTATCTTGCTGTCATCTTTTGGGTTTTTGCCTGGACCACTGCTCCACAGAAAAGTGCCATGACCATATTGAATTTATCGGCCTCTGTTGCCATGCCATCCTTCCTAATTCTACCTTCATTTTAGTGGGAAGACATTTCGCTCTAATATCTAAGATAAGCTTGTGGAGAGCTTATTTGTTCTCATTCGTCTGGCACTTTGACCCTATACAAAATCCTGGACTGGAATGTTACCCTCTGCTTACAACCTTTAAATATTTTCTTTTTTGTTTTCTGACATCCAATACTCATCATGTGGATTCCTCTGTAGACAACCCATTTTCCCTCATAAAAGACATTCATTTACTCACTGGCATTATAAAATCTCTTAGTGATTTCCAAATTGGGTATTTCAAATTTATTCTTCCTTAGAATTCAGTAGGAATTTTCATTTTTGCTCAATTTAGGTACATTACAGAGGATGTCAAGAGTAATGGCACCCATCATTTTGGAGTCCAGTTTGATAAATTTTCATATCTATCTATCTATATATCTATATCTATATCTATATCTATATCTATCTATCTATCTATCTACCTATCTCTATCTCTCTCTCTCTCTCTCTATATATATATATGTATATATCTCACATTACACATACATATTTGTCACCAGAATAAGGATGCAATATTTCTTGTATCACAAGGGTTTCATTATGCCCCATAACTATACCTTTCTGTTATGTATACGAATGTTTTGTCTGAATATGCATATGAGCCCTACATGTACCTGGTGTGCCCGTGGATGCCAGAAAAGTGCAACAAATACCCTAGATTGGAGTTACAGATGGTTGTGAGCCATCATGTAAATGCTAGGAACTGATCCTGGCTCCCCTGGAAAAACAGCAAGGGCCCCCCTTTCTTAAATGTATTTATTTTGACACTCCAGACTTTATTCTCCTCCCGATTCCCCTTGGACAGCTACATATTACATACCTCCTTCTTACCCACACCTTCATGTCTCCACAAGGGTGTCCCAATCCTACCCATCCCACTAGACCTCTGAACTTCCTGGGGCCTTCATTTTCTTCAGGGTTAGGTGCATCTTCTCTGACCCAACCCAGATCTGGGAGTCTCCTGCTGTATATGTGTTGGAGGCCTCATCTCAGCTGGTGTATGCTGCCTGGTTGGTGATCCAGTGTCTGAGAGATCTCATGGGTCCAGGTTAATTGAGGCTGCTGGTCCTCCTACAAGGTTGCCTTCCGTCTCAGCTTCCTCCAGTTTTCCCCTAATTTAACCAGAGGAGTCAGCAGCTTCTGTTCAGTGGTTGGGTGACCTTATCTGCATCTAAGTCTTTCAGTATCTTGTTGGGTCTTTTGGAGGGCAATTATGATAGGTCCCTTTAGGTGAACACCCCATAGACTAGGTAACGTTGTCAAGTCTTGGGGACTCCCCTTGAGCAGGATCCCATTTTGGGCTTGTCGCTGGACCTTCTTTTCCTCAGACTCTTCTCCATTTCCATCCCTGCTTTTCTTTCAGACAAGAAGAATTATGAGTCAGAGCTTTGACTGTGGGATAGCAACCCATCCCTCACTTGTTGCCCTGTCTCTCTGCTGGAGGTGGGTTCAATAAAGTCCCTCTCCTCACTGTAGGGCATTTTATCTAGGGTCCCCCTTCTTTGAGTCCTGAGAGTTTCTCACTTCCCAGGTCTCTAAAGGGTTCTCCCAATCTCCTTCCTCCAAGATCCCCTGTTTCCATTCTTTCTGCTGGCCCTCAGGGCTTCAGTACTTTCCTCCCACCCAATACCAGATCATGTTCCCCTCTCCTCCCATCCCCATCCCCTTTCACTTCCCTGTCCTTCTCTTTCTCCACTGTGAATAGAAAATTAACTCAAATAAATCAGTAGCCTTCCTTTATACAAATAATAAACAGCCGAGAAAGAAATTAGGGAAAGAACTCCCTTCACAATAGCCATAGATAATATAAAATATCTCTAACCAAATAATGAATGATCTTTATGATAAGAACTTTAGGTATCCCAAGAAAGAAATTGAAGAAGATCTCAGAAAATGGAGAGATCTCCATGCTCATGGATTAATAGAATTAACATAGTAAAAATGGCCATCCTACTAAAGGCAATCTACAGTTTCAGTGCAATCCCCATCAAAATCCCAACACAATTCTTCAAAGATGTGGAAAGAGAATTCTAAACTTCATCTTGAAAGACCAAAAACCCAGAGTAGCAAAAACAATTCTTAACAATAAAAGAGTGTCTGGAGGAAGCACCATCTGTGACCTCAAGCTCTAATACAGAGCAATAATGATAGAACTGCATGGTATTGGTACAGAGACAGACAGGTTGATCAATAGAATAGAATTGAGGACCCAGAAATATAGCCACACACTTATGCGCACTTGATCTTTGTCAAAGAAGCCAAAAATACACAATGGAAAAAAAGAAGCATCTTCAATAAATGATGCTGCTCTAACTGGCTGCCTGTATGTAGAAAAACGAGGATAGACCCAGATTTGTCACCATGCACAACGCTCAAGTCCAAGTGGATTAAGGATCGCAACATGAAACCAGATACACTGAATCTAATAGAAGAGAAAGTGGGAAAGAGCCTTGAACTCATTGGCGCAGGGAGAAATGTTCTGAACAGAATTCTAATGGCTCACGCTCTAAGATCAAGAATTGATAAATGGGAACTCGTAAAACTGGAAAGCTTCTGTAAGGCACAGGGCATAGTCAATAAGATAGATTGGCATCCTACAGATTGGGAAAAAAATCTTCACTAACCCCACATCTGATAGAGGGCTAATATCCAAAACATATACAGAACTCAAGAAGTTAACCACCAAGAAAACCAAACAACCCAATCGAAAATGGGGTATAGAACTAAACTGAGGATTCACAACAGGAATCTCAAGTGGCTGAGAAGCACCTAAAGAAATGTTCAACATCTTTAGTGATCAGAGAAATGTAAATCAAAAAACAAAAAAACCCTGAGATTCTACCTTACACCAGTCAGAATGGCTACGATCAAAAATTCAGGTGACAGCACATGTTGGCGAGGATGTGGATAGAAAGGATACTCTTACATTGCTGGTAGGATTGCAAACTGGTACAGTCACTCTGGAAATCAATTTGAAGGTTCCTCAGAAAATTAGAAATAGACCTACCTAAAGACCCAAAAATAACACTCTTGGGAATATACCCAAAAGATGCCCCACCATGCCACAGGGGCACATGTTCCATTATGTTCAAAGCGGCCTTATTTGTGATAGCCAGAAGCTGGAAACAACCCAGATGCTCCATGACAGAAAATGTGGTTCATTTACACAATGGAATACTACTCAGCTATTAAGAACTAGAACATCCTGACTTTTGAAGACAAGTGGGTGGAACTAGAACATAACATCCTGAGTGAGGTAACTTGGACCCAAAATGACATGCACGGTATGTTCTCATTAATAATTGAATATTATCCAGAATACACAGAATACCCAAGATATAGTCCATAGAACTCAAAAAGGTCAACAAACTGAAACCAGGGCTCTTAACAACTGACCTATCTCTATAGCTCTAAGAAACATTACTTCATTAAAGGGAAAGTTGCCTATCTCCCTACTGGTCCCACTCTCTCTCCCTTGAGGTTTGATGGTATGAGGGATTAAATCCAGAGCCTGGAAGAACTGTTCATATGTTTGGTTACTCTTTCTAATTAAGGGGCTGGCATGCTCACCACTTTTTAGATCTGGGGAAACTGGAACACAGAGTGGTTAAGGAAGATGTGTAAGGACACATAGCTAATAATGGCAAAACTAATTTGGAAACAGGTCTTCCATTCAGTGTCTTTGATGCTAGGAAATAAGGCTTCCTCTCTGATCTTTTCTACAAATTCCTAGTGTGGCTATTGTCACTGTCACCCTCAGAGGGAAATTCTGGTAACTTGGATTATGAACCTGATTCTACAAACACATAAATAAAATTTTCTAAATTCCAGGCCCAGTATTGTACTATACCATAGCACCACATTTTCCAGAAGATGATCTCTTTAAAGATTTAAAAATGAGGTTTTCTGTCAATTAAATCAATGGTTTTTGAAGCACAGTAACATTTGAACTAATCATTCCAGTTTAAATTAATTAGTTAATTAAAAATACAACCAAATCCAAACCTTGTTGCTAATGATCTGTACAAACCCATCTCTTCTACTTTGGAACCAACAATTACGATCTGAAATATCAATTATGTTGTTTCTCAATAACAGCAGATCAATAACCTTCGCTTTGTGTTCTTCTTGATTACTGTGTGGGGTTCATTGCAGAGACAGGCAGCACTGTATCTTGTGTATTAATCTCTGCACAGATTTCTTGTTCCCCACAATGGAGCAATCAGACCTTGATTAATGTTAGCATTAAACTAACTGCTATCTAATCAGTTGACAAAATACCAGTTTTGACTCAAGTTTTTTTTGTGGTCTGTTTGTTTCAGACGCTTCTGATTTGTGTTTGCTATGGGGAAGAATAAAGAAATAAGACATACATTATTCATTGAAGTGAGTAGAAGCATTTTTGTGATATTCCCTTGGGCTTTGACAGAATGACAGAGCCATAACTCAAGGTCTAAATGTAAGCCATCACCTTCCCTCTCCTGCTATTTTTTGAAATATAGAGAATTTAAACCAATCATCTAATAAGTAAAATGTCCCTTCAGAATTTTGCATCATGAAAAATGATATTACTAGTCACTAGATTGCCCATGAAAAGGCTGAGAAGTGATGCTGTTTCTTCTCTTTCTTGTATTCTAGACTCCTTAGGTTCCTAAGATTGAGATTTTAAACAGTCTGGTTAAAAATGCAACTCACATAATTTTGTTCATCTATTTCTATGACTTCTCAGTTATTCATTCCATCTCTATCTTATCTCCACCTGTCAGTCTTCCACACTGGAGCAGAAAGATCTTCGAACCAGTATTCTGGGTCATTGGAAGTATGATCAAATTTCACCTGTTAATTACTAGAGCTCCCATCAGCTTCTCAAAGCTCCAGGGACCAGTGGAGATGTAGTCATAAGGCATTAGTTGTTCTTGAAAGGGACATCTCCACTATGCTTTGAAAAGAATAGTTCTTGGGTGGAACTTATATGAAATTATTGGATACTTTTCATATGAAAAGTGAAATGGAATTAGTTCTGTAAACATTTAAAAACCTTTTGATCAAAAGGGGAAAAACATTTTCACCATAAGACGTGTGATCCGATGCCACAGAAAGGTACTTGTGGGGACTATCCTGCCCCTTAGTAGCTCCTCAGCGCACTCTCAACTCCAGTTCATCACAGTTTAAACATGGCTCTGGTGTCCTTTTTGTTCCCTATGCAAGCAATCTGTTCATTCCTGCACCATTTCCTTGCCTTGGCTCACTTGATATCTTCTGCCTCGAACCTCCTGCCTCTTTTGCTTAGCTAAGAAAATAATCTCATTTATCCTACAAGTCTCAAATTAAGCAATATTTTCTCTGTGAAGGTTGGGTCTTCTAGTCTAATACTGTACAGCAGCACATGCAAAGATTGTAATGCTGTTATCCAAAGCATATAATCCAGCAACTGCTAGGGTCATAAACCTATGAAACTTGTGAAATGTGATCAGTTCAACCAAGGCACTGAATCCAGTGTTTTATTTCTAAAATAATGTGAACAATTGTGCATTTAAATCTAAATAACTCTATGTGAGCTATAGCTGTTGTATGGGCAGAAAAGCTCCAGACTGATCTGTACTGAGATTATTATTCCATTATTGTGCCTTAAACATTCTGCTGTATACTCCTCGCTTTGTATGAACATTCATCAAGGGAGTCTGGGACTATTTGTGTGACATGTTTGGATCTCCACACCCATCTTCTGCTGTTATCTCAGTGATTAGCACATCATAGGTCTTTGATGACTGAACAAAGAGGAGAGATGGAGTAGTATAAGCAAGGAGCAACTCAGATGTATAAAGGGGGAATTATGAACTTTGCCATCAGACACTCTTTATTTTGAAGGATATTTCACTTAAGGGAGAAATATCTAGGTGACTTGCTTTGTTATATAATTTCTCTCCACTTTCTTGTGATAATTAAAGGAATTACATAATAAAAATCATATGCAAATCTATCTAGTAATAGAAGTTTTTCTTTCAAGACTAGTATATAGTATATATGTATACATATATAATGTATATGTATATGTGTATGTGTATATGTACATTTTGTTCCGGAGGTTCACATTGACACTGCTCAAATGTTAGAGCATTCTCAGATGTAGTCGAATGCTAGAGATGTTTGACAAAGTCACACCAAGAAAGAGCAGATTGTAATATATAAAAGCAGCTGAATATACTTGTATAATGATTAAATCTAGTGGGCTGCAGACTCAGGTAAGGACAGGTGTGTTCCCAGTTTCAATATTAAAGTCTCTTCAGATGCATGCTAAGTGACAGCTGGTAAGCTGGCCCATCATGACTAATGCTAGCCCAAAAGAGGAAGTCAGAAGGAAGAAGACTTTTGGGAAAACACAAGGATTTATTATTCACTAGGAAAAGACAGTGTCAAGGGATGTAAGGTCTAGGATGACACCGGTATTCTGAATCACTGAAGCCTGAGCTTCAGCCCTAATAGTTGTCCACTTCTGTCATCATTGTGGATGTCTAAGCACACCCTGGAGCACAGACTGCCGTCTGCAGGAAGGAGGGAGGCCATAATCAACAAGAAGTATGGGATTCATTGGATCATGATACAAACACTGCAGCAGTTGTCATAAGCACACACACTGTGAAAGCAATGGGATCAAGTTATTGTAATACTAAACATCTCTGGTTATGGAGAACAGTTTTGTATTTCTTGAGCTTAAGGGTTGATAATTTTGCGTATAAAATATACACAGCAAAATTACACATAGAGAGAAACAAAAGAATGTTTCTCTCTATTTTGTGACTTTTCTCTTTTGCTTTCATGTCTTCTATGGACCCCGTCTCACATGAAAGGTTTGTTAACACACTGGTGTTTTCCTTAGTAATTGTTCTTTATGTTGTTTGTTTAGTGGTTTAGTTATACTGGTTGTATGTTGGTATTTCTACACAACCAGGGAGAGATCTCAGATTTCTGGAACTAAATTCAGTTCAACTTGAAAACTAATATAAATATTTACATCTTGCACATTGAACTTCTATGAGGTATTGACTTTCCCTGGAAATAAGATGCCCTTTCCATTTGCAAATGGAAGAATTCAATGAGAAGTTATAGGATATCTATGTTGTGTTTTCTTTTGGAGACTATGATTGGGAAGACGAGATGCCATATCAAATTGGTAGTATATGAAAATAAATTTTAGAAAAATAATAGCATTTAATGGGCTCAGTCTAACTAAATGAGGAAAAAGTCTAAGAAAAAGAAGGTAATTTTAGAAATCAGAAAACATACATAAAGGGGTAAGAGTTCAGGCACTGCTGTTGATTTTGAAACTGTTGAAGCAACTTTTGGAATGTGCATAGCTTCTGGAAGCAGGGCAAGGCCTTCAGATGGCAGTCAAAGAGAAATCCAGAAACTCAACCCCATGAGTCATTTTTGCTGTTGCTGTGACAAAAACAAAACAAAACAGAACAAAACAAAAAATCCTAAAACACAAAACAGATACATCCTCAGGAAGGATAGCAGTAAGTATCAGATATTACAACGGTATAAGGGAGCTAAGAACTCATGTTATCAAATGCAAGCACAAAATAGATAGTGACCAAGAAGTAGGGTGAGGTAAAAACATCCCTTCTAATATACCTCCTCTCTCAAGGTTGCCAAAATTTCTAAGGTGTCCCCAGACAACACAACCATTGACCTTGCTTAACTTGAAGAACGGATACTAAGCAATTTATAGAGGTTCGTTTTGTAAATTATTCGTGTGGTTGGGAAGCCCAATAACATCATGTCAATGTCTTCCTGCCATGTATTCAAGGTCTTGAGACAGAAAATACATTAGAGGAAGCTTGCTTTGCTTTAAATAAATTACTAAATGTATCTACTTATGCACATGCCTATGTTTGCCTATTTGTGCGTGTGCACACACACACATCCAAACCATAGCACTTTTATGTGCATACAAGAGGAAAACATATTGGTCTCAGAGATATGATCTGGGCCATCAGGCACAGCACCAAGCACCTTTACCACTGACCCATTTCATCAGATTGAGAGTTTACCTTTATTTCAAGTCTTCTCTAAAAAATCCCACTAATCTATGATTTTTTTCACCAAAAAAGAGTCTTGCTAACTAATCACTTCTAATGACCTTACCTATTATATGTGCAATGGAGACCCGGGCTCAACAGGTAGAAAATGAGGCCATGTTTTATCCACTGCTGAGAGAAAATGTGGTTGATCTCACTTGCACTGTGCATCCACAGAACTGTGAGATATCAAACAGTGTTGTTTGTGTTATTTTAAGTCACTGCATTTTGTGGAAATTTTTACCCTGCTATAGTTAACAAATGCTACGTCCTTGCAGAACATAGAGTTATTTTAGAAGAAAGGAAAAATATCTAAGAAGTAATTATAATGCAGTGTGATGATATGTTGTCAAGAAAACTTGAAATTTCTGTTATGGGATAGAATAAAATGTGCCTCCCTTTGGGACATCATGTCATACATGACTGAGGATGTGAAGAGTGCATACTAGTTTAGTAGAAGAAGACAGAACACAAATGTGCACAGGCAGAAGACACAACATCTATTGATGCCCAGTGTTTTTGCTCCATGCAAAGCACATGCTGACAGGATAAATAAGCAATAGTTCTATTTATAGTGTCCTTGGGACCCAAGTGGAGGCACTTCAAGGACAAACAAATATGCAGATGAAGTTGAGCCGGGATATGACATCCAACATGTGCGCAGGCACCCCTCGAAGCATCTCTGGAGCTGAAAGAACTTAAAAGAGATATTCTTAATTTAGACAAAATAATTGAGGTTCACCACTCTTGCCTATCAGTGGATTTCTCATGTACAGATGTCCAATCTTAGCTAAAGCTAAGTCTGCCTTTGAGACTATTTTCAACAAGACTCAGAGCTCAGGCAAGAGCACAGGCAGAAAAAAGAAACAAACAAAGCCAGGGAGTATCAGTAAGCAGTTAATTCATAGATATCTACCAGTTGCTATTCACATAGCACCCTGTATGTAAAGCTAACTAGATGGGTTTGCATCATGTTAGAATGGGCCACCAATAGGAAAGTTGATTGCATTTGGTTCTCTAAACATTTACTTGACTGTGAAGTAAAGAAATGGATTCAAAATCTGAGGGACAAAGCACAAAGAGAAAAATAATGAATTACAGAATGAATGATGTGCTATATTCAAAGTTGCAATAGGTATTTTCAATCTGATGCAACCAGCTTTTGGGATACATTCCATTGTTTCCTACTTTGAATCTATTTTTCTCCCATGTGTAAACATCTTTTATTCTTCAGATGAAATTGTTGTCTTGGAGTCTTACTGTTGAATAATCTCACCCTCTCTATCTCTTTCTGAACTATGGCTGGCTGGTTCAAAAAAAGTGTTCTGGCTCAAAAGTCTTTGCAAGCAGACTAATTAAAACTGTCTTCTCTTGGCTTCTGATTGATTTGCTCTGCTTAGCCTCAAACTAACTTTGGAAATCTGTTCTAATATTCTGAATCACTATCTTTTTCTGGGTCATTTTTTCTTTACCTGAAACTTGTTCCTATAAAACTGCCCCAGTCAAATTGCCTTCTCTGTTTCTCTATGCCTCTCTTTCTCTCTGTATCTTTGTCTCTCCCTCTCTGCACTGCTCTTTTAAGACTTCTCTTTCCTCTGCTGTTCTCTTAACTCTTCTCTCTTTTCTGTGTTGTTTTCAGGAGAGTTTGGCATACCCTATCTCTGACTCGATATGCCAAATCTTTCTCTGATTCATCGCTTTGCCTGCCCCTTTATTAGACCATCACTCTCACCTTACCTTCATTATTATGGTTTAAAGATGTGTACTAAAGATGTGTGTATATTCCAGCCAGAGGGATTAAAGGTGTGTATATATTCCATACAAAGTGATTAAAGGTTTGTTAAGGGCGGGTCTGTAGTCCTGTCAGATCCCACAGACCTAGATCTTTGGATGTGATTTCTTGCCAGAGTCATCATTTTGCTGGATTAAAATCCCTCCACACTTCTCCTTATTAAGTTAAGAAATAAGAGATACGATGGAACTAGAAAATATCCTGAGTGAGGTAACCCAATCACACAACCCCCCCTCAAAAAACAAACAAACAAACAAAAACACATGGTATGCACTCACTGATAAGTAGTTATTAGCTCAAAACCTTGAATTACCCAAGATACAATACGCAGACCACCTGAAGCTCAAGAAGAAGGCAACCAAATTATGGTTGCTTCAGTCCTTCTTAAAAAGGGGGACAAAAGGGAGATATGGAGGAAAAAGTTTGGAGCAGAGACTGAAGGAATGGCCATTTGGAATCTGCTCCACCTGGGGATGCAGTCCATATATATACAACCACCAAAAACTAAACAATATTGATGAAGTCAAGAACTGCATGCTGACAGGAGGCTGATATAGCTGTCTCCTGAGAGGCTCAGCAAGAGCATGACAAATACAGAAGCGAATGCTAGCAGCAAACCATTGAACTGGGAATAGGATCCCCCTTGGAGGAGTTAGAAATAGGATTAGAGGAGCCAAAGGGGCTTGAAACATATAAGAACAACAATACCAACCAATTAGTGCTCCCAGAGGCTAAACTACCATCCAAAGAGTACACATGGACAGACTCATGGCTCCAGCTGTATATGTAGCAGAGGATGGCCTTGTTGGGCACCAATGGAGGAGAAGCCCTTGGTCCTGCCAAAGCTGGACCCCTCAGTGTAGGGGAAAGTTAGGGTGGGGAGGTGGGATGGGGGTAATGGTTTGGAAGGGGGAACACCCTTATGGAAGAAGGGGAAGGGGGATGGGATAGGGGGCTTATAGACAGGAAACCATGAGAGGGAATAACATTTGAAATGTAAATAAAAATAGCCAATTTAAAAAAGGAATTTAAGATGACGGTCATGATTTTGTGTGACTGCTGATGCCTTCAGAGCCCATCAGGTTGAAGTTACAGGCAGTCACATAATAGGAAATAGGTGATGCATACTTAAGTTGACTAATTTGCTAGAGTAGTTCATATTCTCAACTGTTAAGCCAGCGTCTATGAGCATGTTTTGGGAAGTGTTGTCAAACCTTGAAATAAAATGTAGTACAGGATCTAGAAATGGGAGAAGAACTACAGCAGAGAGAGAGAGTTGGCATCATCATTGGGGGAACATGACACTCACTAAAGCCTTTTGAGTGTTGAGCAAACTTCCTTAAAAAAGCCACCGAGTAAGTTGACAAAGTGAATAAGACAGACTATTACAGAAACAATATATGAGAAATACATCAAGAGCAAAAAGGGGAATAGAGAATCCTGAAGGAACAAGGAACAAGAGGGGTAGGAAAAGAAAGAACTTACAGCTAGTTAGAAATTGAAAGAATATAGTATTAAGAAAATATTTAATGATTACAAAATGAGACATGTATTGTCTTCAAACTTGTAGAGAAGAGAGATGATGTATATGAAATAATCACACATAAGATGCTATAGCTGTGACAAATGCCATGGATACAAGGTGAGATGCTAAAATTGGTCATAATGGGAAAGACAGGCTTCATTTATAGCATCTATGAAATACATCTGTAAGATGTGTTCTAATCTAAATCTTTAGATTTCTGGTTATCCTCCCGCAAACTCATATATTGAGTTCTAATTCCAGCATCTGAGAATATGATTTTATTTGGAGGTAGTGCCTCTAACTGAATAAAAGTATGGCCAATAGGGTGTTCACTAGTCAAATATCAGTGGTGCAGTTAGGAGAAGGGATTAAGATACAGGAACACATACAAAGATGTTACAAATACATAGTAAGATGACTTTCAATAAGCCAAGAAATGAAGATACAAAGAAATCACAATGCCTGTGCCCTGATATCACAGTTGGTCCTTTGAACTGTGAGCAGATAATGTGTTGAAAATGTCCAGCTTGTGGCTCTTTGGTGTGGCATCCCTAGATAATAATATGCATATAGGAATCCGTGTGCTGGAATGGTTAGGCCTAAATGAAAAGACTTGGAAGAAGTCAACAAATGTTGAATAGGCTACATGGGTAAGACTTGACAGTGATGAATTGGATACTGGTAGTAAAGGCCGCTGTAGATAATATAGATCATCTGCATGGCTCAGATGAACTCACATATGTCTGCGAGCTTCACGGGGAGTGAAGTGCAGCATCTTGCTTGTAGGAAGGTAGAGGACTGAATAAATCCGAGTGAGAGAGTAATAGAATAGTGATAATTAATAGTAAGACACTATTTGAAAGAGTAGGCCACTTTAGAATCTAAAAGGGTTCTTAGTTTAATTTCTTTTGCTGGGATAAAATAACCTGACAATGGTAATGTTAAGGGACAGAGGCTTTATTCAGCTTGATATTCCTTGTTCCAGTCCATCACTGGTGGGTCTTCAAGGCAGGAACAGGAAGAAGCTGATCACATTTTCTCTGAAGAGCAAAGTATAAATACATGCATGGATGCTTAGCCCACTTTCTCCTCTTAGACATGCCAGAGCCCACCCCTTAGACTTTTTGAAACTGAATTGTGTCACATCTATTAACATAGTCAAGACTAGTCTAAAAACACATGTCCACAAGCAAAACTGATCTCTCCCAAGGTATTCTACCTTATGTTAAGTCAACAACTAAAACAAACATGTTTGAAACAACACTTCCATATTATTTTCATCTCACTGTTAGACATGGAGCCTCCCTTTCTAGTGTAGAAATTGTTCCTGATCATAATCCACTATTCAGTCGATACTGTGAACAATGAACGTGGTTCACTGTTGTGCTAAGCCTCTTAAAGGCAAATTATAGCCTTTGTAGAAGTTTACCTTCAGGCAGGAAATTAGGATGGACCTTATTGGAAGGTAGTACTGAAGAAAGATTTCAGTATTGAATAGATCCCATGATTGAGAGAAAAGAAAAGAGTTACAAAGAGAAGCAGAAAAGAATTCTGGAGAGAAGTATACTTAATAGGTAAATGCGGGATATATATATATATATATATATATATATATACATACATATATATATATAAATACATACATATATATATATTCATGCCTTTGATGTCATGAATCTACTATATCTAATATCCCTGTCCAGGGACATCTGAGAAGCCAGAAAATGCCCTGATATATGTCACTACAGAGCTTAGCATAAACATTCCCTAGTCTGCCCCTCCCAACACAAAAAACATGCTGTGCAGCCTACAAGAGGCTGCCCCACAGTAGTGAGGGTTCTTCTGTCAGCAGTCAGATTGCCGTGAAACTTCGATCATAGTAGAGACCTTGGGATCGTCAAACCTTTGGAAACTTCAGCTCTTTACGTTGGAGAGCCCATCAGACAAAGAAGAATGAAGTTTATTCACTCTATGCCTAACTAATAAAAATTAGTTAGGATGCAAATACTATGAGGATTCAGATGGTCTGGAGGTAGAAATTTCCAAGAATATCAATGAATACCAGGAAAAACCGGAATCCTGGAGAGAGGCATGGAATGGATTGTACCAGAGAGAGGAACCAGCTTGCTGGCCTGTAGTTACAGATTCAGGCCCTCAGAACTGAGACAGGACAACTAATTGTGGTAGGCTTCCAAGCCTGTGGGCAGTGGTTAAAGTAGCCTGGGAAACAAATTTGCCCTTTTAGTTTATGTGCCAGTAAGAGAGAGAGAGCAAAGGTCATAAATACGCAGAAGTGTGGGTGGGAATCTTCTACAAAATGTGTTTAAGTGCTGGCGTAAGGGTATGACAAAATCTGCCGAGGGGGGCACAGGTTTGAGAAGGAGGTGCTCCCATGATCCTCTGGGTGGTAACATTGTGGAGTAGTTTGTGGGAAATGACCTAGGAGAAGTGGCATGAGATAGAAAAGAGCTTTTTGTGTTCAAACAATGGGGAGGAAAACAAAGCAAGAAAATTCAGAAGGAAAGTGAACCCAGAATTCCTGGGAGCTGCAGGCAGCTGGTACCAGAAGGCCAGAGTTCAGACGTTGCTCCTTATCTCAAAGAACAAGCAGAGCAAGCAGAGGCCAGGAGAAGGAGGGGGTCATTTGCAATGGCTCCAGTTTGAGCTTGGAGAGGGTCAGATCCTTGCGCTCCCAGTGTCTGTGAAGCTGGCAGGAAGTACAGAAAAAGGGCAGTTCTGGCTTCACAGATTCTCTCACCTTAAGTGACATTTCTACCTCCCACACCTATGTGTTTCAGCCTTGCCTTGAATTCGCTGGCCTTTGATGTTCCTTAGTCCAGCCACACCCTGGGAATTGGCCTCCTGTAAAGACACACAGGAAACTACACTTGAGAGAAGTGGTGGCAAACAGACAGGAAGTGAGCAACTGAGCAGTGGATGCTGGAACTTTCTATGTTTACAAATTTAGCACAAGAATGCTGGGACTTTGTTCTGTGCCTGTGAGGTGACTTGTCAATGTTTGGATTTTTGTCGCTGGAGGTTTGGAGCCTAGGGAAGACTCCATTTGTTTTTCCCTGGATTCCCTGGAGGTCAGCACTCATAGCACATACCTACTGCATGCCAAGGAAAATTATGGATATTTTAGAGGCCACAGGGAGCCTATCTCATATGATAAAAAGAAGTCAATATTATTATTCCTGCACTTCATATAAGAAAGTAATCATCAGTTTCAATGTGGTCCTTTCACTGATCACAGCGACAGCTATCCAAATGCAGCAGGACCCCAAAGCCTTGCATTTTCAGGTACCCTGCACATTTTACCTCTGTCCTCCAAGACTCTACCCATGTGAACACTAAGTGAAAAGCCTCATTAAGGTCATAGTTTTCTCACCAGATAACCAATGCTGTTCAACAGGACAGTTGAGGGAGCCTCTGCTGTCTGAAATATAGCCTTTGTTGAGGTCTCAGAACTTTCCTGCTATGCTGTTTGTTCCAATCTATTTTCTGTAACCAGTATGCAACCATGAGACCTGTTCCCTCTCTCTCTAACTGCTCTTGAGGTTGTAACTCTTATCTTTATAGCCCTCCCTGCTAGAAGGAGTCAATCATTACATGTGTATTTTAGTTGGTTCCCTTCCCCCTTTCTCTTTCAACATTAATCGAGTTACTTCCATGTAATTTTTTTTACAAAGTAAATTTCCATCCACCTTTAACCACAAATTAGTCATCTCATTGGGCTTTTCGGGGTTATATTAAGTCATTTGTCACAGATGCTGCCGATAATAGTTAGCTTAGGCTAAATGTTTCCTTGTTCTGGGTATTTATCACATCCTGTACCTGCCAGGCCTGTGAAAATAAAAGGTGGGGAGGGTGTGAACTAGCTCACAGGAGGCCCAACATAATGAGTGTGAAGGAGCTGGGTAAACTGCAAATGCCTGCACAGTTGTGGATGGTTGTTATTGGCATTAAATCACCCTTGAAAAGGAGAGCAAAGCGGAAATACTCTGGTGCTCTGAGTCATTTGGGACTGTATAGGTAGAATCTGGTTCCCTTTGTGGGGAACCATGGTTGTGGCCAAAATATTTGCTCTGCCTACCTGAGTTTCCTATTTGGAAAATGTAAATTGTGGTCTCTCCAACCCAGCTCCTGGGAGACTTAACAGATCCTGTTTCTAAAAAGCCCAGCCTAGTGAATTTCATCACATTTGCCTTCCTCTCACTCAAGGCACTGAGCTAGAGAGAAATCACTATGACAGAACAGAGCAAAACAAAACAACACAGACGCCCGTGCACGCGCACACACACACACACACACACAACTGTATTTATGTGGGCAGACCTCACACATAACAGTTACTTTGGTCTTGGTCAGGTCTCTAAGCTGGAACATCATATCTTCTCCCAAGAAAAGATGTTTTTGATATGTACTACCTCAGTTCTAGACACTGACTGTGCAGCTCTGCTCTCCCTGCAATTGTCTTCTACTGTAGCTTTTTTTTCAAGTTACTCTAATCAGGATATGCATTATTTCTGTTGCCTGTAGCTCTTGCTTAAAAATAATTATCAATCACCCTGCAGTGGAATATGGCAGTCGTTTCCATCACACTGAGAAGAAGAACGTCCAGTGAATCTCACCTTCTTTTCCATAGCCCACAGCCCTGCTACCCTAGTCCTTGGATTCTCCTGCTATGTTCCTTTCCTTTTAAATGCAGAAATAATTACTTAGCTCTCCACAATAACCATGAGAACTATACTAGGACCTGATTCCCGGATATCTGCATAGCTTATGCTTTCTACAGTTTCCCCATTTTATTCAAGCAAAGAAACCCTGCTATATTACTATCCCCCCCTCCCTCTGTTTTCCTGTCCTTTCTCTTTGCACTCTGCATTAGCTGTGCTTGTGACTGATTTGTTTCTTTAGAACACCACTGAATGCATGGTGACATGCTAAGCTATGATTGCCTTGAGCTAATGTACCTGTTTGATCATCCTACAGGGAGAGATGCAAAATGGCCGTCCAGAAGGATGTAAAGATTTGAGTTGAAATCCAGATTTATAGGATTCATGGGGAAGTAACACAGACTCCAAGGCCACATTCATTCTAAAGATATCAAACATGTTTTGATGATAGACAAGCCAGTATAAGGTCCATCTTACCAGAGATGCTAAAAGCAACTTAATTGCTTGTTGCTTCATAATCCTGTCTCCTCTTGTTCATATGACAGATCTGAAACTATGTGTAATCCTGACTTGCTATGGTCCCATTGTTGAGGATGTCTTCTGTAGTCAAGGTCTATAGATCTCCTTCTGAGGTCACTATGCATCATCAACAATGATTGCTCTTGTTATCACAGTATTTGGACACACAGGTACTTATAAAGAAATGGTACACTTTGGACATCAATGTAACATTTTTAAATAAATAATTCTTACTTATTTGGTTTTTATTAATGTGTGTGTGTGTATGTGTGAGTAAGAGTGTGTGTGTGTGTGTGTGTGTGTGTGTGTGTGTGTATTTGTGTGTGAGAGTGTGCATGTCATGCATGTGAAGGGAACAGTGGAGGCCAGATGTATGAAATTCTCTGGAACTGAAGTTACAAGTTGTGAGTGTTCTTACATGGGGCAGTTATGGAGGGCTCTCTTTTTTGATTTTGCAAAATTTCTAAATTTATTTGGGGCTGATACTAGCATCACTATTTGAAGGAAGGATCAAAGAGCAGTGTGGGTTTTGGTGCAGACAAGACTTGCATGCAGAAACACATGTGAAGTCCCCTCGTACATATATGTGTTGAAACAACAAGAAAGCAATGATATACCAGAGCCTGGAATTCAGGGAAGTCTTTGGGTTTGAAAAGCAAATCGGAGAGGTTTACTATATTGTTATGTTATAGTTTGATCTCCATTCCAGTAATAAACATTGTGTCCAAAAGTCGCATGAAAAAGAAAAGGATTTATTTGGCTCCTAGCTTCAGGCCAATATTAATATTATTAGAAGACAGGACTGAAACTTGAAGTAGAAATCATGGAGGCACACTTGTTAACTTATTCTCTAGCCCATGCTCAGCTAGTCTTATAGAGCTTATGACTACTTACTTAGGGAATGATGTCACTCACAGTGGTCTGGACTCTCTTATGTCAATCACCATCAGTTCAGACTCTTACAGACATTGCAACAGACTGATCCGATCTGAGAAATCCCTCAATTGAGACATCTTTTTATGAGGTAACCCCAGAGGTTGTTTCAAGTTAGCAGTTAATACTAACTAGGCTACATTGCAATTAAAGAAAATGAATCATGGAAATCACCACATCAAAAACCTATGGACAAAGGCAAGAAGTTTGAAGATCTAGCCAGCAGAAACCCACAGCTGAGAATTGGTAGGCGTGTCAGATAGGGCTGAAAGGGGGGAGGTTAGGAAGAAAAGAATTTAAAAGGTACATTCTTTCATAAATTTCTTCCCAATTGTTTCCTGTTAGATACTGTCTTTTTCCCTGAGATCTATTTGGCAGATCATGGATCGGATGCCATCTTCTCTCTGCTCTATATTCATCTGTCTGAATGTTGCATGTCTTCAGTTTATTCCTTTGGTCTAAATTCACCTTGATTAATATTTTTTTGACGCTCAATTTCTTGCTCTGAGTTGGAATTTGTTTAGAGCCTTACACTGAGGATCTGTGGGGCTTATGATATAAAATGGATTTTCTGAGCTAAAACCAGACATTTAAGAAAACAATAAAATGAAACAAAGTATACAAAAAGAGTAGTTTCTATAAAAATTGGATGCTACGTTTATAGTCATTTATGTTTCTATCCAATAGGCATTATTTTTGTGCATGATTTGTGGCAGAAAACTCCCAGCTATGTTGGAGAAATCTAGAACAAACTGACCCACATTACAGTCCATATAGAGAGACTCACAGATTTATGTATTTACATCTCTGTGAACATATTAGTCTCTTATAGACATCAATGACATAGTAATAATAACAAGAATGACAGACTGCTTTACATTGAGGAATGTGTATTAAGTTCTCCTTAATCCTCAGAATGAACAAGAAGAGTATGTTAGCTTTCTAGACAAGGCAAGTTAGGCTTACAAAAATGAAGACATTTTCAAGTTCATATAATATGTTGGAAAACTTTACACCAGACTTGGATTCGTTTGACTTTAGATATATGTTTTAAATGAATGCTGAAATAACCTGAGTAGGACATTTTAGCATGTACATTCTAGCAGATGCTTCTTCATGCCTGTCTAGCTTCTGGAAAATGGTAATACTGTGAATCCATTCTGGGTATCCAGTCTCTGAGCCCCTCCCAAATTGGTGATTTATTCCTAAGATGAGGTATATTATGCAAATGAGTACAGAAACTTGAGGAGAAGAAACACAAGCATCTCGAAAAATCCCGAGTCGGCTTTGTGGAGCTCATGTCTAAAAGTCTGCTCCTATTCCACATGACTTCACTCCTCAGCAAGGAAAGAGAGATTTTCATTCTTCTGGCTTTTGTGATGGCGTTCTTGTACAGGCTGAATAAAAACCCTTAGTAATCACATTTTAGCTAAAGCCTAAATCTATGAGTGAGAAAATTTTGTAGTTGGGTCAGGACTTTCTCGTCAGGCTACTTTGAGCATGGGATCAAGTGAAACCTTTAACTTTTTCAGTCTTCATAGTAAATTACATTTAGAATGAGCATAGTAATTTTTTTTCCCCTGAGGTCTTTTTTCCTAGCTGAACCTGTCTTTGTTACAGCCTTATCTCCCCTTCCTTCACCTGCTGTAACACAGCCTGAAGGTCTGTGCTTAACCGAGGGCGGGATGGAAAGCCCTGGTAGTTTAAGGGATTTGACCAAGGTGACCCTGGGAATCAGAGATGAAAGAAGGAAGAGGACCCTGGGCTCCTGACTTCTGCTCACAGCTCTTTCTCTCTAACTGCCTTGCTCTGTCATCATGGCGTGCGTGTTTTCGAAGAAATCAGAAAGCTGATCAAAGGGATGATGCTAAAATCCTTCAAAGCTTCTTTTAAAAGGGGGGTTATGAAAAATAAGCAATAATCAAACTACACCAACTTGTTCTCTCCAAGCAAGTACCATAGTTGATTCTCCACAAGTCACTGAAGCTAGATTTCAGGAGCTCTGCAATTCTCACTCTAACTTTTCTATAGACTAGAAAGACTATAGACTAGTGTCCAGTTTTGCCTTTGCATGAAGTCACTGATACCTTATGAGAGGCATATAAATAAAAGAACAGAACCATGTTGGGTTATTTGAAGATTCATCAACCAAAGTATGATGTATGTACAAAATCCCATTGAGACAGAGCATGAGGTACCTGCCTGACTTTTTAAAGAACTCAGTTTAAACTAGTAAGAGTGAATTACATTCTTATGGTTATTGTGTAAGGTGGTAGCAGGATTAGAATTAGAAATTCAAGGTCTTCCTTAGCTGTGTAGTGAGTTCAAGGCCAGGTAGTCATATATGAGACTGTTCTCCAAAGTCAGCCAGGCAATTAAAAAAAAAAGCCCTAGGCATTTTTAATAAAGTTTTTAGTTTGGTTTGCCTTCTTATTTTTCTATTTGCTGAATCATCTATGGGGACTGTGTTTTGTTTTGGTTTCTGACTAGCTTATAAGTCAAGGCTCCAGTGGAATGACAAGCCATAATAGTTAACTTTATGCAAGTTCAATTCTGAATAATAGCAAGTAATTTCTGGAACGCAATCTTCCATATTAGAGTCCAGCTCTGCTGCTTGACAACTGTTCAGCTTAGTAAGTTATTTAACCTTCCTGTGCCTTCCTTTTCTTTGTCATTGAAATAAAAAAAAAGGAAGGAAGAAAAGACAGTTCATGACTTCCTAGAGTAATCATTAATGTTTATGGGTACAATACGTTTTTAAAAAGATAGCAGGCATTTTAACAAATCAACTTCACTTTAATCACAACCAAATAATGACAGCATCAGTCTGGGATCAATCATGCAGAAGCTGTAAGATAGATGGATGAACAGATGTATCAGGTGTGTTACAGGCAACTGGCCTTGATCGTGGAGCTTGTTTAGAAGAGTGTGTAAGACTGTCCTCCTGTCTACAGACAGGCAATGAAGAGGGAAGGTCATGAGCAAACTGGAATCCAAAAGCATGAGATGAAACCCCTGTAGCATGTACTGAAGCCCAGTCTTATGACTTTGAAGGTGGTAGCAAGGATGTTTTACAGAAACTGGAAGAATACAAGAACTTTGCAGAATGGAAGAATACTGCTGTACTTAACTTTGAGCATGAGTCATATAAATCAAAAGAACGACTCACAGGAAATGGAGAAATTACAGCCCCAGCTGATGCTTATGTCAATTAAGAGAGTCACCAGGTCAGTTATAAAAATGTGAGCTGTACAATTGGTTTTCTTTTATGCTCCAGAGTTCCCCAAGGTTCTTTCTCATGATTCATGCAAATTGAAAAACATAGGAAAGGAAATCAGGGAAAGTGGCTCAGTGCTGTGGGTAGATAACGAAACTAGCTAATTTAGTAATATGCAAGCCAATTTGAAATCATATCACCTGCAATGATGAATGTGACATAAAATTAATTTGTCAGAATATGCAGCATTCTTAAAGGTTAATGCAGAGGTCACCAAACCATGGAATCATAGTCTATCTATACCCCTTCGTTAGTTTTCAACCAGAGGGGAAATTAAACTTCAATTTCATAAGTGTTTCTGGGCTTGTGCAGTTGTTCCATGAGTCAGGAATGATCCAGACCCTGCTAAATTTCTGTTCCAACATCTTCACGATGATGTTTCTGGTGTTAAATAGAGTATTTACCCCATCCCTTGACATTGAGAAACATTCTAGTCATAAAGGAGGAAGAAAGGCAGGCACAAAGTTCAAAGGGCTAAGAAACGAAACTTTTCTAGAATTCAGCAGCAAACTACCACTTGAGTGTGTGAAGGACAGAACAGTATCACATGTTTACTTTTAGCAGCAAGGAGGGCAGGCAATGGGGTATTTTTCCCTATACATATACTAGGGCTTCACATTAGTATCAGTAGATGAAAGTCTAAAAACAGGAAGTTAGTAGAAAGTTTCTTGAAAAGGGATGTTAGCTTTTTTGGAGCATGGTAGTCATGGCACAAATGACTGAAGAGGCAGTATTGGGTTATATTTGGATGCAGAGCAGGTAGATTAAATATTGTGTGCGTGCGTGCGAGCGTGCGAGCCTGCGTGCGAGCGTGTGTGCGTGCGTGCGTGTGTGTGTGTGTGTGTGTGTGTGTCTGTGTGTCTGTGTGTCTGTGTGTCTGTGTGTGGTGTGGGGATCTGGTATAAAGGAGGTAACTCTGATCCTCCATTCATTTAGGAGAAGACTAGCACACATTGTCGCCAGGACTTAGTGCTCCTCAACCTCTAGAATTGGCATGCTTTCTTAGTGGTGCACCTGGATGAAAGGACCACCTGACAAAAGTAAGTTAGCAGTAGAATTTGCCATTTTGTGTGACAGAATCTTCTAGGCTAAAGTAGTTGAACTAAATATTGATGAATGCTTGATTGCACATTAGCCAATTTGTATACTAAAGCTAAAGAGGTGAGGGAGACAGGTTTAGGGGTGTGGCAAAGCTCAGCACTAGCTGGTACTACATTTGCTTGTGAATTAGCTCAACTCTTGACTCCAGGCCTCCACCAACCTAAGATGCAAAGACTGATGTCTTGGTTATTCTGATGTTCTGAGAAAAACTTTGCGTCTTATGTGAGAAGGGATTGTCTTTACTTAGCACTTCCTTGTCTGGGTGGTTACCTTCTTCTCTGATGTTTCTGGAACCTTCTATCTGAAACTCATCCGGTAATGTTGTGGGACGAGCCAGACTCCAGTGTCACATAGAGATCGCTTCAAAATCTGCTTCTTATCAGGGATGTGACTTTGGGTGACTTAGCTTTTCACATCCACAATTCTCACAAATGAAAAATATAATAATGGTGCTTAGATCATAGTTTTTCTAAGAAGTTAACACTTGTTTGGATTAGGCAGAGAAACAACATACATGATGAAGAGCTAGGGAAGTATCCTGTACATATTGGCTCTGCTCAGTGCTTAATCCCTTTCTGAGTTAATGGAGAGATGTAGGACAGATACATTATTCAATCTAAAACTATTGAGTTTCTCTTGATGTCTCTTTCTTCCCTAGGCCTTGTTGTCAAGTTTCTTGTTAACATATATTTGGCTCTTTCTTTAAGAACTCTGACCAGGGTTGGTGTAATTTTCTGTGTAGAATATTCCATTAGGTAAGAAATATTCCATTCATTCTAACGTCTTTGAAAAATAGGATAGATGCTGCAACAGCCTAATAAAGAAAATAAAATAACAGAAGGAGGAGGGGAGAGAAGGAGGGGGAAGGACAAGGAGGAGAGGAAGAAGAGGAGAAAGAGGGAAAAGAAGAAGAGGAAAGAAGTCATGAGATAGAGAATAGGGATTGATGGGGAACAAAAGAAGAATGTCAAAGACACTGAGGACAGTAGATAGTAGAAAGGAAGGTGTTTTCCTTAACTTTCAGTGATGAAACCAGGAATACTGGAAACAAAGGCCTTGCACCTTAAATGACACTCCAGGGGCCCATCTTGGTTCATCCTGCTTCTCACTCAGTGCTGTCAGCATGAGTCAGGACTCAGAGGGGTCTGCTGTGGAATCAGGCTGGATTTGACAACTGACAGGAGACCTGTCAGGGGGTCCTGTCATGCCATACACTTAGAAAGACTCCTGTCATCAGGCTGATCAGAGAGCTGTTCCCAGGTGACTAATGGGTAGTTTTCTTTAATCTCCAGAAACCTCTGATCAATTAGCTTCTATTTAAGCCAATCAAGGAAGTTGAGATGCGGCGTGTAATTAGCTTTCTGAAGGTTACTCATGGCATCATTCAGCAGAGAATACTGAAGTGGCACTCACGAAGGAGTTGGCAGATGCAGAAAGAGTGGAGGAGATGCGGTATACAGGTGATAAGAAAGATGAAAGGCATCCGGGGACGATTTGTGTTCCCAACCCAGCAGGGAGATCAGAGGTTCATTTACTGTGCCTCCTGTGAACAGCTATCTTGTGTTTCTACGCCACGCTTGCATCGTGAACTTGACTAGAGCCTAGCCTATGGCCTCAAGTCTCCACTTACCATTGGTTTGCTTACAAGGGGAAAGACAATAGAGCGATTGTGACGACTTGAGGTTGTAAATTTCAGGTTATCACAGGTGAAGGCTTTAGCTTCATCCATTTCCCATCATTGTTGTCTGGGTGAAAGTTTTCCGATGCAGCTTCCTGGGTTTTTTGTTTTTATGTTTGTTTTTTTTCCCCCAGAAGAATTTCATTCCCTCTCTCTGCCGGTGCCAGTGTGTAAGCTGCTTGCCCCTGTCTCAGTGCTTGGCTTTAACGCACTGTGAATGCTCAGCCCTGTCCTGGTGCCCTCCAGGCATCCATAGCTCCACATCTCTTCCCTGAAGTCCTCTGGAATGGCTCTTCTGGATGTTTATTTACACAGAACTTGTTTGACCGTGACTTCCGCTTAGACGGGTCCCTGACTGTTTCACACTTTTCCTTCAGCTGCGGTATTTCAAAGTCCTCCGTTTCACTGCTGGCCTGGAAGCTTTGGCTGGTGTGTGAATTTCCTGTGACTTCTGAAACAAAGGACCATAGCAGCCTCTGCTACAAGTAGTACACACTTATCTTCCCGCAGTGTTGGAGGTGAGAGTCTAACTGGCACCCTCTGAGTCCTCTAGAGCAGGAGCCACCCTGCCTTTTTCCTGCTGCTAGGCGTGATTTCTCTCCTTTGGTTCTTGGCCATCTAAAAACTATAACTTTAGCATCTTCCAGCATCTCTCTGGCTATGACTCCCGTCCCTCCTCTCCTAAAGACATGCTTTATATTCTGCCAACCCAGGTAATCCAGGCTTCATTTTCTACCTAAATCTTACCTTAATTACAGCTTCAATGTCATTTTACCATGGTCATTTACATAAAAATTTTAGGACATACATATATCCCTGGAAACCATAGGAGACAAAAGTTCTGCCCATTGTTAACTCTAATGGATTAAACAGTCTCCATCCCCAAGCTCTTAGATTGAAGTACTAACTCCCAATATCTCAGAGTGACTGTGCTTGGTGAAGGGGTCTTTGCAAAGGTTATTTTTAAACGAGTTCGTTTACGTGGGTCTTGATTCTGTATAAATATTGTCCTTAAACATGAAATTCCAATCCAGAAATAGATGCAGGGAAAAGGATTTGAAGGCATGACAACAGTACTATCTGCAAGTCAAAGAGAGAGACTAGTAAATTTTCTTGCTGACAACTTAAATTCACACTTAGAGTCCTTGAAGGTTGAAAAAAAAGTTAAATTTTTATGGTTTAAGCTACCAAGTTTCTGGTACTTTATAATAAGCTTAGCAACTGGTACACATCCAATAGCTACTATTTAATGTAGTAAGTATATAATGAATTCTCTGTCATTGTTTTGACTGATAGGTTTACTTGTTATTGTCATGGCCTGATTGAAAATGAGAGACACTTCTAAAGATGTAAGAATAGGACATTTTTGGCCTTTTGAATGGCAGGAGCCAATTTCTTATGTGTAACACAGTCTCTTCTAGGGATTCTTGTTCTAAATCAAGTCTCCTACTATGAGGCATTACTGACCACATGATTTGGAGAAGATTGTCTCATCTATCTGGGCTTCCATGTCTTATCTATGAATTGAGAAGAAAGAGGATGGGGGTTCTCATGTTAGCAGAGTTTGTCTCTGATGCAAGGGCTTTGGATCAGAGCTTGCTACAGTGATGCCTCAATGTCTTAGTCAATGTTCAGTTGCTGTGAAGAAACACCATGACTATGACAACTCTTATAAAGGAAAATATTGAATTGAGGCTAGCTTACAATTTCAGAGATGTAGTCCATCATTGAAATGTCAAGAAACATAGCAGACTATAGGCATGTGAGACAATGGAAAAGTAGCTGGTTAGCAGTTAAAAGAAAGAGAGAAAGAAAAAAAAGAGAAAGAGGAAGAGAGAGAGAGAGAGAGAGAGAGAGAGAGAGAGAGAGAGAGAGAGAGAGGGAGGAAGGGGCTGGGTCTGATTTGAATATTTGAAACCCCAAAGTCCCACCTCCAATGACATACATCCTCCAACACAACCTTGTCTTCAATTCCTGTCAAGAAACGGAACTTCCTAAGGGCCAGGCATGCATATCTGTGAACCTATGGGAGACATTCTTATTTAAATCACCATATTCAATAACTGTAATTATCACTGTGTTACATGTTTTCTATAAGGCTTGTAAATCCTGTCAGTTCCTTGACTAGACACTCATCACTTAGTACAGCATCCTGTCTTTTTTATTTTTTATTTTATTTATTTTTGTTAATAATTTCATTCCTTTACATTTCAAAGGATAATTCCCTTTCCCTATTACTCCTCCACAAATTCCCCATCCTATCCCTCCCCTCCCCCTTACCCTTTACCTCTATGAGGCTGCTCCTCACCCACTTCTGCTTTACCACTCTAGCGTTGATGATGGCAAAACCAAGCTGGTAAAACCACCTTGGAAATGAATCTGTGGTTCCTCAGAAAATTGGAAACAGTTTTACCTGAAGACCCAGCTACACCACTACTGAGCGTATACCCAAAAGATATTCCAACATAACAAGGACACGTGGTCACTATGTTTATAGCAGCATCCTGTCTTCTATGCCTGTTTCTTTGCATCTACTGCATGCCAGACTTGTTACACTAATTATGTTGTCTTGTTTGTTTTTAGTGTGCCATTTGAACATTCACTCACACTGCAGGGATGATTCATTGTGGTACTCTCCTTATCTGGTATAGAGCCTGACAAAATAATGTTCAAAATCCTCTTTCCAGGGACAATGAGATGGCTCAACACACAACAGTTATTGCTGTGTTAGCCTGATGGTCTGAATTCAACCTCCAGAACCCATGTAAAGGTGGAAGGAGACAGTAATATCTTCAAAGCTGTTTTATGACGTTCACACACTGTCATGGCACATTTGTGATCCTTCCATCACACACACACACACACACACACACACACACACATCACACACATCACACACCACAGAGAGAGAGATAGAGACAGAAAGAGAAACACACACATACACACACACACATCACACATATCACACACCACAGAGAGAGAAAGAGAGATAGAGACAGAAAGAGAAACACACACACACACACAACAGAGAGAGAGAAAGAGAGAGAGAGAGAGAGAGAGAGAGAGAGAGAGAGAGAGAGAGGCAGACAGAAAAAGACAGAGAGAGCTGAAATAATTAAATGGCCACATTTCTAGGCATTATTTTATCTACTGTCCAGAGTGAGAGGGAGCCACCAGTTATATCATTGTCTTGTTTGTTTGTGATGGGGTGGATGGACATAACCATGTAGGCTCTCTACAGGTGCAGTCTGATTTTTCATCAGCCCCTTTAACATGTATACAAAATAAAAATAGCCCAACATGGCCTTTCTGCCCCAGCCTCCAATAACACAGAGAATGATAGCATTTTTTTTAAATTTTGTAAACAGGTGATGCCACTGTTAGAAATTAAATGTAAGTCTTGGGGCCCTAGTCAGCTCAACAAGAGTTGAGTTCTGAGGAGAAGCTGGCACTAGTGTGCCTACTACAGCCTTGGCATCTGTCTATCTTGTTAGGCTCCTCTGGGGGAAGTTCTCTTTCTGGAATCTGGAAATGTGTAGGGTGTTTTTGGTCCTGATCCACAATCCATAGCACCATGAAAACATCATGATTCTTTCAGCTCACAAGTCTATAGTGAGTTTTAGTTTCAGTTACAAGAATAGTCTACACATAAACTCATGGTAAAAAGAGAGATGTCGTTATCCGACTTCATGGAGGAAGATCTAAAGTCATGGCAGGTAAAAGTGTGTCTCACATGCAGTGTGAGGCACTAATCCAAGTTCTCTTTGTCTTCAAAGTCCAGGTCTGTCTCTCAACAGAGCAGGTGGTAAGTACCACATTGGTAAGGTATTTTTAATTACGTGTATCTTAAAGTTAAAAATGGCTTAAATTCCAAGTTATATACATAGTACTCTGAAGACTGTTATGGGAAAGAAAGAAGTAAAACTTCACACTGAAGTCTGTGTGGGGCTAGAAAAAAGCACTTGGTACAGTAAGCCAAAGGAGCAAAGCAGAAGAAAGGAAATGAGAGATAGTTGGGTTATTTTCCAGACCTGAGTCAATAGTAGAGGTTGAGCAGACATTGGATTCAGTTGGAGAGGTGTGGAGAAATAGCTAGGTGGGTAAGAGAGCTTATTGCTTTCATAGAGGACCCAGGTTCAATTTCCAGTACTGACCAGATAGCTCATAACAGCTTGTTACTCTTTCTGAATTCCAGAGAGTCCTACACACACATGACGTACATGAACTTATGTAAGCATACACATATACCAAAAAATAAATACATACAATAAATAGAGTAACTTTGACATTTTACTCACAATTAATGACAAGAACTGAGATAATATTGTGTCCAGCAGTGGTAACATTAACAATATAAATACAGTCACTGACATATTAAATTCAGACCTTGATCTAAGCAAAGCAACTTACTTAAATAAAGTTCTATAACATCTAATTTTCACAGAGCTGCATAAAATTGCTCTGCATATAGGAAAGCTAATGTTCCCTTTGCCTCCAGTTGCCCAAGGTACTTATCCATGGAAATTCAGACAGAGATTGAACCCAGATATTTTAATTTCCCAGCATGGACTCCTCTTCCTTCTATGGCTTTCCAGAAGGCAAACATCCTCTATTCATGAACTTTGTGAGAACTGCGTGGATGTTGGAGA
Organism: Rattus rattus; assembly: GCF_011064425.1. NCBI lineage: Eukaryota > Metazoa > Chordata > Mammalia > Rodentia > Muridae > Rattus > Rattus rattus. The sequence goes on along the minus strand of NC_046164.1, from coordinate 65,524,446 downwards.
GTCTTCCTGTAGAGGGTATGCGCCTGTCACAGTATTACAGTTGACAGTGAGCTTCACCCTTCTTGAAGGTGCTTGTGATCAATATCACATCGATATTCAGGTCAGGACAGCATGCCTCATTCCTGCCCACAATGGCACTTTCGTGGCCATTTTGTTTCATAATCTAAAGAAACCCACATGAGCATGTGCACAATTATAGTCTTCTTTGTGATTATTTCAGTATGTTTTTCTAGATTATTAAGAGCTGAATATTTAATGAAGTACAATTTACAGACAATGGAATGTATCTATTTAAAGTGTATATTTGTGATGAGCATGATACAAATATTCCCCCATTATGGACACACGTTTCCAGCAACCCAGAAACTCTAACATTAAGTTGTCTTAGAGAAAACTGAATCACACACCGAGACACAGATACCCCTAATGTGTTTCTACAGACTGAGGCTCAGTGGTTGGGCAGTACTCCACCAAAAGCTACTCTACAATTAGCAGAAGTTTCTTAATACTGAACATAAATTAATTTTTAATTTTCCCTATAATGAATTAAAATCTAGTGAAAATTTTCTGGTAACGCCATTGGTAATATCTTCGGTAATTACCCAGACATGGACATGTTTTAAAGAACGTAGAGTTTTAAGTGAAAATTGTTCCCTTTCCCAGTATTCTGTATTTGAATACTTGGTCTCCAGTTGGTGACACATCCTATTGACACCTCAGATGTGAAGTTAAGGATCAGTCTTTGAAGAGGAATTCTTCCTCTACAGTGCTCATACTTACTTTCCTTATGATGAGACAGAGGCTGTAAGAAGGATGGTGACAAGGAAAAGGGTGGGGTTGAGGGAAGCCCAGATTTAGGATGACAAATAGATCATTCTTGGCACAGGGATATCTTCCAGCCCTACTCAGAGGACTTGACCCTTTGAAAATACTGAATGAATACACTATCATATTTCCTAGTCATTTTAAAGAATAGCTTCTTTATTTTTTTGAATATTGTTATTTACATTTCAAATGTTATCCCTTTTCCTGGTTTCCTGTCCATAAATCCCCTGTTCCCCTTCTTCTGTGAGGGTGTTCCCCCATCCATGCACCCACCCCTTCCTGCCTCCCTGCCCTGACATTCTCCTACACTGGGGAGTCCAGCTTTGGCAGGACCAAGAATTCTATTCTCATTGGTGCCCAACAAGGCCATCCTCTGCTACATATGCAGCTGGAGTGATGGGTCTGTCCATGTGTACTCTTTGGTTGGTGGTTTAGTCCCTGGGAGCTCTGGTTGGTTCTTAGGAGTTGCAAGACCCTTCAGCCCATTCAACCTTTCTTCTAACTCCTCCGATGGGGACCCCTTCTCAGTTCAGTGATTGACTGCTAGCTTTTGCCTCTGTATTTGTCATGCTCTGGCAGAGCCTCTCAGGAGATAGCTATATCAGGCTCCTGTCAGCATGCACGTTTTGGCATCAGCAATATTATCTGGATTTGGTGGCTGTATGTATGTGGGCTTGATCCCCAGGTAGGGCAGGCTCTGATTGGCCATTCCTTCAGTCTCTGCTCCAAACTTTGTCTCCATATCTCCTCATATGAATATTTTAGTTCCTTCATCTAAGCATCTGCACTTTAGTCTTCCTTCTTCTTGAGCTTCATGTGATCTGTGGATTGTATCTTGGGTAATTTGAGCTTTTGCGCTAATGTCCACTTATCAGTGAGTGCATACCATGTGTTTTTTTCGTGATTGAGTTACCTCACTCAGGATGCTATTTTCTAGTTCCATCCATTTGCCTATGGATTTTGTGAAGCCATTGTTTTCAATAGCGGAGTAGCACTCCATTGTGTAGATGTACCACATTTTCTGTATCCATTCCTCTGTTGAAGGACAGACATCTGGGTTCTTTCCAGATTCTGGGTATTATAAATAAGGTTGCTATGAACATAGTGGAACATGTGTCGTGGTTATATGTTGAAGCATCTTTTGGGTATATGCCCAGGAGTGGTATAGCTGAGTCCTCAGGTAGTGCTATGACAATTTTTTTTAAAGAACCTTCAAACTGACTTTCAGAGTTGTTGTACCAGCTTGCAATCCCACCAACAATGAAGGAGTGTTCCTCTTTCTCCACATACTTGCCAGAATATTTTGTCACCTGAGTTTTTGATCTTTTCTATTCTGACCGATGTGAGGTGGAGTCTCAGAATTGTTTTGATTTGCATTTCCCTGATGACTAAGGATGTTGAACATTTCCTTAGGTACTTCTCAGTCATTTGATATTCCTCAGCTGAGAATTTTTTGTTTAGCTCTGTACCCCAGTTTTAATAGGGTTATTTGATTTTCTGGAGTCTAATTTCTTGAGTTCTAAGTATGTATTGGATATTAGGCCTCTATCAGATGTAGGATTGGTAAAGATCTTTTCCCAATGTGTTGGTTGCCGTTTTGTCCTAATGACAGTGTCCTTTACCTTACCGAAGCTTTTCAATTTTATGAGGTACCATTTGTTGATTCTTGATTTTAGAGCAGACGCCATTGGTGTTTTGTTCATGAAATTCACCACATTGCACATGTGTTCGAGGCTCTTTTCCACTTTTTCTTCTATTGGTTTGAGTGTATCTGGTTTTATGTGGAGGTTCTTGATCCACTTGAACTTGAGCTTTGTATAGTGTGATAAGCATGGTCCATTTGGTGCTTGCTTCCGCAGCACATATACTAAAATTGGAACGATACAGAGAAGATTAACATGGCCCCTGCACAAGGATGACAAGCAAATTCGTGAAGCATTCCAAAAAAAAAAAAAAAAGAATGGTCCATTTGCATTCTTCTAAATGCTGCCTTTCTCTAAATCACAGGTTCGTAAGCCTTCCCCTATTGACTTTTACTTAACCCTCATATATAGGTGTATAAAATAATATAATTTTTTGCAATGATAGCAAAAATATTTTGGTAACATTAAAAAGTAATGTTGAGGCAGTTCATTTGTATACATGTAATTTTATCATTTATTAAACAGATGAATTGAAAGCTAACCAGGTGATTGTTTACATTTATAAAAAGATGTCATGTCAATCACAGGCAACCAGGAGGAAGCTGTCTTCCACACTGTGAACATCCTGAGCATAGGAGCCTCAAAGGCTACCCCAGCAGTGACACACTTTCTCCAACAAGGCCACACCTACTCCAATAAGGCCACACTTCTTACCAGTGCCACCCCCTAGGCCAAGCATATTCAAACTTCCACATTCAAAACTTTCATCTGAGGGTAAAAGCACGAACCAGAATGTTCCATATGAATTAATTTCTAAATGACACTGATCTGCATACAAACTTTCATAGAATAATAGACATAGAGGCTTGGCAAGCTATGTCTACCTGGTTTGTAGATACATTTTTTAAAAAACATAAAAATATAGCATAGAGATGGATGACGAAATCTGATTATTCCCTGAGTATTGGTTATAGTAATAAATTAGGGTTAGCCTTATTAGCTGTTAAAATGCTATTATAGATACAGGAGACCGTGGTTATAACAGGTTCATAGTAAAGACTGTAGGCATGAAATTGAGTGAGCCCTGGATTTGCTTTGCTGCAGCTGGGCAGTAATACAAGAGTGATTCAATACACCAGGGCAACAATTGACTCAACATGAAAAACGTTTGAGAGGTTTTGAATCCAAGTAGTTGATGTGTGGATTTGTCAGTCAATTAACTGCATGTCTATTTTTTATTATACTTTCTTATATTTAGGTTTGTGCACAAGCACATGCACACCAGCCTGGGTACATGTGTGCACATGTGTGCTTGGGCACACTTGAGGAGCTCAGAGGATAACATATGGCGGTCAATATTCTCCTTTTTACCATGTAAGTCCTGGAAGTCAAACTCAGGTTTGCAGGATTGGCAGCAAGCACCTTTTCACACTGAGCCATATCACTGGTCCTCATATAATTTCCTGTAAGTTAAACTACTTTTTAATAAATGCTAAAATAAGGAGTTCTATTGAGTGTCTTGAGTTGTGCCGTTGTTCAAAAGTATGAATAACTATTATTACTTTTGCATGATGAGTTTTGCTGTACGTTGGACTCTTACAAAAGGACAAGAGCTTGATGGGTTTTATTTATCTTGACATTTTCACCATTCTCCTGAATCAAAATTAATACACTGAATTTTCATGTCAAGTGCAGGTTTAACCACCTGGTCGATATCACTTGGTACTAAAACTTGGTGGTGGCTCTATCCATTTCTGTGTGACACTGGCTAGTTTCTCCTAGCTTAGGATATGCACTTGCACATATGTGTAGGGATGCCATTGGAACAGGGTGGTGTACAACAAGCATCTTGCAAGGTTTGGTATGTGTCAGTTGGTCGATTGTTACTGTACTCCCAGCCACCTTGCTCAGTTCTTCTATTCTCAAGACCCATGCTAATTACTGACAAGGTCACCATGTTACATAGGAAGGCCTATCATTTCTATTTGTGTGATTGCTATTGAAAAACTATATCTAGAGTCTTATTTTGATCCTATGTCTTCAATTCCAGTGAAGGTTATTTGAGGAGCAATCCTGGAAAGAGCCAATCATGGTAAGATAAAGTAAGCTTATAAATAATAAACACAGTGCTCCATGAATTTTCTAGTATCATTTTGGTTTGGTTAGATCAAACTTTAAAAATAAAAGGTAACCTAGAGTCTACTTTGTTGTTGCTTTTAAATCTAAAACAGATATTTTGAGCAAAATCTTTCCACACTAACCTGAAGCTGTGATTCTGCTTTCCCTAGTCATCTTGTTCTTTGAACTGGGTACCAAAATGTTTCTTAGTAAGGTAAGCTTGTCAAGAGAGGTATTCTCTTACCTGACTGAACAAAGTGATTTCCAGAATTCCACATTATATCTTTGGTTATTGCTAAGACACACACAGTCCCTTCCTTCAGAGAAACTGCTCAACAATAGCAGTTTCATGTTTTCATGTCTGTCTTCATGCTCTGGGGTAAGGCTGTGCTGTGGCTTCATTTTCAAGTAAAGTTACTGATATTTCTTGTATTTACTCAAAAACAATCATGCGTTTGGGTTCTTTTCTTTAAGCTGAGTCAAGCACCTTGGCTCTGGAATAATCTTCAAACTTGAGATAAGAAGAAACAATTTGTGAAATGTTCTCTTTATTTCTTCTCCCTACTTATCCTCAGGAAGAGTTTCATACACAGTGTCCACTACACCATTACAAACGTCTAAACTGAGTGCTATGTCAGAGATTTTCCATGAAGGAATCAATCCCTTCCTCTCGTTCCTGCCCAGCTAACTCTTGCTCACTTTTTGCTGTGCACCCAAAATACCCCTCCTTCCAGGAAGTCTTCTATATTTATTTACTTGGATGACAGAACAAATACCGAAACACAGTGCTTAAATATAACATAACCTTTTCTTTTTATAGCTGTCCTGGATAGATTTCCAAATCCAGTATCCCTGGACCCTACTCAAGTGTAAGTGACCAATGCTCCTTCTGGAATCTTCTATGAGGTTTAGGGAGTCATCTTGCTTGACGTGACTGTTGTATTCTGTCTTGTGGTAATGCCATTCAGGTCTTCAATGCCAGTATCTTCAAATGTCCTTTCTAGTATCTGAGTATAAAGTTTCCCTCTGCCTCCCACTTGGAGACAGCTGTGATTGTGTTCAGACACACCTGCATGATACAGGATAATTCATTCATCACACTTAAATGTCTAATTTTATCACATTGGTGGATCTATTTCCCCTAATGAGGTATCTTTTACATACTTAAGACATTTACAGGTGATAGTTTCTGAAAGTTTAATTCAGTATATTGTATCATTTTTATTTCTTTGTTTCCAACCCTAGTTTGTCTTCAAAGTCTGGATTCTGGACTTTTAATAAAAATTATTATTTAGAACCTTACTTATTTTTCTCAGGATATATCTAGTAATTTGATGCTAATAGTTTTATTGATGATAGTTAAAAACAAGCTAGTTATTTACAATATGTTGGTCATCAAGAGATTCATAAATACCAGCTAATTCATAAAATAGTTTTAAGATATAAAATGATGTTTAGCACCAGTTTTCACACCACAAAACTAAAATAGAATGTATGGTAAGTAGATGAGCTGAGATATTGAATCCAAATAGTGCAATCCAAATCAGTTGTAGTGTTGTACCACAAAAGACTTAGACATTATTCCTCTTATGTTCATTACAATGTCTTAAAAGCCAGTCAGTATCCTTAAGTACTAGAACACATTTTATGCGCAACAGACTTTGGTAACTGAATTTGGAGGCAGACGCTACACTGGTTTTGCCCTTAACTTGAAGTGGAAGTTTTTGGTTTCTTTGGAGACACAGTTGTGTCATATGATGTTGTTCTGCAAACTGTCTTAGGAGAGGATGTTTTGTTGAAACAGACACATGAGATAATATTTTTGCTAAAGTTGACACCTGGGAGGATGTTTTGCTGAGAATAGATATGTGGTGTTTTTCTGGAAAAGGGGCATTTGATGTCTTGCTAAAATGGATGTGTGAGAGGACATAGGACATTTGGAAAGGATATATGTATAACCCAACCGATAGTGGATGACACTGGCATTGGTCCCCCTTTGCTGATCTTTGCTGGTCTTCACTGAGCTTTGCTGACACTGGTCTTCACTGTTGATTCTGTGGTATTGGTTCACCTTGCCTTCTTGGCTGATCATTGTTGTTGTTACTTTGTGGAGAGAAATGCACCAGAGAAATCCTCATGATATTCTTGCTGCTACTTGCTACTCAACAGACTCTGACCAATTGGCAGAGCCTCACAGTTACTTCTGGATCAAACAGCCATTACAGATTTGTTAAAGGTGTTTGCAAATGGATTGAGCTACTGCTGCTGATTCATGTGAACTGAACTGCTGATAACCTGATAACACAGATCGGAATCGTCCCAACCATTTTTATGGTGGTTCAGACATTGAGAGCCCTGAGGGTCCAGGTTAGTTGACCCTGTTTAACTTCCAATGGAGGTTCTATCTGCTTTGGGGCCTGCAATCTTTTCTCTTATTCTTCCATAAAAGAACATACACAGGCTAGACCTAGACCCTCCCCATACACACACACACACACACACACACACACACACACACACACACACACACACACACACACACACACACATATATATATATATATAGCAGATGTGCTTATTGGTCTCCATGTGGGTCCGAAACAACTAGTGCAGATGTTATCCCAAAAAGTGATGCCTGTATGTGGGATATATTGTTTTTGGCTGGCTGCCTTGTCTTGACTCAATGGGAGAGGAAGTGCCAGGGTGGGGCAGGAATACCCAGAGGGAACCTCATCCACTCAGAGGAGAAGGGGAAGAGATATGTGGGAAGGACTGTGGGAGATGGTGACTGGGAAGTGGCAGCAAGCAGGATGTAAACTGAATAAGTTAATAATAATAATAATAATAATAATAATAATAATAATAATGTATTTTAAAAGAACCATTTTTAAACAAGTCTACATCTTCCTTTGCGTTATGAATATTTCCTTTCCACTGCCTCTGGTTTGTGGTGGGCTAGAGGGGAAGTTAGCATTTAAGAACCCTTATTAAAATTGGTTCTAAGTCTACATTAACAAATATGTAACTTCAGGTACATCTGGGAAACTTTTTGAGTCTGAACTATTTAACTGTGGTGTTAGGTGTTTAATGATTACTAAGTCTTCAACACTTTTAAAGATCACATTAGAAAGTCACTTGAGGCTTCAATTTTGGCTGTTGGATCAAGTCAACTGATATATTCATTTGACCTGTATTGTTGAAAATACTGAGTGTTGTCCAATCAGTTAAGAAGTTATCACCTTCCATAGAAGTCAATATGGAATGATCATGTCCCAGAAACTTTGGAAGAATGCCAAAGGTATCAGTGACATCTGTTTTCCCAAGATGGGTAGGTCCATTTTACTGCTGGAGGAAAAGATTTCTGTTTATAAGGACTTTATCAGTAGACAGGGCTTTGATTGTCTGTTGTCCCTGCAGCCTAGCAACGACTTGATCCACTTACATGACCTAGCCACCTAATAAATGAATATTACTATATCAGGGTGTGGTTTGGGGACTCAGTTCACATTGCTGTAAGACACCTTATAATAAATTAAAGAAACGAGACTCTATGAAAAAATTAACCCCAGACACAAGAAGTACATATCCACACCTGTGCCCACACATGCACATGTACACACACAGACCCAGAGACACAGACACAGACACAGACACACAGACACACACAAACACAGACACACACAAACACACACAGACACACACACACACACACAGACACACACACACACACACACCATGCCTTCTACACAGGTCACTTCATGAAGCAGTTCTCAAATGCCATTATGCGAAACTTCTAAACCCTCATAAGTATTAATTCTGCAAGAAATCTCAGAAACCACTCTTCAGTTAGATTAATAACAACAGAGGAAGAATGCCAGCAAGGGAATTTAAGCTGACCTCACAGGGGACTTGCATGTGACTAGCTTCATCATCCATAATGTGTGATGGACAACACAACCACCACCTAAAACTGAAACACTGCCCATTGTGGTGTTCTTGTTGCTCTGGTTCTAGTACTGGTAAGAGATGACAAGTACCCATTGCCCAAAAGTTTCTAATTATGAGAAACAGAGGATATCCGAGGAGAATCAGATTACTATTCACAATAGAAGTTGAAGAGGTAAAAGTTGTAAAACTTGCACACTAAAGCAATAAAATCAAAGCATACAAATACATACCCACATGACCCACACATACACTGCTATGTCCGCTATTACTGTACATTAGCATTAGAGGATACCTTTAGTTTTAGCAAAATGATACTGGCAATCTGAATCTGATGTTGATCATATAGACAATAATGGGTTTCTGCATGATTACCTCATACATATTCTTCAGCTTTATACTAGCATAAGACTATTAGCAGAAGGTGATTTAAATGAGCATATATATATATATGATTAAGTGACATTATAATAATATATGGATCCAACACTTGGGGAGTTCATGAGAATACGTTTCTTGCAAATGGCATTTATGTATCATTCAAGTTTGAGCAGTGTGGCTCTGTCTTATAGCAATGGCAGAATCCTTGGTAGCCTTCAAACATTTGTAAGCGGGCCAGAGGGACAGCAACTAATTAAAAAATTTGCCAAGAGCCTATATGATTACTGGGAAATAAGTACATAAAATAAGACATAAGCTATGGTTCTGTTCTCAAAAGTACAGGCCTAGGACAAAAATGAAATATTGGTTTCAAGTTCTACTTTTATTTTGTGTCAAGTGATTTATTTGGTTACTGATATGGTTTAAACATTAAAAATCCCCACAGGTGTATGCATGGGATATTTGGTACACATTTGATGATGCTATTTTGGGAGCTTCTGGGAAAGTGAGACGTGGGGGTTACATGGAGGAAACAGTCATCAAGCCCATGCCTTTGAAGGTGATGTCTTCTTTAATATATTCCTTCTATTGTCTCTGCTTCTTGTTTAATAGGTAGAGGGGCCTTTTTCTTCAGAGTCTGTGGCCACCATGATGTTCTTCTCAAATGCGTAGGACCAAGAGATCAATCTTTCCTCCTTTGAGCTATTCTTTCCATTATGTTGGCCACGGGGATGTAATGGAAAATAAAGCAGAGACTGTTTATTGTTCCCAAGCTTCCCTTCCCAAGACTAAGTAGCTCCTCTGTAGGTCTCTTCTGTGTGTCTAACAAAAGCAAAATGAAAGCAGTTGAGAGCCAGGGAGAGCTGTTAGCAGTGGTACTATATATTGTTGTGTCAGAGGCTCATGATATATACCATAATTTTATTTTCTGATTCTTTACAATGAAACATCTCAGCAAGAAGGAAATCACTTAGAAAGCCCAAGGTCAACAAAATAAACCGTTCTTGCATTTAATCTAGACTCCAATCTTGCAGAATGCAGAGCTGATGTAAAACACAAAGAAGAAACTAAAACCCTAAAAAACAACAATGAAAGCAAAACAAACAAAAAAGTTAGGAAATGATTTAGGTCAAATGTCTAGCTAACTTGGACTTTCTTTTTTTACTGTAGTTTCTGTTCAGTTAACCCAGGCATTCCCATCTCCACAGAGCCATACATGTGCTAGTGCCACACAGACTACAAGCTCACATGTTCCTGGCTCACTACTGAATGGAGTCAATATTTTTACCACAGAAATTGATTCTCCTCACTGATGAATTTCAGACTTGATTTAAATGAAGGAAAAGAGCCATTCATCTTTTCCCATCTTATTGCAATTGTTTTAGCCAGGGATGGGGTGCTGTTCTGTTCTCTGGGTTGCAAAGCCAACAAAGTAATTTTTAAAGCCTCATCTATGTTTCAAAGTATTACTTTCAGCATGTAACCTAATCTTTTGAACTTCAGTTTTTAAAATGCAAAATAAAGGTATTCAAAATCATCCCTTGAGCATAAAAACCTTAGAAGCAATTGTGTAGATGTATTGTAGGCATCCTCTGGAGTCAACATAAAGGTAATTTGTGTTCTTTTGTGTTTGTTTGTGTGAGAGATGGTCTTACTATGTAGCACAGGGTAGAACTTACTGTGTAGTTCAGAACAACTTCAAAGTCACTACTCTTGCTTAGCTTCCTGTGTGCTAGGAATAACAGGTTGCAAACAACCTGGGCAGGGGAAGCAATTTTAAGGGTTACATATGCTATAGACAAAGAGCTATAGAACACACACATACACTCAGAGGGAAGATGAAGAGGAGGAGGAGGAGGAGGAAGAAGAAAAAGAGAGAGAATACATACTCTGACCAGACCAAGGAAAAAGGGAACTTCCTAGGGGTGAGTGAGTGTGTGAGCTTTGAAATGAAACAAAACTAGATTAGCTTTTCACAAGATGAAAATGTTGGTTCTTTTCAAACAGGCGCTGACATACTCAGACACATGCATAGTATTGGACAGTATTGATATGTACCCACCTTATATAGTCAAACTAAAAATTCCTGGCCTATGAACCAGCTGTCTTTGAAATGTCAAAGAACAAATGAATTAATAAAAGGAAAATTAACAGTAATCTAAGAACATTTTTTTAAAATATGTGTATTCCTTTGATAAGATATTTTGCCTCAAGTACAGAGAAACCTTGCTTTTGCATTACTATTTTGAAGGATGTATTAAGTGTCAAAGAGTATGCAACTAGTACATTGGAATGTTCCTTATTATAGACTTGCTAGGAGAACCTTCCCAATAGTATTATGTTCTGTAATAGATTCATAGCAGAAAGCCAGGGTGAGTCAAAATTTCCCCAGAAATCATTTTAGGCTGTGTGTGTGTGTGTGTGTGTGTGTGTGTATGTGTGTGTGTGTGTGTATGTGTGTGTGTGTGTGCGTGTGTACATGTGTACATATGTGTGTACATGTGTGTGTATTCAAATGGCAGGGGGTGTTTCAGTGTAGATTTCTGGGTTTTTTGGGAAACTCAGTTGTGTCATGTGATGTTCTTCTAGAAGCTGTCTTATGAGAGGATGTTGTGCTGGAGCAGACACATGAGAGGATGTTTTGCTGAGGCAGATACTTGAGAGAACATGTGATGTTTGAAAAGAGTATACATAGAACCCAAACGGCAGTGAAGGACACTCTTGCTTTGGTTCACCTTACAACACTTCACTGATCTTACTTAATGATGTTCTTGCATTGGTATGCCTTGCTTGCCCATTGGGCTGGACTGCCATTACTTATTTGTGTTTGGTGTTTTGGTCTGAATTGCAATTGGAATCACCTCAAAGAACTACTTCTAACCAGGTCTCTATCACCCTTGTCCCATGAACCCTCTTTCTCCCCTACTTTGGTCTGCGAGTTAGAAAGCACATTGAATCATTTAAGGGAGTTTTGAAAAATCTAAATTGACAAGTGTGTTTCTCTCAATCCTGTTGACATTAGTTTTTAAAACAGGGCCTCTCACTGAATCTGGGATTCATCAGTTTGACCAGAGTGTCTGGAAAGTGAATCCCAGAGATCTTCTTATCTCAGCTTTCCACACTCCAAGATTACAAGTGCAGGCCACTGTGCTTGCCATTTTGTACGGATGCTAGGGATCTAAGTTCAGGGAAGCACTTTACTATTTAAACTAGCTCATCTAGATTTCTTTTTTTAAATTTATTTTATTTATATGAGTGCACTGTAGCTGTCTTCAGACTTACCAGAAGCGGGTATCAGATCCCATTACAGATGGTTGTGAGCCACTATGTGTTTGCTGGGAATTGAACTCAGGACCTCTGGAAGAGCAGCCAGGGCTCTTTATCCCTGAGCCATCATCTCTCTAGCCCATGTCTAAATTTCTGAAAGGACTGTTAGAGCCAAGAGTGGCACACTTACATATCTATGGAGTTCTTGCCACTATTCCAGACACTGAAGATACCCTCTCAAGAATGCTCAGAACCGAACCCATTTAGGCTATAGTTGGGACTGGAGTACAGCTTCAGGTCATGGCTTTGCATTCTAAGAGAGTCCCAGCATGGTTGTATTTATCTCTCAATGTGAATTTATCAAACAAGTATGTTTTGATTCTTTGAAAAGATAAAATTGGAAACATATAGAATCAAAAGGGAATAATTTAACAGCCATCTGTGTGCCTGCCATTTATAATTAATAAGGATTAACATTTCATGGTTCCTTCACATATTTTGGTTCACAGAATAGCATCATTGTAAAGTTTAAGCCTGATGCTCAGTCCCATGTCACTCCCTCTTTCCCAAGAGAGCTATTAAGATGAATTTCATTTACAATTTAGCCATCAAGAGGCAAATCTCTAATCCACAAACAACACGCTAATTTTTAAGTATTTTCTACAATTATTCCCAAATGATAGCTGTCTTTCTGTAATCGTTGTGCTTTCCCTCAACATAGAACTTCCTGAAGGTATGATTTGATGTATGTAGGTCAAGTTAATTAATTATCTTTCACAAATGGGTGATTAAGATGAACTTTCAGATTTTCCCTTCAACTTTTTAAGGTGTCAGTATCACAGAATGGAGACTTGCGCAGATTCACAAGCACAGAAATATTCCAGTGTGTGTCATGGAGTGCCCAATACTTTTCTTGCAATTAAAATTGGATTTTGTTGTTGATGATACCATCCCCCCCCCTTTAAATTCAATTTATATTTGTTTTTGGGTTCTTCTTGGTATTAATCTTTACTTGCAGTGCCATATATTAACTTTCATAAGGTCACACAACAACTCACTAGATAACATAAATATTTTAGAAATGGATTTCCATGGACCATTTTTTCAATTTATCATCCATGTTCACACATGCCTAAAGTCAGTAGACAGAAAGCAATGTTCCCAAACCCACTAACAAGGCCTGGGACTGCCAGCTTTCTGTATTAACCATTATTCCTCACCCCACAGAGCTCCTCATGTATGAAATTACTCTATAAAAAATCTTTATTATTAATATTGTTTTTGTCTTCAGTAATGATAATTGTACTATGGATCCCGTGCTGGCCAGTGTTATGTCAACCTGACACACGCTAAAGTCATCAGAAAGTAGGGACTCTCAATTGAGAAAATGTCCCCAAGATCAGGCTGTAGACAAGTCTATGGGGACTTCTCTTGATTCGGGATTGATACGGGAGGGCCGAGACCATTGTGGGTGGACTGCTTATGTTAGGTTCTATAAGAACTGAGGCTGAACAATCCATGTGGAGCAAGCCAGTAAGCAGTATCTCTTCTTGGCATCTACAGTAGCTTCTACCTGAGAATCTCTGCCCTGTTTGAGGGTCTGCCCTGATTTTTTTCAGTGATGAACAGTAATATAGAACAATATGGTAAATAAACCACTTCCTCTTAAGTTTCTTTGGTCTCTCTGTTTCATTTCAGCAATCGTATTCCTAAGAAAGGTTTTTATTATTTTTACCCTGACTGCTAAGGATCTTACAAACTCACAACAGAATCAAAGGTCTATTTCTGTGCGCCATCTCACTTTTTGTGGCGTGTTCTTTACTTAAGGTGGCTTATTGTATTTATAAAATTTCAAAACTAGTTTAATATGTGACTTCATATGATTACTGAAAAAACTGGACACTTACATTTTCATTTATTTTATTTGATCACTGTATTGAGAACCAAAGTCAGTATGCAAAACAATCATTCCACCACTGAGCCCTTTATATGCTTTTCAAAATTGAAAGGGAAGAAATAGAGCAGATGATATGAACAATATTATTTAGAGAAACAATCATTGTCTCTAAGACACATATTGTGATGGTTTTACATGCTTGACCCAGGGAGTGGCACTATTAAGAGGCGTGGCCTTGCTGGAGTAGGTGTGTCACTGTGGGTATGGGCTTAAGACCCTCATCCTAGCTACCTGGAAGTGAATCTTCCACTTGTAGCTTTCAGATGAAGATATAGAACTCCCAGTTCAGTCTGCACCATGAGTGTCTGGATGTTGCCATGTTCCTGCCTTGATCATGACGGACTGAACCTCTGAACCATTAAGCCCGCCCCAATTAAATGTTGTTTTACATGAGATGCCTTGGCTATTGTATCTGTTTATAGCATTAAAACCCTAACTAAGCAACATATGCTTGTCTTCTCACACCTTCTAACTTAAAGGAATTCAAGCTCTTGAGAAAGACATAGATGTTTCTGTTGACAGTTTTCTTTGTGGGTCTGCTCTATGGACAGTGAAGCTCATAAAAGCAATCCAAATAAATAGATATAAAAATTAGATCCCTTAAATATTTGACAATTCGAGACCCCCCAAAGGACTGTGTATAACTATGCCATTCTTTTTTTTTCCTGACATTGGTTATAATTTTTCTCTAGGTACTTGACTAGGGGAACAAAGAAACCTATCAACATCTTTGTTATCAACTGCTCAAGAATGCTTAGTGACATTTTCAAAACTTCTTGCCATTTAACAACATGGATTGTATCAGGTAATTATTATGTCTTGATGTTGGACAGAGGGATCTGAATGAGACTTTTATTTCCTTGTTTAACAGACGAGAAGTTGCACTCTAAAAGAAGGAATTACCATCATTTTTCATTTTGTTTTTCCTACAAGATTTAAATGGATGACTGAGGATGACTTATGCACGTTACTTTAAGTCCATGGATTGTCACATCTAAGTTCTTTTTTGTTCAAAAAGTCGCCCAACTTAAAAAGTGGGGTAAGAGGTAAAAGAAACCAAATAATGTTACTTATCAGCAAATGGTTTATTCACTCAACATTAGAGGAAGAGTCTCACCTTATTCTGATAATGATTACCTTAAAGCCCATAATGTAGAGAGGTATACTCAGATCAGAATTACTGTAGGTTAAGGTGATGACTCCTAAATTCCTGTGACTGGGAGTCTTCTTCGTACAAATACAAATTAAGTTCTATTCCTTTGCCTGACCAGGAGGGAGAGAACAATCGGTTGCACACACACAACTGGTCAAACTCATCATTTATCCTTCCTTAGATTTTTCCTCTTTCTGTCTTCTCTGCGGAGTTTGCTAAGATGGGTCTGCTTGTGCTGTAAACATGTTGACTATTCTGCTTCAAGTCTCCCTAACCCAAGACAAACTCTCACTTCCTCATAGAGTTTTAACCACACCCGTGGGAGAATTAGATTGTGCCACTGCCTCTACCTCCAAAGGAAACTCACTGCTCAACAGACACAATTCTGTATGATTCCATTCTCTCTGTCCCATCCACTTTGCCCTGATTATCCCCTAGAACATCCCATTGTCATCTAGAGAACCTCTGTCCCAGCTCTTACTAGCTTGGTACTGCTTTCCGCTCTAGCGCCATTGTGATTCATTATGTTTGCCCTTGCCTCTCTCTGTACTGACTTTCAATTAACTTTTCTAGGAAAGATTTGCTGAAATCAATCTACCAGCGATGTCCTCCCCATTAGGCACATCTAAGGGCTGCCTCATCATCTGCTCTTATTCTTGGAGATATCTTTTGATTCGTTTCCCAGTAATCTCTTTGCAGTGGTTGTGAAATTGTTATTGTGGCAAAGTAGAGCCTCCACAGTGTCCTTTAATATCAATAAGAATGTAAGGACTCTGGGACTTAGATACGGGCTGAGCAAAATAGAGGTAATAGGTTATCTGAATGACAAAGAATATTCCAGAGTAACTCCTGACTTATTAAAACCAAAAATCCATAGGGACCCAGCAATGTGATTGTAACAAAATAAGCTTGATGCAGACTACAAAATCTTTCCTACTGAATATCTGCTGTCTTTCTTCATCAAATAGACCTTGGCTTTAACAGCGTTTATTCATATTGGATTTCATTTGGCTGTTTTACTGGACAAGCACACACAGAGAAACACACACACACACACACACACACACAGAGAGAGAGAGAGAGAGGGAGAGAGAGAGAGAGAGACAGAGAGAGAGAGAGAGAGAGAGAGAGAGAGAGAGAGAGAGAGTGTACTCACGGGAGAGTGTACTTAAGAGCTGTCTTATTCTAGTTCCTCTGTTCAGCAGGCTGTCCTCCCAGCTCACGCTGCCCTGTGCTTTCTGTTGGGAGCACCTGGCAAAGCATAAGGGCCTGGGTTCTGGTGGCCCAGCTGGGGTTCGAATTCTAGCTTTGCCCTTTCCTGCTGCCTGATGTTTACTAAGTAATGGCCTCCATCCATCTTTTCTTTTTATTTACTCTTTTTTTTTGTCTCAACAATACAATGATTTTTATTGTCTAATTATTTATTCAACAATTGTGTTTTATATATCGCTAATTTTTTTTACATTTTTTCTTTTATTGGATTTTTTAAATTTACATTTTAAGTGTTATCCCCTTTCCCGGCTTCCCTTCCAGAGACCTGCTATTGCATACCCCCTCCCCTGCTTTTGTGAGAGTGTTCCCTCACCCACCCAGCCACCCCCTCCCACCTGATATTCCCCTAATCTGGGGCATCAAGCCTAGATAGGACCAAAGGCCTCTCCCCCCATTGATACCCAACAAGGCCATCCTCAGGAAGTACTATGTCCAATATTCTGAGGAACCTCCAGACTGATTTCTAGAGTGATTTTACCAGTTTGCAATCCCACCAACAATGGAGGAGTCTTCTTCTTTCTCCACATTCTCACCAGCATCTGTTGTCACCTGAGTTTTGATCTTGGCCATAATGACTCGTGTGAGGTGGAATCTCAGGGTCATTTTGATTTTCATTTCCCTGATGATTAAGAATGTTGAACATTTCTTTAGGTGCTTCTCAGCCATTTGATATTCCTCAGCTGAGAATTCTTTGTATAGCTCTGTAGCCCATTTTCAAATTTGATTCTTTGTATTCTAACTTCTTGAGATTTTTGTATATATTGTATATATACATCTGTCAGATGTAGGGTTGGTAAAGATCTTTTCCCAATCTATTGGTTGCCATTTTGTCCTAAAGACAGTGTCCTTTGCCTTACAGAAGCTTT